>NC_031991.1:36176381-36228341 GCF_001879085.1 Nicotiana attenuata
AGTTCGACTCAATTTTGGGTAATAGTGGATCGACTCACCAAATCAGCTCACTTCTTGCCAGTCAAGTCCACCGATACTGCAGAACAATACGCTAAGTTGTATATCAAGGAGATAGTAAGGCTTCATGGCACTCCACTTTCTATTATCTCGGATCGAGGGGCCCAGTTCACAGCAATTTTTGGAAGAAATTTCAGCAAGGTTTGGGTACTCAGGTGAATCTCAACACAGCTTTCCATCCACAGACTGATGGTCAAGCGGAGCGGACTATTCAGACGCTTGAAGATATGTTGAGGGCTTGTGTCTTGGATTTCAAAGGTAATTGGGATGATCACTTGCCACTTATAGAATTTGCTTACAATAACAGCTTTCATGCTAGCATTCAAATGGCCCCATTTGAGGCATTGTACGGAAGGAGGTGCAGGTCTCCGATTGGATGGTTTGAAGTGGGTGAAGCAGAATTAATAGGACCGGATCTTGTGCACCAGGCTATGGAGAAAGTTAAAGTCATTCAGGAAAGGATGAAAACTTCTCAGAGTCGCCAGAAATCCTATGCGGACGTCCGTCGAAGAGAATTGGAATTTCAAGTTGATGATTGGGTGTTCTTGAGGGTATCTCCTATGAAGGGAGTCATGCGATTCGGGAAGAAAGGTAAGTTGAATCCTAGGTACGTCGGGCCGTACCGGATCGTTCAAAGGGTAGGGCAGGTGGCCTATAGGTTGGAATTGCCTTCTGAAATGTCATTTGTGCACCCGGTGTTCCATGTGTCTATGTTGAAGAAAGTAGTTGGAGATCCGTTCACTATCGTGCCATTCGAGACTATCAAGGTTAATGAAGAGCTGTCGTATGAGGAAGTTCCGGTTGCCATTCTTGATAGACAAGTCCGTAAGTTGAGAAATAAGGAAGTTGCCTCAGTTAAGGTGTTGTGGCGAAGTCAACAAGTTGAGGAAGCTACATGGGAAGCGGAGAAGGAAATAAAAGAGAAATATCCCCATCTGTTTGATCAAGTCTAGAAGAAATTATGTGGCATTTCTATCTCTAAAACAACTATCATTGTGTCCGAATTGGTTCCTTCCTAAATGCTAGTGAAGTCCCTCTAGTTGTGCAAGACTTATAGGTGTTGTGATTGTTTTAAAGTCATGTGAACATCTCTTTGGTAAATGAAAATTTTACAAAGAACTCTTGTGATAAGTAATCAATTAATGGTTGTATATGTTAGTAATGAATTATTTGTATGCATGTAGTATGTTGAAATGGATAAACTATGTGAAACTCATTGAAATAACTGATTCATAAGCAAAACGTATCAAATGATCTAATGTGTGCAATTGTTAAGGTAGGAAATTGCATGACAGTTGTAGGGATGGTTGTAATTCTGTTATGGTGTTTGGGATTTGTGTTTCGGGGGCCCTCTGTCAGATAAAGATGTCCAAATTACAAAGGAAACTCTGGATAAAAATTTTCTAAAAATATGGGAAATAGTGAAAAGTATAGGAATCTGCGTAACATGTTTCCAAAACCAACTGATCTTTGAAATACTGAAAAGTTTGAAATAGGTCCTCATTCAGGGATGAATGATTTTAAGTGGGGGAGGATGTGAGGCCCCGTAAAAATTTTTGGCTCAAAACCTAGTATCTTGTGGTGTCGACTCCGAACCCTTGGTATTGATCTAAGCTTGTAAAAATCAAAAGAATCAATTTTTCCAGAAAATACCATTCTGCGGCCCAGAATGCAGTCGCAGATCTAGTATGCGGACCGCATTCCTACCGCAGAGTGAAACTGAAGAGTTGTCAAAATTAATGTTGAAAATGCGGTCTATTATGCGATCACATAACCAATATGCGGACCGTATAATCGTCGCATAAGTTCCTCAAGGATTTGTGAAGGTCAGTTCTGCGGTGCACAATGCGACCGCAAAATCGGAATGCGGACCGCATTCCTGTCGCAGACCCGAACAGACTCCTCAGAGTTTTGGGGGCACTTCTGCGGACCGCATTTCGTTTCTGCGATCGCAGAATGTGACCGCAGATCTTGCTCGGGCTTCTATTTTTCTAAATTTTAAAACCCGACCCCTTTGAAATAAAACACCCATCCCCCTCATTCTTAACGATCTTCTGCACAAAATAAGAGAGAGGAAGAGAGGGTCTTGAGAGAGAAAGTCATCTTCTCCAAAATTTGGTTCTTCAAAACTATCCGGGCCGGGAAATTTCAAGCTTATCTTCATCCCCCTTTTCTTGCAGGTAAAATCCCTAACCCTTTTCATTGAATTTCAGGTTTAAACTAAGGGGGGGGGGGGAGTCTCAAGCATTGGTTCTTGAAAATAATGGTTGAACTCATACATGCATGCCTTTCTATAACCTAAAATCTAGTAGGAGTAGTTGGGTGGGAGCAAAGACTTATACAAAGAAGGGGCTGATAACCTAGATAAGTTTGAGAAGCATTTGTGAACCCCAATTCTAAGTTATGTGTATTAAATTGTGCACTAGATTGACGTTGCTAGATTATTTGGTGAATTGGAAATAGAAGTTAAAAGGGAATTCGGCTCCAGGTATGTATGGCTAACTTTGATCTTTGTAAAATCACCTTGCTTGGTGTTCCATATTTGGTACGTGTTGTCTACGTGGGTTATTTGTGAAGTTAAACTAATGCTAGTAATACGTGTTACTTGTGTGAACCATTTGTGAATTCATGTAAATATTGTGCCTTAAACGTTGTTGGTTAAGACGTCCGATATGATTGTGCAAGTAAATGGCAATAAACCAAGTTGGGATTGCGAATGTGTTATGTGGTAAGAACTGTGGAATAAATGCTGGAAAGGAATCGAGATTGGTGAAAATTGAGATAACTGTGGTAACATCCTTTGTGGCTAGTTGTGGAAAATCATTGTTTTGATTTAAATGGTACAACGGGATGTTGAAAAAGATGGAAATGGCATTGATAGTCATATAAACCCTGTGTGAGTTGTGTTGTTGTTCCTTGAGATGTGTTGTCGTTGTTATTGGGATTTGTTGTTGTTGTTCCTGAAACTTGTTGTTGTTCTTCTTGTAAATTGTCATTGATGTGGTATTGTTTGTGAATTGTGATTTGCTCGGTGGGATCGGGTTGCGCGCCGCAACACGAAGTAATAAGGTGTGGGTTGTGGTGATAAGGGTGGCCGAGGTAATAAGGGTGGCCGAGGTAATAAGGGTGGAAAGTGATCGAAATCACTATTGAAATGAAATTATGAACAAATTGTGAAATTATTGATGTGGAAATGTGGAAGGGGAAAACAGGAGAGATCGTAAACTTGTTTGGCTTGATTGTTCCTTCTTTGTGTATTTGATTGTTATTTCTATTACGATTACATACTTGCTTATAGTTGTGAAATTGTTGATGTGGAAGTGTGGAAGAGGAAGCAGGAGAGATTGTATACTTGTTCGGCTTAGTTGTTCCCTCTTTGATGATTTGATTATTGTTCTGATTACTGCTACATACTTGTTTATGGTTCGAGTTTACTTGGAGCAAGGTTTGTTCATACATACCAGTACAATTCAAATGTACTGATGTCCCTTTTGCCGGGGGCGCTACATTCGTGGTATGATTGTAGGTGGATCCGTAGCAGGTACTCCAGTCCACCGATCGTAGCTCCCCTTCGTCCTCCATCAGCTTTTTGGTGAGCCCCTTTCCTCTCGGGGCCCTGCGTGGCTCAGGCCGCTTGTTTTTGGAGTTTTATTTTGATTTTTTTTTGAAAGGTATAACCGGAGCCTTGTTACCGGCAAATACTATATTATCCTGTTGTACTTTTAGAGGCTCCGTGGACAGTAGATGTGGGTTAAGAACTTGTGTAAATCTATGTTCATGTGTTGGGCAAAGAATTAGTAATTTCATTAACTATTATGTACGTATATATGTGTTGCAAAAAGGTGGTCTAAGTTAATTATATGGCTAATTCTTGGAATATTGAGTAAGGGAAACATGGGGTAACACGTGGGTTAGGAAAGGCACCCAGGTCCGCCTGACTGGGGCTACCCGGTCGGGCGCCGGTTATTTCTCTCGAATTTGGGGCGTGACATAGACACACTCCTCCTCACCCTTAGCTCAACCACTCTCTCCTAGACTTTCCTAGTATGGCTAAGAAGCTTGATACCCCGATAAATATTGTAATTTTGAATATCACCCTTGTTCTTGTATACAGGAACCATCGTTCTCCACCTCCACTCTTCGGGCATCTTCTTCGTTCTAACACTAAATAACCTAGTGAGCCACTCCAAGCTTGCCTCGCCCGCACTTTTCCAAAACTCCACTGGGATTTCATCCGGCTCGATCGATTTACCCCTGCTTATCTTACTCATAGCCCCTTAACTTCATCAACTCTAATCCGCCTACAACACCCAAAGTTACAAATGTCTCCCGGAGAGTTCTAAATCACCTAGTACAATGCTCCTATCCCCCTCCTCATTCAAGAGACTATGGAAGTAGGTCTGCCATCTCCGACGGATAAGCCACTCATCCAGCAAAACTCTACCTTCTTTGTCCTTGATGTACTTCACTTCATGTAGATCACAAAAGAGATAGAATGACTTAGATCACTTGAATCACATCTATACATCCTCGAGATCTCATGTATCATAGTTTCTTATATTTACAATTGTGACTCATAAGTCATAAATCGGTACCGGTAAACACAAATAGAATGAGATTCCATCAATGATCTTCATCTTCGCACGAGTTTGTTATATTAAATTCAATTTTTTCTTGTCATCATGCTCCGCAAAACTGAATCTCTCATGGTCATTTGGTTGCTAAGATAGTGAAAATTGAATCAAGCTTCCTGCCACTGTTAGGAGTCATGAGGGTATCCAATTTGGGGTCTCACACAATAATAAGTTGAGATAAGACTTATGTTAACTCTTTTAGTCGAATTTTGCACTCATGGTATAAAAACTTTTGCTACAATAGTTTCTCTTTTCTTGTGGACCGTATGTCCTTATCTCACAAGATAATATTATACTGGTGATATCAAGGCACAATGTGCATCTAAACTTAGTTTTTTGATCTACTCAATAAATGTGAACTTGTAACAATCAGACCGATTATTTTTCTTTCTAAATCCTCTTTCCCCTATTTAAGATTTCCTGTATGTACTTTTACTATTTCATGACTTGCAGAAATGGTGGGTTTGTCTTTACAAGGGTTCAGCTTGAATTCGTAACACTTAGTTCCAAAATAGTGGCCTAAGGTGGCCAAGTTTGACTTGAGTCAACACTTTGAATAAATAACCTCATAATTAAGATTTGAAGGTTCCAATAGGTTCGTATGATGCTTTTCGACTTGGGAGTATGTTCACATCAAGTTTCGGGTGAACCAGAAGCATTTCGACACTTATTGCTGAAAGTTGGCATTTTGAAGGTTTTAGAATTTTTTAAGTTTGATTTCATGTGGAATTTGGTGTTATGGATGTCTGTTTGGGATTCCGAGCCTTGGAATAGGTTCGCATTGTGATTTTTGACTTGAGCATAAAATTTGACGTCATTCCAAGTTGTCTAAGTGCGATTCATCGCTTTCGGAGATAGTTGAAATGAGTTTGAAGGTTAGAAGTTGATTAATTTGGTTTTGAGGTATGATTCTTGGTTCCGATGTTATTTTTTTGTGGCTTCGACTATGTCTGTAGTATGTTTATGAACTTGTTGGTATATTTGGATGGGGTCCCGGGTGGCTCATGTGTGTTTCGGACCACCCAGAGCAAAGTTAAGTTGGTTGAAATCTGCTGGTGTGCTTTGCGATTGCGAAGGTTGTCCCGCGATCATGAAGAAGGCTGGAGAAGGTTTCGGGATTTTACTCTTCGCGAACACGAGAGGGTCCTCGCGTATGCAATAGAGGATTTGTTCCTCTTTCCCGAATGCGTTGACCACTTCGCGAATGCAAAGAAGGTTTGAGGCTGAGTGGGCTGGAAGGCTATTGGCCTTTGCGAACGCGGCTGGGGCACCATGAACGCGAAGGGATGAGATGTTGGTCATCGCCAACATGAGCGTGTTGTCGCGAATGCGAGGAGGAAGGTCTGGGATGAGCCAGCTTGGCCTTCGCAATCATAAGGGTCCTTCCACGATCGCGAAGAAGAAAGGGTCTCGACGGAACACTTTTATTTCGGGACTTAGCCCATTTCTCTCACATTTTCTCTTGGTTTTGGACGAAATTGAGATCTCTTTTGTGGGGGATTTCCATAAACATCACAAGGTAAGTGATTTCTACCAACTACGAGTTTAATACATGAATTATTGGTAGATTTTAACATGAACTTTAGTGAAAATTGTGGGAATTTGTTGGAAACCTAGGGTTTCGTAAAAATTGGGTTTGAGCAAGAAATTGATTATGGAATTGGGAATAAATTATATATTTGAGTTTGTAATGTCATGGGTAATGTTTATCTTCAAAAAAGTTTTGGAATCCGGGCACGTGGGCTCGAGGCTGACTTTTATGAGCCTAAGGAATTTTGTTTGGAAATCACTTTAATAGATAAATTATGAATTTTTGAGTATATATTGAATAATTTTTACGACTTTTGACTAGTTTCGAATTGCTCTACATCGATTGGGGATTTCTAGTGAGGTTTAAGAGCCGAGTAGTGAGCTTGGAAGCGAGGTAATTCTGTTGCCTAATCTTGTAATAGGAAAATATCCCTTTAGATGTATAAATTATTGTGTGGGGGCTACGCACGCACGAGGTTTATGAGTGTCGGTACGTAGCTATATTTATGTTTATGTCCGGGTAGACTTAGATTCACATCATGCCTTAAATGTGCTATTTGAATTAATCTTGTATAATTGATTTCGTTAATTTATGACTGGGATTGAGACTAGAATAAAATATTGATCGAGTCTCTTACTTTAGTAATCATGAAATATTTGATGAATGATAGTTCCATGTCTTCTCGACTCGCATCTATCATTGCGAGCGAGAGTGCTCCTCTACTCTTATGGGATCAGGTCATTCGCCTCGGCAGGATTATAAATTATTCATATGGGATCGGGCCACTTGCCTCGGCAGGACTATAAACTACTCTTATGGGATCAAGCAATTCGCCTCAGTAGTATTGTGAGTTATTCTTATGAGATCAGGTCGTTCACCTCGGCAGCATTATGTAACACTATTCGTATGGGATCAGGCCGTTTGCATCGAAAGACTCGTGCGTAACACTTGAGATTTGATTTGGTATTGGAATCAGTTGATTTAGTGCATGCGAGGCCGGTTGTGACATTTGAGTAATTTCGTAATGATCCATGTTTGGAAATTTATTATTAAAGCTTATCTATTTTTTTGTCACTTGTTGTGTTTCATACCTGTCCACTTTATGCATTTTATTATTTTGACCTCTAGTAAGTGTCAAGTTGACCCCTTTTCACTACTTATTCGAGGTTCGACTAGATACTTACTAGGTACATGTTGATTTACGTACTCATGCTACTTTTCTGCACTGACTGTGCAGGTACTGAGATATGTACTTCTAGTGGTCACACATGCGCGTAGACGCATTACACATAGACTTAGTGGTGAGCTTCTTTCCATTAGGAACGATTTGATTAATTGAGTTGTCATCGGTTTTCCTTACTTGAGCTCATTTATATTTCATATGTATCCTAACTATGTTGTTGCTTTATTACCTAGTTATTTCCTATTGCCATTTGTGCTTCTATTATTTACACTATTGGTTGTAAATTTGTGATCCTTCTGTTGTTGGTCTTACATTGATGTTCTCTCCATTATTAGCTTTATGTTATATGTTTCACTGGTTTACATGTCTGGTAGGTGTCTTGACCTGGCCTTGTCACTACTCTACCGAGGTTAGGCTTGATACTTACTGGGTACCGCTGTAGTGTACTTATGCTATGCTTCTGCACATTTTTGTGCAGATCCAAGTACTTCTGATCGAGTTTGTTTTGAGACTTATGTCTGTGCGGTTGGAGACTTCAACGTATACTTGCTCGACATTTGCAGGCCCTAAAGTCACACTATCTTGTCTTTTATTTCCACTATTTAGTATTATTTTGGGACAGTGATGTACTTGGTATTCCTAATTACTCTAAGGGAATCTTATGACTTCTACTACCGATTTAAGGATTATATTACCGACGTTGGCTCAGCTATGTTATTTCAATTATTACTTAATATACTGCAATTAAGTTAGTTAAATTCCATTAATTATCAGCATGTGTTAGGCTTATCTAGTCTTAGAGACTAGGTGCCATCACGATATCCTAAGGTGGGTAATTGGGGTCGTGACAAGTTTGTATCAGAGCTCTAGGTTCATAGGTGCTACGAGTCGTAAGAAAGTTTAATAGAGTCTTGCGGATCGGTACAGAGACGTTTGTACTTATCTTCGAGAGGCTACGAGACTATTAGAAAATTCCACTTCTTTCATTCCTTATCGTGCAACATTAATTTGTCTTGAAGCATATTCTAATATTCCTTTGCATCCACTCGTATATGATATTGCGCACTCGGCATCAGCTATACATCGATGGTTCATGATGCTGCTTAGTAGACTACGAGGGGGCCATGTATGTTTTATAATTGTCTCAACATATTGTCTAGACTGAGGACGGGGGCGTGTTGGTAGTTTTCTAGTTGATTGAGTGTAGGATGTAGCAGGTTCTTATATCTGGTTGGGGAGTGCGATCATGGAAGGACTTATTTGGTTGCCTAGACATCGTGATCATGGTAGGGTCATGAGGTGGATGTTGATTTGAGGATAGTAGGTGGTATTAGAGACTATGTGGTTCGTATGGGATTTCTACTAAGTGAAAGGTACATATTATCATTCAAGGCACTAGCGGAAGTGAGTTTGACTATCATGAGGATGGACATGTGCTTAGTAGATGATTTAAGGTATCTTATGATTGGTGTTGTGCGAGCTATGAAGGTTGGTATTGTGGATCATTGGATGTTGTGTCCTATGGCTTCGCGCCAAGTGAGGGAGTCCACTATCGAAGATTAGATTGCAGGGTCATGTGTTATATCAGTTTTGACCTGAGATGTACATGTGGTATTGAAGGGTTCCCCGGATTCTGTATATGATTAAGATTTGAGATTTGCATGGGATAATACTGGGCTTGCAGTATTTCTTCGTCATTAATAATTCTACATTTTAGTATTAGAGAGGTCCGAGAAACAACTTCAGAATCATAGAAGGTCTCTTCAGAATGGGTATCTCGGTTGCGGCATTATGGGGTGCTTCAGAGGAAATACAATGGTTTATGAGCTTCTAGACTACGTGGTTCATGTTAAGATCTTGTACATTGAGCTTTGGTTTGGATTGTTGTGTACTGACATGTCTTTCTAGGGAAGTGTCGCCGTATTCTCCACACCATGGGCATTGTGGAGGTGAACATAGTTGCTTTTACTATATTTTAGCTGTCGGGGGCAACATATCAGAGGTAGCAGGTTTATGAGAAGGATAGACCAGCCGATATAACACCACCCATTTGGGCTCAATTTTTATAGATGTTTTTGAGCGAGTTTGTCCCCCAGACCCTCTGGGATACGTGGCGCATAGAGTTCGAGCAGTTGCATTAGGGCACCGTGACAGTGCCAGAGTATGCCATCAAGTTCAGTGAGTTATCCCGTTATGCACCTACTTTGGTTCCTATAATAAGAGAGCGAGTCTGCAGATTTATCGAAAGGCTCAATTACAGCCTTAGATTCTGCATGGCTCGGGAGTTGGAGACTGAAACTCCATTTCAGTAGGTTATGCAAATTTCTAGAAGATTAGAGTGTACTCAGGGTGAGGAGAGGGAGGACAAGGAGGCGAAGAGGTCTCGAGGTTCTAGAGGATTCAGTGAATTCTACTCTTCAGCTACGGCCCATCATGGCGGAGGCTCGGGCAGTTGGCCAATCCAGTCTGCACTTTAGGCTACTCATGGTGCTCGAGTTAATCAGGGTACTCATATGGGGCAGTCATCTTTTAGTGTACTACCAGCATAGGCTTCCTACAATGGTTATTCCAGTTATCCGGCACATACTCAGTACGAGCAGCCACACCCGTAGAGGGGTTGTTATGAGCGTGGCGATATCAGGCACATCATGAGAGGTTGTTCTATACTCGGGAGAGGCGAATTTCATAAAAGCACTCAGGCTATGGGCCACATTCCAATTACTACTCCACCTGCATAGTCAGCTAGGGGTGGAGGACAAGCGGGTAGAGGGTGTCCTAGAAGGGGGAAGCCCGACCCGTTGATATGTTTTCCATGGTAGGGCTGAGGCTGCTACACCAGATAGTGTCGTTACATGTATGGTTTCGATTTGTTATAGAGGATATTCATTGTTATTTTGATTCAGTTCGCTTATCGGGGTGAGTCCTCCTATCTCGCTTCATATATGGGTAAGTTTTGTGATTCTTGTACTCTACTTAAATGTTTACCCCTGTTGGGAGTTCTATAGTGGTAGCCCGTGTCTATTGTCTTAGTTTGTTATTGAGAATTATGAGACTATAATGAACATCTTGTTACTCATTATAGTAGGTTTTGATGTGATTTCTGGGTGGTCTGGTTACGATTTGTGGTTTAGGTGCTCCACCGGTGTGGGAAGTCCGTTATGTGTTGTGATTTTGTTTTGCGGAATTGAGTTAGTGGAAGGTTTCAATTGGTACGATGTGATTCTACTTGTGATTCAGAGCCAATGATGGGATCCTCGCATTTTTGTGTGGTTTGGTATGTTTGAACCGGGCTACGTGCTGCAGTGGAGTTACATTAGGATGAGATCCTTGTGATTAGTTCGTATGTCTTAATTCTCCATTGTGGAATTGATTCGCAGTATGGTACCGATAGGGAGTTGTGCCTGTCGGGCTTGTTTGATAGTTCTCTCATGTGTTTCTCTTGCAATATCCAGTCATATTCGCTTTATGCTTATTGGGTTTTAGCTTGCGAGGTGTGTGTCCGGGTGGCGTTAGTAGTGACTTGTTGATTTGAGTGAATTGTTATGGGATATTCATGTTTCTTGCATCGTTTTTAGTGTTGTAAAGGTTTGGAATAGGGTTCTAGTCGTTATGAGGTTATTTGCCGGTATAGGATTTAATTATGGGCAGCTATGGTGGTCAGAGATGTTGTTACAGGCATATGTGTAATGTGTAACGTCGTGCGGTTATACCTTATGGGTGTATGCATGAGCTGTTGCAGCTGGTTGAGGTTGATACAGTGTGTTTATGTAGGAATCGGGTCCTTGGGAAATGATCGGATGGAGAAACATACCATCACATCGAGCGAGTCAACGCTATGGATAAAGATTAGTGGTGGGATAACAAGATAGAAAGTATACTAAATTGGAGCGGGTATGAACCTGTCAAAGGGCTCGGCAAAAACCTCCAGGGAATTACCAAGCCTATCAAACTGAAGAAGCATGGCACCACCTTCGGATTAGGGTATGGATATACTTGGCAAGAATTCAGGAACTGATCGCCACCATGGCACGGCCCACACTATCCGCTGGAGTACCCGATACCCCGCGTGGAGCAAACTTTCCAGCCAGCAGACATCATATATGGGTCAGAGGAAGATGAAACATTGGCGGCAATGAAGAATCTATTCTTGGAAGAAGACAATATGGATTGTCATGTCATTTTTGAGGAGGAAGGGGAGGAAGGCCCTTCCATACAAGCTGTGAGCCGAGGAGCGCGCCTCAACAGTTGGTCCGTCAGAACCACCAAGGCCCGGAAAGCTTCGGGGTAGCAAGGCTGAACAAAGCACTATGCATTATCTTTTACTTTTTCGCTAGTTGATTTCCTTTTCGTATTATCTTTAAATTTTGAAAAGAGCCCCGATGTTCAAAGCGATTTTGGAATTTATCAAAGTATTTCAGTTTCTTATAAATCTCGCTCTTATTATTTTCTCTATCATTTACTTTATTTGCACAGCATTACTATTACTTATCTCGATGAACCGACGAATGTGACATGCGACGAGATAACGCAACAAACGGATATAGACTCAGAAGAGGATGAAATACCAGAAGAGGTCGTTAAAGAGGTTGAGGACTTTGAGAATAGGCCTAAATCTAACTTGGACGAAACTGAGGTTGTCGACTTGGGGGATATAGAGAATGTCAAGGAAACGCACATCAGTGTTCACCTGTCACCATCAAAAAAGGATGAGTACACGAAATTCTTAAAAGAATATGAGGACGTATTTTCCTGGTCGTATGATGATATGACCGGTCTCAGTACATCTATTGTAGCTCACAAACTGCCAACAGATCCGACATGTCCGCCAGTAAAGCAGAAGCTCAGAAAGTTCAAGCCAGACATGAGTTTGAAAATCAAGGAAGAAGTTACCAAACATGTCAAAGCCAATGTCCTCAGAGTAGTGGAATATACAACATGGTTGGCCAACATTGTGCTAGTGCCAAAGAAGGATGGGAAGGTCAGGGTATGTGTCGACCACCGGGACCTCAACCGGGCCAGTCCGAAAGACGACTTCCCCTTGCTGAACATACACATTATGATTGACAACTGCGCCAAGCACGAGCTGCAGTCATTCATCGATTGTTTTGCCGGTTACCATCAGATATGGATAGACGAAGAAGACGCGGAGAAAACGGCTTTCATTATGCCGTGGGGGATGTATTGTTACAAGATGATGCCATTTGGATTAAAGAATGCTGGGGCCACCTACATGAGGGCCATGACTACTATTTTCCATGACATGATACACAAAGAGATCGAGGTGTATGTAGACGATGTCATCATCAAATCCAAGAAAGCCACCGACCACATGGAAGATCTGAGGAAGTTCTTCAACAGATTGAGAAGGTACAACCTGAAACTGAATCCCGCCAAATGTGCATTCGGGGTTCCTGCCGGAAAATTTCTTGGGTTCATCGTAAGTCAACGAGGAATAGAACTGGACCCGTCAAAGGTTAAGGCCATTCAAGAATTGTCGCCGCCAAAGAGCAAGAAAGAGGTTATGAGTTTCTTGGGAAGACTCAACTACATCAGCCGGTTGATAGCCCAGTCTACTGTCATTTGTGAACCAATCTTTAAAATGTTGAAGAAGGACGCCGCCACTAAATGGACTGATGATTGTCAAAAAGCCTTCGACAAAATCAAGGAATACCTGTCAACGCCGCCAGTTCTGGTTCCGCCCGAACCGGGCAAACCGCTCTTGCTCTACCTTACAGTATTGGATGGAGCATTTGGTTGTGTTCTGGGGCAACACGACGAAACAGGGAGAAAGGAGCAAGCCATCTATTACCTCAGCAAGAAGTTCACTCCATACGAGGCCCGGTACTCTCTATTAGAACGCACCTGTTGTGCTCTGACTTGGGTGGCTCAGAAGTTGAGGCATTATTTCTGTGCCTATACCACTTACCTCATATCAAGAATGGATTCGCTGAAATATATCTTTCAGAAGCCCATGCCCAGTGGCAAGCTAGCCAAATGGCAAATCCTGCTGAGTGAATTTGATATTGTCTACGTGACCTAGAAAGCGATCAAAGGACAAGCACTGGCAGATCATCTTGCTGAAAATCCCGTGGACGGAGAATACGAGCCTCTAAAGACGTATTTTCCTGACGAGGAGGTCTCTTTCATAGGAGAAGACATTGCAGAATCCTATGATGGTTGGATAATGTTTTTCGATGGAGCAGCAAACTTTAAAGGAGTTGGCATAGGAGCAGTTCTAGTATCAGAAATAGGTCAGCATTATCCGGTGTCCGCCAAACTCAGGTTCGCATGCACCAACAACATGGGTGAGTACGAAGCCTGCATCTTAGGGCTCAAGCTGGCCATTGATATGAACATTCAGGAGTTACTAGTGATCGGGGATTTAGACTTGCTCATACATCAGGTTTGAGAAGAATGGGCAACCAAGAACTCCAAAATACTCCCGTATTTGCATCATGTACAGGAGTTGAAGAAGATGTTTACAAAGACAGAATTCCGGCATGTCCCTAGAGTCCAGAATGAGTTCGCCGATGCATTGGCCACTCTATCATCCATGATTCAACATCCGGATAAGAACTTCATTGATCCTATCCTAGTAAAAATCCAGGATCAACCCGCCTACTGTGCTCACGTCGAGGAAGAAGCAGATGGAAAACCATTTTTTCATGACATTAAGAAATATCTGGCAACAAGAGAATACCTAGAATTTGCAAACACTACTCAAAAGCGCACACTGCGGAGGCTAATCAATCACTTCTTTCACAGTGGAGGAATCCTGTATAGGAGGACTCCCGATTTGGGATTACTAAGATGTGTCGAAGCAAAGGAAGTATCTAGGTTATTGGGAGAGGTTCATGCAGGGGCCTGTGGCCCGCACATGAATGGTTTCGTCTTAGCCAAGAAAATACTCCGAGCTGGTTATTTTTGGATGACTATGGAGACGGACTGCATCCAGTATGTTCGAAAGTGCCATCGCTGCCAGATTCATGCAGACATGATAAAGGTGCCTCCTAACAAGCTTAATGCAACAAGCTCACCATGGCCATTCGCCGCTTGGGGAATGGATGTCATCGGGCCTATCGAGCCTGCCGCATCAAACGGGCACAGGTTCATTCTAGTGGCAATTGATTATTTTACCAAGTGGGTTGAAGCAGCATCATATAAGGCAGTGACCAAGAAGGTTGTGGCAGACTTTGTCCGCGACCGTATCATTTGCCGGTTCGGCATCCCGGAGTCAATCATCACTGATAATGGTTCCAATCTCAACAGTGATCTGATGAAAGCAATGTGTGAGACGTTCAAGATCAAGCACAAGAATTCTACAGCCTATAGACCTCAGATGAATGGAGCTGTAGAAGCGGCCAATAAGAACATCAAGAAGATACTAAGGAAAATGATAGAGAAACACAAGCAGTGGCACGAAAAGCTATCCTTTGCTTTATTGGGATACCGTACCACAGTCCGCACATCAACTGGGGCAACTCCCTATATGTTGTTTTACGGTACCGAGGCAGTCATCCCAGTCGAGGTAGAGATTCCCTCCCTGAGGATTATACAGGAAGCGGAACTTGAAGATGCAGAATGGGTAAAAAGTCTCCATGAGCAGTTAGCCCTTATAGACGGGAAAAGACTGAATGCAGTTTGCCATGGTCAATTGAATCAGAAAAGGATGTCCAGAGCTTTCAACAAAAGAGTCAAGCCGAGAAAATTCACACTAGGGCAGCTAGTGCTGAAGAAGATTTTTCCGCATCAAGATGAGGCCAAAGGAAAGTTCTTTCCTAACTGGCAAGGCTCGTCCATGGTTCACCGGGTCCTAACAGGAGGAGCCCTTATACTCGTAAGAATGGATGGAGAAGTCTGGCCAAAGCCAATTAATTCAGATGCAGTCAAATGTTATTATGTGTAATCATTATAATTTCTGTATGATGAAATTTTAACTACGCCTGACCTGATTCCCGCTTAAGAGGGGATACGTAGGCAGCCCTATGGGTTTGGTCACAAATCAATAAAAATTTCATTTCCCCGATATTGGAAATTGGGGCAGAATTTTGAGGAGGACCCTCAAAATTCCGAAGTTGACTTTCAACCATTCATCGCACACAACCGTCAGAGGCACCAGCCCAGTAAACTGGGGCAGAATTTTGAGGGGGACCCTCAAAATTCCGGAACAAAAGAGGTCGCAATGTCTTGAACCGCGTCGCAGTCGTCGGCTCATCTAAGAGAAAATCATTTTAAATTATGTATTTACATCATATTTTTACTAAATCATGCATGGCTACTATCAAAATTGCTTTGTTTAGCGACGTTACCCCAATGAAAGCAAGAGCCGAGTAGGACAAGCGAAGTCCACGGGAAGACGAACTAACCTTCCCCCTTTACAAAACTCACGATTTTTCTTTGGTGCAGGCACCCGAGACATAAAGGCATCAGATACAATTACATACTCATACTTTTTCAGGAATACAACTCTCAGAATCATCGCCTATTTACAAGTGCTACCCACGCACGGCATTCCCAGCAGCCACAGTGACGCAATCGGCTATCAGCTATCATCTCTCAACTAAGAAATTTCATTATACCTCCACCTTTATTTCGTACATTGCATAAGGCTACTCTTCTGCCTTCCGAGGTTAAGCACTACCTCCACCTGCATTTCTTGCATTGCATAAGGCTACCTTTCTGCCTTCCGAGGTTAAGCACTACCTCCATCCCGCATTTCCTTGCATTGCATAAGGCTACCTTTCTGCCTTCCGAGACTAAGCATTGTCTCCATCCCGCATTTTCTTGCATTGCATAAGGCTACCTTTCTGCCTTCCGAGACTAAGCATTGTCTCCACCTGCATTTCTTGCATTGCATAAGGCTACCTTTCTGCCTTCCGAGACTAAGCACTGTCTCCATCTGCATTTTCCTGCATTGCATAGGGTTACTTTTCTGCCTTTCGAGGTTAAGCTCTACCTCCATCTGCATGGCTGAAATATCGCCACCTCTTATTTACATCGGCTGAAATATCGCCAGTTTTATTTAAATCCTGCATGGTTGAAAGATCGCCAACTTCATTTAAATCTCTATATCGGCTGAAATATCGCCACCTCTTATTTACATCGGCTGAAATATCGCCAGTTTTATTTAAATCCTGCATGGCTGAAATATCGCCACCTCTTATTTACATCGGCTGAAATATCGCCAGTTCCTATTTACATCGGCTGAAATATTGCCAGTTTTATTTAAATCCTGAATGGCTGAAAGATCGCCAACGTCATTTAAATCTCTATATCGGCTGAAATATCGCCACCTCTTATTTACATCGGCTGAAATATTGCCAGTTTTATTTAAATCCTGCATGGCTGAAAGATCGCCAACTTCTTTTAAATCTCTATATCGGCTGAAATATCGCCACCTCTTATTTACATCGGCCGAAATATAGCCAGTTTTACTTAAATCCTGCATGGCTGAAAGATCGCCAACTTCATTTAAATCTCCACATCGGCTGAAATATCGCTAGTTTTATTTAAATCCTGTATGGCTGAAAGATCGCCAACTTCTTTTAAATCTCTATATCGGCTGAAATATCGCCACCTCTTATTCACATCGGCTGAAATATCGCCAGTTTTATTTAAATCCTGCATGGCTGAAAGATCGCCAACTTCATTTAAATCTCCACATCGGCTGAAATACCGCCATTAATATTTATGCTTTACATCGGCTGAAATATCGCCAAATCCTACATTTCATGGGCTGAAATATCGCCATATTGTCCAAAGGCGTCATTGTTCGGAGGCACCATTTTCATAGCCCGAGAACGCCATGCCATGGCCTGAGGACCCCTCCTCCCCCCTTCCCCCCCCCCCCCCCTCCGCTTTATATTTTTGCACATCATTATTCAAAGGCATCATGGTTCGGAGGCACTATTATCATAGCCCGAGAACATCATTTTATAGCCTGCGAATCCTTTATTATATGCTCCATAGCCTAGGACGTCATGGTCTGAGGACGTCATCCTACCCGTTCGAAGACAGCATTCATGGTCCAACGGGAACTTGCATCATGTTTAAGTTTATGCACGATATGTTCGTATTGCTCATTTGCAGGTACACCAACTGGCAACGGCCATCACAGCAGGAGCGATCTCGCTCC
Source organism: Nicotiana attenuata (assembly GCF_001879085.1). Lineage (NCBI taxonomy): Eukaryota > Viridiplantae > Streptophyta > Magnoliopsida > Solanales > Solanaceae > Nicotiana > Nicotiana attenuata. Next base: position 36,193,922 of record NC_031991.1, read on the forward strand.
GGTTTTCGCAGCCCATCGATCCCCGGACTATCCTTCCCAACCTAAATATTGCGTCTGTCCTTTTCAAAACCCCCATCAGCATATTCCGCCAATGTATCCCGAAGTACATATGACCTGATTCCTGTAAGACCAGGGATATGTAGGCAGCTCAGGAACAAGAGCTCGGTCAAAACCTTTTCAAGTCGTCTCTTTTGGTCAAAATTGGTCATCATATCTTTACCCGACAACTCTTTCATCCTTCCCGGGTAAAGAGGGGCAGCTGTTAATACCCAATTTTTCCCTATCTATTTTTATACTCAAAATATTCTCAAGATAGCATGTACATGCATATATAAGTATGCCCAAGAATTTTGATATTTTTTCTAATTTTTAAAGCTTTTCAAAATCATTTTATTATTTGTTTTAGCAGTACAAAATCCAATAATTATTCCCAAAACTATTATTTTGGTGAGCAATGTATTCCCATCCTCATACTTACACCACAATATAATTAAGGTGATTTTATCATATTTTTATAAATTTATTTGATAATTTTTAAGCTAAATGGCATAAAATTACAATTATAGCCTATATTACGATTAATAGCATTTTACAACTATAAAATTACTCCCAGTATTTTTTAGATTAATGTTTATATATTATTAATTAGTTCAGTGCTTTCAATTTGTTTTTAATATCATTTTAACCATTTTAATTAAATTAAAAAGGGAAAATTGGCTATTTAATATATAGCCCATCTGCATTTCAATTATAGCCACATTAATCCCCTTCATTGACCCAATTCCAGGCCCAATTCCGGACCAGTCCAACCCAACCCCCTAACCCGTTTAAAGCACCTGACCGGATTCTATTTTAATCACAGCCGTTGATCTAAAAGATCAACGGCTCACACGCACCCTTTCCATTTTTAATCTACCAACACCCCAACCCTAAATTCATTTCCCTCTACCCGCCGCCCTTGAATCCCCTTCCTCTCCCATTCTCTCTGCAAACCCTAGTCGCCGCCACCCAAGCTAACCCTGATCCCTTCGATTCTCGCCGGAATCCATGGCTTCTCAGGCCATGGAAACCTAATACTCACCCCCCATTGCTCCTATATGCCTGGTACTCGAAGGTTTGAGGCTAGACCTCAAAGGTCTCCACTCAGATCTCCGCCAACTTGAGTTTTCCGGCCATCTCCGGCCTGGCTCCGGCATATCTTAGCCTCTTGAGCCTGTGTCCAGCCTTATCCGACTTAGATCAGACCTTTTCCAAGCCTTTCTCATTCTAGGGTTCACCTGAAACCCTAGCTGTTCGAGGTTTTTCTCCGATTCTCCTCAGATCTGTGTGTATTCATGCTCTATTTTGAGTTCTTGAAGGATTTCCCCAACTTTTCTTTTAAATTTTTTTTACTTTCAAAGTCACTTCTTTCTGATTTAGGGTTTCTGAAAAATGCGTAAGTGTTTTTCCGACTTTTCTTTTCCCTTTCTTTGTGTATGTTTGTCTCTACTATGTTCTTATGTTCTTTTTTACACATGTTCTTCTACTATGTTTGCTATATTTTGTTCTTCATTCTACCATGTTTCTATGCTATGTTTTCACATGCTTTCCCACTATGTTCGGCTATTTGCCTTCCACTATGATCTCGCCTACTGTATTTTCCTACCGTGTTCATTAAGTGTTCTTATTATTTTTTTTACCTTTTAAGTTTTCTCTAGAATACCTGCTTAAACATGTTTTCCTCTACTGTTTCTTTTGCTCTCATTATGTTTCGAATTAAGTTCCTTTCTCTGTTTACTTTGAACTTTCTACTGTATTTGCTTGTTCCCTCATTTTGTCTTCTTTGCATCTGATTCAAGCCAAAACCCTAGGATTTTGGGGTTTTTGGCGAGTTTGGTCTTGTGTGTTTAGACCAGGGTTCTGTTTGAGCCTTAGACTCTCTCAAACTCACTTTGGATCCATGTATTGAATTCGAACCCTTTTGTGTATGACTCTGGACTCTTCTATACTAGACTTTTTCTGGATAGCATGACAGTTCTTTCAATGTTTAAGCGTGTCTGCATGTTTTTATATGTGATGAACCTTTCTTCAAAAGGCTTTCCAACTTGTGATTGAATCAGAAACCTTTTTTTGGGGTTAATTGATTGTTATTGCTTCTTTTTAATTAAGAGCCTCTCTTTACCTTTTTTCTGACTTGGTTCATTCATGCAAAATTTCGACTCATGATTGCTTGGCTGTCAATTGATTTCCTTTCTTTAATTTCCACAACCATGTACTGTCAAACCCTTTCCTTAAATAACTAGTATGTATTTACCCTTCTTGCACTACTTTGAAAAGTGTTTAATTAACCTCTATCCTTATTTACTTTGCCCGTTTGAAATCAGAATCCCTTAACTAAAGGGAAACCTTGTGTGATTAATTTAAGCTATTTTCTTACCTATTTATGCTTCTTTTCTGCACTATAAATACATGACTCTTTAACACAAAGCACACACGATGGGAATAATCCTCCACACACGATTAAGCACACAAAAATCATAACTCTCTTCTAAACTTATACTCTGGCTTCTTGACTGCACTTTGGCTTTCATAAGGCTACTATTTCTCCTTAGTTGCTTCTTTGAACTGGTATGTCCTAAAATTAATTTCAGTATCTTTCTAATGTGTTTGTTTACAGTCCTTGTATCCATGTCTGCTTTCAATCCTCTGCAAAGTTAATTTTGAAGTACCTACATGCTTTTGCCTGCTCTTTCTTTGCTTCTTGCTGCTAGTATGAACAATTGCTCCCATACCTCATTTCCCTATGTGTGCTGAGTTAAGGTATGGCCTGGCAGCATCCCAATTGCTGTCCAGGGCTGAACCTGACCTTCAATAAGGTCTTAACTCCCCAATTCTAAGGCTGACAGGCTGGTCAGGGGTGTGCCAGCATCCCAATTGCTGGGCATGACCACCAGCCTGCCATGGCCCCCCTCCCTAATTCCCTTCAATTGCACTTACACTCACTCCTAGTCTCTACGTTCTGCCCCCCTCCTATGAGCCTTGCCTTAGGACCTTGAGTTCCCTCAGAACATGGACATTTGAGGGCTGGCCCTTCCACACTGCACTATAATCTGATTTCTGCAATGATATTTGGGGTGTAAGCATTGCCTGGAACTCTTGAAGTTCCTTGAAACTTTGACGCATCCCAAATAAGAGAAGGCTTTGAAAAATTCGATCCTAGAAGTTGGTTTATCTCATATTATTTGACTCTGAGTCTGGATTAGGCTGATTAGATGTAGATGTAATCACTGATGTAATTTTTATTCCTTCCTCCGATCCATTTGGTCTGTAATAATTTTTGTAATAACTACTGGGGGTGTATAGTGAAAGGGATGGGATTGAATGCATGCAAAGGGGTAGATACCATGTTTTAGGATATTTACTTTCAAAAATTCAGCATCTCATGTAGATACCATGTTTTAGGGATATTTACTTTCAAAATTCAGCATCTCATGTAGCTACCATGTTTTAGGGTATTTACTTTCAAAATTCAGCATCTCATATAGACGGTATGTTTGTAGAACTTACTACTTTCAAACCTCTGCATCTCACATAGATACCATGCTCATAGGTTTTCTGCATTTTGTATAAATACCATGCCCATAAATCGTTGCTGAAACTCTACATATCATATAGATAATATGCCTATAGGACTTCCTGCATTTTGCATATGCTTCTGTCACTAGGCAAATCTGCTTATAGGATTTAAAATAACCAATTGCATATAAATGACCTGCCCATAGGATCTCTGCATGACAATAACAGCGATAAAATCAGTAACGCCTAGAAAGCATGCCTATAGGAGCTATCAACTAAATCTGAATCGCCCACTCGCTCCTAAGTCTAAAATCAGTGTTAATTTGTTTAAACACCCGCAGAGCTTACAACCAACAATTCTTTTTTTTTTTGCAATCAGTTTATTCCTCCGTCCCTGAATTAATAGATATCATGCCTATAGGTCCCGTTTAACACATAGGCAAAAGGTTAAGTAATTAATCAACCATGTTAGTCTTCGACAACTACATCTAAGCAGGACTAATTCGGACTCCCTATCTTGGAAATATGTGGTAAATCAACCTATCCTACGCTTTAATTTAATTCAGACCAAATCAAGTATGTGTAAGACATGCTAAACAATTTGTTTCTTAAAATGAGGAGGCCTGTTTGAGCCCTTAATTGCTACTTGTTCCCCTTTTATTGCATTATGTGTTTTGACTGTCGCCCTAGATTTTTATCCTTTTAAACTCTGAAAAGCCAAGCTCCCTCCCCTTTAGGATTAGTAGTCCCAAATGCCTCCGGGACTGATAGGTGGGACGAGTAATAGCATGCAGTAGGTAACGATACCATTCCGCGCTTAACACCTTAACGGGGTGGGAAGGGTAGACATGGAGATGATGATCACGCGATAACACCATGCGTACGATTGGCTACCGGTGTTGTGTGGATGATCCATGTGTTTTACAAATCTAGGACCTCTTTCCTTTATATAACTTTGTTATTATCAATAGAACTCTGTCTTTCGTTTCAGTCACCAAATTCTTCCTCAACTTCCTGCACTATTCTTTTAAAATTTATGTTCACTCACTTCTTTGTTTAATTTTCTGCACTTGGACATTCCTTTAAACAAATTGTGAGACCACCTAGATCTCAATGTCAAGCATGCTTGTCAACCATTATACATACCAACTTGCAATCTTTATGTGGAATTATTTGTATGCTCGTTTGTATTTAAAGTCACAACATAGCATGGCCAGGAACCACACTAGTGGATCTTGAGGGGTGCCTAACATCTTCCCCTCGAGATAATTTCTAGCCCTTACCCGAACTCTGATTTTCCAACTCAAAACTCGTGGTGTCCTAATGCACTTAATCATTAGGTGGCGACTCTTCAAATCCAAAAACCCAATTCCCAAACGGGAATAGAGTTGTCTTCCCAAATGTCGTAAACCCGATTTCACGAGAAAAAGGGGGCGTCGACAGTATGGTTGAACTGTTAATGAAAGAGAAAGATAAAAATTGTCAATGTAATTCTCATAAAGTAGGATTGGAGTTCATCTCCTTGTTATTCATAAATTAATTTTGGGTAGAATGAAACCTAATAGGCTTGCTCAGTCGGGCTTGCTCGGTTGAGCGCCGGTCGCGCCCCTCGATTTTGGGGTGTGACACCACCTTAGCCCGTAAACCGCATAATCTAATTTCCAGCATCCGGAATTTCCTATAAGAATTGAATCTCGCATCTATACACTATATAAGTCTGAACAAGCTATATCAAGTCATAACCATAACCCAAGATACAATCACAGGATATACCACATGACACAATTACCCATAGCAAAATTACCAATCACAGTAGCTGCTCAAAACAACCCAATTTCGGTAATAAACCTCATATCAAACAAAACCTCATTCTAAAACCCATGTACACTACTGATGATGAAAGAACACACAGAAACTCATAAACATTCATCAGATCAACAAGTCATGGAGCTCCCTCTCCTCCAAAAAGATCTATAGCAATTTCTAAGCCGACTTCCGATATTATCCTTCCAAATATACCACAATCAAATTCGATGGCACCCATCCTACATCCGACGACCTCATCTTATCGAATACCACTACTCTACTGACATGCCACACCAAACTACCCAGATCCACAAACCATACAATCCGTGCACCAATACGCAACAATTCAAATGAACACAAACATGAAAAAAAGATTCAAACGAGAGAACCGTCCCGCAAGTTCAACAAGTACTGCCACAACACAATACTAAAAAACTCATCACACACCTTAGAGCCATAACACACGAATCTAACACAAAGGTTCGTATCTCAACATAACTCCGCTGCAATGCGTGACCCCATCCAAAAATTGGTCCATATGAAATACCCCAAGCCACTATGCTCAAAACCAATAACGACGCGCAAATCGACATCAAGTACCCAAGGTGCATGACCATAACCACGGCGAAGCAAATTACATAATGCCACACAAACCCGAAAGAACATAACCAATGTGCAATAAATCATGCATCACCCAAATCACCATCTCGCTCGAATTCCGCTATGAGGCCCAAACAGAACCGCATCATGTGTGCATATAACCAATGAGTCACAACCCTTCGTAGCTTGGAAAAGTAATACATAGAGCATAATAGAACATGAATAAGCACAACAATAACCGAATGGAACATCCCTCACAATGGCAGTACAGAGCCAACCAATCCAACCTAGTGTAGAATACGCATCCTCATTGGGCCTACTAATGGGCCCCCAAAATCAACTCCGGTCATCCACAAATAGATAATTAACCCTCCGGAGGTCCATAATAACCTAACCATAACACATATTGTCATCTGGCTAGCTTTGGACACATTTTCACAGTCCACTACCACGAAATAACCTGCTTTTGTGAATTCTCAGTCTCCAAATCCATAGAACACACGAATCACCATATCTAATCCCAACTCCACTGCCTGAATGTCTAACACATCGCTCATACACGATCATCCCACGAGGAATAATTCTCTAATTCTTCCATGCCATATAGCAATATCTGAAAATCAACAGTCGATCAACCAAGAGAGTGCCGCAATACTAGTGAAGTATCCATAAATCAAAACACAGTGCGCCTTCTGAAATGCGCACCCGTCTCAAGCAATATCAAGTAGTAATATCATTCACCTAGTCATCTGAAACCTTCCTTGTTGCCTAAGATCTCACGACCTTCCCTTCAAGACTGAAGTGTGACCTTGCACACGCAAATCTTAATCCCACACAACACACCGCATTAATCATGCCATCATGTGAAAAGTATGAGAATCTCATAATCAAATCTGAGTCACAAGCAGATTACATACCCGATCAGTCATAAACCTTCCGTTTGATCTCATCTAGGAGAAAATCCAAATACGTAAAATGTTTGTAAGGCCCGTGAAATTTTTACTAAAAAATTCAAAATCTCGTAGTGCCAAGTTAGGAATATGTGTTGGAACGCAGTTTGGACCTTTTGGATTGATCTGTGCATTAAAAAGTTAAAGAAAAATGTTTTTTTAGAAAAGCGCGTTTATACGGTCCATTATGCGATCGCATAATAGCTATGTGGACCGCATAGTTTCCGCAGAGTGAGGCAGAATGTTGGTTAGTTTTGAGGTCAACTATGCGGCCAATTATGCGTTCGCATAATCAATATGCGGGCCGCATAGTCATCGTATAACCTCTTTGGAATTTTGCGAGGGGCAGTTCTGCGGTGCATTATGCGACTGCAGAATAGGTATGCGGACCGCATTCTTGTCGCATACCCGGGCAGAATGTTGAACTTTTGAGGGCCATTATGCGGTCCCTTTTGCTGGCCGCATATCAGTTATGCGGTCCCATATGCGACCGCAGATTGGGTCGGGGCTCCTATTTTCTAACTTTTAAAACCCGACCCCATCCCATTAAAAATACCCCATTAGACCCCTTTTATGTTATTTTACTGCATTTAGAGTGAGAGAAGGAGTTCTAGATGGAGAAACAAATTCTGACCAAGTCACTACAATCCTTGCCCAAATCTTTGAAGATTTTCAAGTAAAATTTGCTACGCCTTCATCCTAAGAGGTAAGAACTTTTTCCCTAACCTAAATTTCAGAATTCCTATTAGAATAAGTGATTAACAAGTGAGTTCATGAGTATAAGGGTTGATTATCTTGCATGCATGAATGATAATAGGGTATGGGGGGATTGTGAGCTAAAAATATAACAAATGGGGTGTAGAATGATAAAAATCTCTCACAACAGGGTCCTAAAATCACAATGCACACTTAGTGCTTGATAATATACTCAAATGAGCTTGAATCTTAATCATCTCTCTGATTTTTGGTTCAACTTATAATTTTTATAAAATAGATCGAAGTTGCTAAGAGTTCCGGAATTTTGTAAGAATCTAAGGAAAGCTCTATTGAGGTATGTATGGCTAAAGCCCCCTCTTCTTAGAAATTGAGCTCCTTTGGTGTCCATGCAAATATTTAAGACCAAAATTTAACTGATGTATTGATTGTTATTTTATATGAATTGGTGTTGCAAATATATACGTGAAAGGTGTGTCTCAATGTGTTCAATATGCTATCCTTGGTAATTTAAGGATGTGAGAAGAATGTGAACCATGTGTTGAAATGCCTAGACTTCAAGTCAAGTTTAAACTGAGATTGTTATGCCAAATTGTGTGAGAAAACTCGATATGGTTGATACTCCTAATTGCTCTTATGTGTACCAAATGTATTTGATTGTTTGTGTCTAGTTGTTGGTAATCTATAAAGATGTTTGAAATAAATTTGGGGGAATGAGTGTGGCCAACGTGCCAAGAACTTGAGTTATAATTGTGCCTGGTGATGTCTATGACATGAGAAAATGTGAACAGATTATGAAATGATCCTTGACTTTACTTTCCGTAAATGACTTCAAAAATAAAGTGGCCTAAAGGCTTTGTACTCAATTTATGGCCATAAGTGGCTGTTCGAGATAATAATTTGCCTTATAAATACCTCCAATGTGACCTGAGTTGTTGCATACTCCGATGTTGAAATTGTAAACTGTCGTGATTGGAAAGGAGTAATTCAAGAATAATTGGTGTTATTGCTTGATTATGACTTTGATGTGTGTTTCTATTATGGTTTGGTGTGTCCCCTCCTTTGGGGAGAATCCTTTGTGTTTAAAGTTCCATTGCTAATGAACTTAAGGTATATGATTTCAGAGATACTCTATATGCCCATGATTCATGTTTCCCCTCATGTGTACTTGACGTCTTGAATTGAATGGCTTGTTGTTGAAATTGATATTGATGTGAAATATGTGGAAATGATGTGAAATGTGGGGAAGAAGAGCTTGAGTTATGAAATGTGGCCTAGTGACAAGTATGATGTGATAATTGTGGCCCCAAGTGCCTATGAATTGATATATGTGAAATAAAGATTGAAATGAAATGATTAATGAAAAAGGAACAACGTCTTGGTAAGATGGCCTAGCCGATCGGGCCGTGATCGGACACCATGCCGCACACATGGTGGTATTATGCTGATATTGAATTCCGGAAAATGAGAATGAGATTGTGATTGAGGTACATGTCTCAAATGAGGCAGCCGATCGGGTCGTGATCGGACTCCGCGCAATAAAGTGGTGGTATTATGGATGATGATGAAAAGTATTAAATGCCGTAACCTAGAGCTACGGGAATTATGTGAAAGTTATATGATTCTTCGATTTGATGATGTGGTGATTGTTTAAAGCTTTTGATTGACCTTTATGACTTCTTTGTTTTTGTATAATAGTACTTTCTAATGTGATGGTTTTTAGTTATACATACTAGTACTATTCCATGGTACTAACGTCCCTTTTGCCGGGGGTGCTACATCTTTAAATGGATGTAGGTGGTTCCATAGCAGGCAGTGTTGGTCGCAGCTAGTGGCGCATCCTCTTTTCAGCCGACTTGGTGAGCCCCACTTCATTTCGGGGTCCTGTATCATCTCTTCATCATGTACTTGTGTATTGAGGTATAGCCGGAGCCTTGTTGCCAGCATTTTCATATTTCTCTTCAGTTGTATATAGAGTCTCCGTAGACAGGCTGTGGGTGGTGTCGGGTATTGGAATTAAAATAGAAATGTTGATATTTGGCAAAGATGTATTAAACTTGTAATATCTTGAAAGTTATGAACGAAGTTGCTAATGTAAATGAAATGGAAGTAGTTAATGATATATTTTTAGAATTTGATTAATGGTATACATTTCCTCTTTATTCAAAGACGAGTTTGGGTAGAATGAAATCTAACATGCTTGCTCAGTCGGGTTTACTCGGTTGAGCGTCGGTCGCGCTCCTCGGTTTTGGGTCGTGACAATGTTCCTCACGCCAATAGGAAATATCCACCTCGAACCGTGATAGAAATCATCGAGAACTCTTCGAAACCCATTTTCACATAACCAGGCCATTAGAAATAAATCTCTCTAACTCAACCAAGCCATGCAGGTCACCAAACCCAAGACTATTGCCACAAAACACCTTTAGAGACTCACCACATCATAAGTACCCAAAGAACTGATCATATCCATTACTGTGCTGTTCCAGCCTACTACCAAGTTGTCCTATTTCTCTGAATTCCTTCTGAATTGCCTTCAAATTGATACTTCTCCTTGCTGTAACACCACGATCCTTAACCAAAACTCACATCACACTTCCCCAAGGCTCATAAGCCACCGTATTCCCCCTTAAGCACACTAAAGTACCACCACCGAGACACCCGCTCTGAAGAGACCTTCTGTGAATCTAAAGTCATTTTCCTCACCTTCCTGACACTGAAATGTAGAATCCATAATGATATAGAAATATCCCGAGTCCCGACACTTTCCAATGTAAACCTAGGTTCTAGCCATGCAAATTCGGAAAACTCTTAATTGCTACATATAAATATAGAACCCATTAGAACCTTCTCGAGAGTGCTACACTCTGCTCAACTCTGAATTGCACCGCCTAAAACGGGCCGAACGACCTGTGCCCCATCAGCACAATAACACCCAAAGAAGTAATCCACACCTCTAAACAACAGAGTAAATTCCTACTTCGTGCTCTCTCATCCCTAACAAATAACCACTCAATCATTTTATGATTCACATATACCCATAAAGTGTAATACAACCCATATCCAGAAATTCCCTTACTCGAGTCATCCTCGATCTCAACCTCTGCAAGTCATAACTGATTCACAAGTATACCTCACACCGAAATCAATACAACATATAACCATGGAATCAACTTGTCGATAGCAGATTCTCCCACTTGGCTCAAAGCCATAAAATACAACATTTGATAACTTACAATAACCATACTCTATTACTCCGATAATACCGCAGTAAGATTCAACTAAATACTTCATGAGCTCCTATAGCACAAACCATTTAATACTTCAAATTATCTGTAAATCTCTTATTCACCCTTGCAATAGTCAAGGCGACTCCCATAAATGGTCCAAACTCAAATTGCAACACATATAATTCGCTGGTAAAAGAGAACTCCACCGCCTGAATGTCTAACATATCGCTCATACACGATCATCCCATGAGGAATACTTCTCTAATTCTTCCATGCCACATAGCAATATCTGAAAATCAGTAGTCGATCAACCAGGAGAGTGCCGCAATACCAGTGAAGTATCCATAAATCAAAGCACATTGCGCCTTCTGAAATGCGCACCCTTCTCAGGCAATACCAAGTAGTAATATCATCACCTAGTCATCTGAAACCATCCCTGTTGCCAAACAACTCACGACCTTCCCTTCAAGACTGAACTATGACCTTGCATACGCAAATCTAGTCCCACACAACACATCGCATCAATCATGCCATCATGTGAAAAGTACGAGAATCTCATAATTAACTCTAAGTCACAAGCAGAATACATACCCGATCAGTTAGAAACCTTCCATTCGATCTTATCCAAGAGAAAATCCCAATACGTAACATGTTCCTCACGCCAGTAGGAAATATCCACCTCGAACCGTGATAGAGATCATCGAGAACTCTTTGAAACCCATTTTCACATAACTAGGCCAACGGAACAAAATCTCTCTAACTCAACCAAGCCATGTAGGTCACCAAACCCAAGATTATTTTCACAAAACACCTTTAGAGACTCACCACATCATAAGTACCCAAAGAACCGATATATCCATTACTGTGCTGATCTAACCTACTACCAAGTTGTCCTATTTCTCTGAATTCCTTTCGAATTGCCTTCAAACTGATACTTCTCCTTGCTGGAACACCACGATCCTTAACCAAAACTCACTCCACGAGACCCTAGAATAAAAATCACACTACCCCAAGGCTCATAAGCCGTTGTATTCCCCCTTAAGAACCTTAAAAGTACCACCACCGAGACACCCGCTCTGAAGAGACCTTCTCTGAATCTAAAGTCATTTTCTTTACCTTCCCGACACTGAAATGTAGAATCCATAATGATATAAATACCGCGAGTCCCGACACTTCCCAATGTAAACCTAGGTTCTAGCCATGCAAATTCGGAAAACTCTCAATTGCTACATATATATATTGAACCCATTAGAACCTTCCCGAGAGTTCTCTACTCTGCTCAATTCTTAATTGCTTCGTCCCAAACGGGCCGAACGGCCTATGCCCCATCAACACAATAACACCCAAAGAAGTAATCAACACCTCTAATCAATCGAGTAAATTCCTACTCCGTGTGCACTACATCCCTAACGAATAACCACTCAATCATTTTATGAATCACATATACCCATAAAGTGTAATACAACCCATATCTAGAAATTCCCTTACTTGAGTAATCCTCGATCTCAACCTCTGCATGTCATAACTATTTCACAAGTATACCTCACACCGAAATCAATACAACATATAACCGTGAAATCAACTCGTCGATAGCAGATTCTCCCGCTTGGCTCAAAGCCATGGAATAAAACATATGATAACTTAAAATAACCATACTCTATTACTGCCATAATACCGCAATGAGATTCAACTAATTCCTTCATGAGCTGCTATAGCGCAAACTATTTAATACTTCAAATTATCTACAAATCTCGCATTCACGCTTGAAATAGTAAAGCCAACTCCCATAAGCGGTCCAAACTCAAATTGCAACACATATAATTCATTGGTAAAAGAGAACTCTCTGCAAAACAACAAAGGGATCACACAACCTCAGGACACCCCCGCAGGAGATAACCCAATTGCTTTGCCTCAAATTGACATCTCTCTATACCCTTCCATAGTCACAACTTCTACGCAATCACTTAATCTCTCTGAGTCTGAACTCACTAACAAGGCATGAGAACCTAATTCATTCGACAGTTAAACAACACGAAAGATCCTCTAATACATTCATAACTCGAAACTATACATCACGTCAAGACCAAGACCAAGCACCCAATAGTCCTTTTTACATCACAAGCAATCTCTTCTATTCATATTCGATCTGTCTGAACAAATCTCGCAGCCATATCATACTCATCATATAGTCATCCAACCACTCATCGAGTCACAAATTCCACTCATAGGGATACTATCAGACATATAGTTCCAAAAGCTCGTGCTCATACAACCAAAATCTCTATGCTCAATCTAGCATCAAAAACCCAGCCTCAATTCCTCCAGACTGGCCCATCATCAACACACAGAAATCACATCTCGCACCCTATACATGGAATCGCAAGCCGTCGATGCACAGATGATACCGAGCGCTCACATGCACATACGAATGCGTGAAAGGAATTCAAAGAGTTACGCTTAAAGCAGAATCAATGCCGCACGATAAGGAAAGAAATATTGGAAGTTTATCCTAAATGTCAGGTAGCCTCTCAAAGACAGGTATGCACGTCATCATACCGATCCACAAGACTCTACTAGACACTTGCTCATGACTTGTAGAACTTATGAACCTAGAGCTCTGATACCAACTTGTCATGACCAAAAAATCTAACTAGTCGTGATGGAACCTAACCCAACCCGCTAGGTAATCCAATTAACAACTATCCAATTCCAATCAAATATAATTAGACAAATAAGTAAAAGAAATTATATGAATCTTATACATTTCACAAGAACAGGTAGTACAAATCATGAGCTTCTAAGATTGAAATTTATAAAACTGGTATGGAATAAATACATCATATGTTTGAAATGTAGATAAACAGATTTTAATAAATCTAAGGCTACCATGAACAAGAGGCAGCTACAACCGTAACGCAAATTCGTCTTTAGTTCCAGCTTCTATCGGTCATAGCAACATCAGCATCCAATATCTGCACGCAAGGTGCAGAAGTGTAGTATGAGTACAACCGACCCCATGTACTTAATAAGGAACAAACCTAACCTTAGGTTGAAAGTAGTGACGAGCTGGAACATAGGTCGGAGTCCAACACCAATAGCCAACAACAGTTCATAACAACATAATGAAGGTAGTAAAAGAAGTAACTCGAAAATAACATGCTCAGATCGTTCACAGTTCCAGAAAAATAGTCCTACTTTTCAAGTATATTAGTGAAAACCCAAATCTTTTACCGAAATTGCCAAAAATATGAGTAAGTTTGAAAACTGAAATTTTTCCCAAAAATCTTTCAACAGGTAAATGTTTCACTTTCAAATTGTAGAAGGAAAATACATCTCTATGCCTATATGTGTGAGAAATCATGGATGACGTGATACCGTACAGCATGAGGAAAATACATCTCTATGCATGTATGCCATGTGTGCATGTCAAATACAATGTAACTCAGGGTTGAACTCATATACTCACACTCTTAGAGTACTCAATCTCACAGTCTCACACTTTCCACTCATCATGCTCAGTCACGCAGTACGGTATATGGCCAATCCAGCCCAAGGAAGATCCATCACAAATATATACACAACAATTGACAGATAGCCACTCAGTACTGTATAAGGCCAATCCAGTCTGGGGAAGATCCATCCATAAATATAAATGCTTCGGGCAAGATCCATGCTCGAGGAAGATACATCCCTCAAGATAAATCAACCGCGCTCATTGGGGGTGCGCACAGACTCCGAAGGGGCTCCTTCAGCCCAAGCGCCATAATAAGCCAGATCCACGCATAAATCAATATAACATGCTGCGGTGTGTAGCCCAATCCCACAATATCAATCACATTCGGGCCCTCGGCCTCACTCACTCATCAATATCTCAAGTCTCTCAAGCTCACAATGCCATGAAACTAGCCCAAGATGATGATATGATGTGTCAATAAATAGCAACAGAGACTGAGATATAATATTAAATGAATGAACATGACTGAGTATGAAATTGCAATTTAAACAAGTAATTCAATAGCAATATGATCTCAGTGGGTCCCAATAGAATAGCAGGACACCGAGACATGATTTCTAACATTAATCACAGCCCAATAGCTCTAGTACGTAGAAATTTCATGTTTACAGATAAGATAAGGTAACTACACAGTACCATAGGAATAACGGAGTCACAATTCACAAGGTGTACGCCCACACGCCCATCACCTAGCATGTGCGTCACCTCAACACCAAACACATAGCACGTAACTCGGGGTTTCGTACCCTCAGCACCAAGTTTAGAAGTGTTACTTACCTCGAACAAGACAAATCCAATACCGAGCAAGCCAAATGAAGCTCCAAAGATGCCATCACGCGCGTACCGACCTCCGAACAGATCAAAGCTAGCCAAAACAACTCAAATACATCAAATAAAGCCAAAGGAAACAAACCCAATTGATAAAGGTTAAATCTTTAATCAAAATTCCAAAATCAACCAAAAAGTAAAACCCGAACCCGCACCTCAGAACTCGACAAAACTTACAAAATCCAAAAACCCATTCAATTACGGGTCCAACCATACTAGTTTCGCTCAAATCCGACCTAGAATCGATGTTCAAAACTCAAAAATTCACATTATGAAACTTTAGGCAAAAATCCCCCCAATTTCCATCTCAAAATTCTAATTAATGATGAAAACAGTGATATATTCATGTATATTAACCAAATCCAAGTTAGAATCACTTACCCTGATGAATTTCTTAAAAAGCCCACGAAAAATCGCCACAAACCGAGCTCCAAAAGTCTAAATGTGAAATAATAATCTAACCCTCGTTTATATAGTACAAAATCTGACCTCCCATTATGCTAACCGCACATTGTTTGTGTGGTCCGCACATTCCAGGTTTCGCAGCCGCCATCCAAATTGTGCGGTCGCACTTCAGTAATGACTGCACTATCAAGATTCAGTAAATTGGTCATAACTTTCTGTACAAACGTCCTAATAGTGAATGGTTTATCTTTCAAGAAACTAGACTCAACAGGCTATATTTTTCATTTTTGGATCATCTTTAAATTTCTTATATATTAAAAGATATAAGCATTCCAAGTCGGACCATAAAACTTGCATATTCACCTTTCTGCTGCCGCAAGAGGCTTTCTGCAGTCCGCATATTTCCTCTGCGGTCTGCACATATCCTCTGCGGTCCGTACTTTTCCTCTGTGGTCCGAACATGAGGATTTGCGTCAGCGCTCCAAAATGTTCCCTCTGCACTTCAACTGTTCGAGAACATCATTAAAGTGTCGAAATATCCAAACTCGTTCAAAACTCACCCCGAAACACACCCGAGCCCCTCAGGACCCCGTTCGAAAATACCAACAAGTCCTAAAACACCATAAGAACTTACTTGAAGCCTCAAATCACACATAACAACATCGAAACGATGAATCACGCGTCAAATCGAACTTAATGAACTTCGAATCTTCAACTTCCAAAACTCTCGCTGAAACCTATCAAACTAACCCGGAATGAACTCAAATTTTGCACACAAGAACAAAATGACATAATGAAGCTATTCTGATTCCCGGAACCACAATCCGAATCCAATATAATCAAAGTCAACTCTCGGTCAAATTTATGAACTTTCCAAACCTTCAAATTTTCAACTTTCTCCAATTAGCACCGGAACCTTCTAGAACACCCAAATACAAATCCGAGCATACACCCGAGTTCAAAATTACCATCCGGACCTAATGGAACCATTCAAACTTCAATCCGAGGTCAAATACTAAAAAGTCAAACTTGATCAAGTCTTCCAACTTAAAGCTTATACCATGAAATTTATTCTTCCGAATCGACTCCAAATAACTCGAAAACCAAAATCGATAACTCACACAAGCCATAATACATCATACGGTGCTGCTCAAGACTTCAAAGAGCTGAATGAAATGCAAATGCTTAAAAATGATCTATCGGGTCATTACAATCACCCGCGAGTTCATGTATGGTGAGTTCATTCAGTGATTTGACGACTTCGTAATGGTTGTGTGCCGTTCAAGGACGAACGTTTGTTTATGAGTGGGAGAATGTAACGACCCGACCGGTTATTTGGAGAATTAGTATCTCGTTTGCTGGCTTAAGGTCTCGAGTAGCTTCGTATTGTGCATTATGACATGTGTGTGTGGTCGAGTTCGGTTTTCTGATGATTCGTGATTGATTTGGAAGAATAATTCTTGTTTTAGAAGCTTAAGTGAAAAGAGTTGACCGAAATTTGGCTTTTTTGAAGATGACTCCAGAATGGAGTTTTGATGATTCCAATAGCTTCATATAGTGATTTTGCACTTAGGCGTATGTCCGAATTCGGATTTGGAGGTCCGTAGGTTGATTTGATGCATTTTAGTAAAAGTTGAAAAGTTGAAGGCTTGAAAGGGTGAGAGGTTTAACTGGGTCCGGGAGTTGGTATAGCTCTGTTGTGGCATTTGAGGCTGACATACAAAATTTGATATCATTCCGTACTGATTTGATATGATTCGGTGCAAGTTGTAGAAGTTGAAAGTCCATAAGTACATTAAGTTCGATTTGAGGTGTGATTTGTAGTTTTGATGTTGTTGATGTGATTTTAGGCCTCGATCAGGTTCATGTTATGTTATGAAACTTGTTGGTATGTTCGGACGGGGTCCTGGGGTCTCGAGTATGTTTCAGATAGGCTTGGGGCCATTTCGTCATGTTTTAGAGTTGTTTGTTTTCTGATGCATCAGGTACTCTATGCGATCGCGGGTATGTTGTCGCGATCGCGATGTGTTGCAGGGGCTGGGCATGGTTCTTCTTTGCATTTGCATAGATGTTACAGCATTCAGGATGCTTGAGTTGTTTGTCTGTCACGTTCGCATCATGAAGATTGCGATCGCGTAGTGCTGTGGAAGGAGGCAGGTTCGTTGGCTTACGCATTCGCGATAGGTGTTGCGCGTTTGCGCTTGTTTGGTTCGCTAGCCTTCATGATCACACTATTATTTACTCGATCTTGTAGTAAACTTTTTGGGTGGCTGTTGTTTCTTCTTCGCGATCGTATGTGTACTTCCGTGATCGCGATGTGCATATGTCTGCACAAAATATAAGAACTCTATTTCGAGAACTTTTGATATTTTCTCACTTTTTGAGTTAGTGAGCTCGGATTTGGGCGATTTTGGAGGGGATTTTCACGTGTTGGATTGGGTTAAGTGTTCTTTATCCGGATTTGATTATATGATTCCACCTTTATTTTTAACATTAAATTAGTGATTTGAATTGGAGAAAATGAGAATTTTTGTAAAAACTTTCAAAAATGTAAAATGAGGTTTTGAAGGCCGATTTGATGTCGGAATTTGAAAATTTTGGTATGGTTGGACTCGTATTAGAATGGGTGTTCAGATTTTGAAAATTTTGTTGGGTTCCGAGGTGCGGGCCCGAAGATCGATTTTTTGGTTGATTTTTAGTTTTTGATAATGATTGAAGCTTTATTATCTGGAATAGTTTCTTATGAGTTTTATCTGTGCTTTGAAGTTATTTTGGCTAGATTTGAACCGTCCGGAGGTTATTTCACTCGAGAGGTCCATTTTAGAGTAACGGGGTATCTTTTTTGAGGTAAGTATCTTGCCTAACTTTGTGTGGGGGAACTACCCCCTTAGGATTTGAGTCATTTGTGCTATTTTTGTGTCACATGGATATCGTATACATGAGGTGATGAGTGTGTACACGGGCTTATATATGGTATTTGACCGGTATAGACCTCCAGACTTCTTCCATGCATTTAATTGTATTGTCACAACATGTTATATCTTTCGTTATTGAATTTTCTCTTACGTGCCTTACTTGATGTTGTTAGTGCATGTTCTATCTTTTATTGTCAAGTTTACTCTTTATCTGCTTTAATTGTTAATTGTAATTATTTTTTGAATTCATGCCTTATCCGTTACGTGCCTTAATTGTTAATTGATTCTTTGTAATTGTACCTTTATTTATGAACTGTCACTACTTGCTATTTGACTTTGTGAGTCTTCATGTAACTATTTTATCTGCTCATCACCTTCTTTGTTTTGTTTTTGCTTCATTTAATTTTGTGATACGTCGTAGTTTGTTGTAGTTTGTTTTCTTAATTCATATTTTTTGAAGATCGGGTTGCACGCCGCAATGGTATTGAAATAATATGAAAAAAAGCGATAAGGACGGATGATATGATATAAGTGGGATCGGGTTGCGCGCCACAACAAATATTTTTATTATTGTGAGGGATTGGATTGCACGCCAAAACAGATATTGTTATTATTAGGTGTGATTGGGTTGCACGCCGCAACTGATATTGTTATTATTGTGTGGGATCGGGTTGCACGCTGCAACGGATATTGTTATTATTGTGTGGGACTGGGTTGCATGCCGTAATGGATATTATTATTATTGTGGGAGATCGGGTTGCATGCTGCAATGGGTTGATATGTTGTAATTGTTAGGGAAAGTAAAGTAAACCTCGATTGTTATTCTAGTATTGGAACTATGTTGACTTCTTGTGTGAGTCATGCATCCTACGTGAATTATTGTATTACTTCAATGTGTCAATCTGTGCTTCCGTGGTTACTTGGTGAATTCATTTTCAAGATGAACTTACTGCACGAAGTCATTATCTCATATCGTGTTGAGTTGTTGGTAACATAATAGTTTTAAATAAAAGAATTATGAACATACTTACCTTATGTGGCTCATAAGTTAAAATTTGTTGTTCCATTCGATATTTTACTAATCTTAATCGTTATCATATTTTACTTTAATAGATTTCTCAAATTAAACTCCTTACCCTATCTGATGTTTTTACTTTACTTAAAATCATTATTATGTTTTATAATAACAAATTCTATATTTAATTCAGTAACTTATCTGATGCTTTGTTTTATGTGAAAATATTATTTTCTTTACCCAAATGATTTCTGAACTAAACTCATTTGATACCATATTTTGTATATATTATACCTTATTTCACTTTCTTTGGTTTCTGAAATAAACTCATTTTCTCATTTGATTACCTACTTTATTCAAGATTGTTATTATGTCTTATTGTATATAAATAAATCTCTCGAACATTTTATTTAGCATTTGACACAGATACAATGTACATGGTAGCACGTGTACTTTGCCGCACGAAATAGATTTGAATAATGTGGGCACGAGGTGCCATACGTGTATGATTTGAAAGTTGTGACTTATGATTGGAGATTACGAGGAGTAGTACCTCGGGTAATTCTTGTTGTAACTCGTGCATTAGGAACAATTTGATTATTGAGTTTTCATCGATTTTCCTTACATGAGCTCATTCATATTCAATCTGTATCTTAACTATGTTGTTGCTTTATTACTTGGTTATTTCTTGTTCTATTTGTGCTTCTATTATTTTAACTATTGGTTGTAAATTTTTTATCCTTCTGATGTTGGTCTTACATTGATGCTCTCTCCATTGTTAGCTTTATGTTATATCCCGCACAGACTTACATATCTGGTAGGTGTCTTGATCTGGCCTCGTCACTACTCTACCGAGGTTAGACTTGATACTTACTAGGTACCACTGTGGCGTACTCAAGCTATGCTTCTGCATATTTTTGTGCAGATCCAGGTACTTTTGATCGAGTTGGTTTTGAGACTTATGTTTTGCGGCTGGAGACTTCACGGTATACCTGCTCGACGTTTGCAGGCCCCAAAGTCACCTTCTGTTGTCTTTTATTTTACTATTATTTCGGAACAGTGATGTACTTGGTATTCCTAACTACTCTTAGGGAAGCTTATGACTTGTACTACCGGTTTCGGGATTTTATGACCGATGTTGGCTCAACTATATTGTTTCAGTTATTGTTCAATGTATTTCAGTTAAGTTAATTAAATTTCATTAATAATCAGCATGTGTTAGGCTTACCTAGTCTTAGAGACTAAATGCCATCACGACACCCTAAGGTAAAAAATTCGGGTCGTGGCACAACTTGACTAATCTTTGAATCTAAATTAGATTATATTAACTCGATATTTTAAAGTTAAAAGTTATATATTTAAAAACTATATGAAAAGTACTATTAGTTATAATATTTCTCATCCCAATATGATAAAAAAAATACTTTAAAATATTGGTCAAGGTTTACACATTTTGAATCTTAAAAAGCAAAAATATTCACATAAACTTAAACGGATGAAGTAAGAAATAGATTTTAGATCAGGCGGGAGCTGATGTCCATATACGAATGCGCTAACAGCATCTTACTCGAATTATGTATGGCTTTTATACGAAATCCAGCCATCGTTGTCAGAAAGAGAGAGACAGAGAGAGTATATTTTTGTGCTCAGGTGACGAATATAGGATATTCTTATCTAGGAGTAGAAGCTTTATTGGTGAATCTACTAAAATTCTTTTTAAGACGTGCCAGCCATCCTGTTGGCGTAAGATGGAAAAGCTGACAACTCAGAATTTCTAAAATCCAATACGAATATGATGAAACACTGCATGTTGGGAAACTTGCAGGACAGTTCATACATGTGAAAATGCTATCTTAGTTCATGGATCATCTTTCAGCATGATGCCTTGATATATGATGGTAGGCTAGAATTTCGTATTTAGTTGCTTATTGTACTCTAATTTATTGCACTTTAATTGTGTTTGAGCTTTAATCGCTAGTGTTTTATACTTGTTGTGTGTTTTATGCCTTGTAGGAGTTATTCCGAGTCATATATATGTTATGAAGCAAATTCGAGCTAATTGGAGCTTTGAAGTCTAAGTAAAAGCCCAAGGATTAAATCGGGATCAAGTTCGGGGGTCGAGAACCACGTCTGGACTTCTAAAATCAAGCAAACATGCATACTCTGAGAAATTTACACAGCCACGACATGTGGGGCGGCGCGTGGTGCACCGTGGCTGTGCATTTTTGCTACCTGGTGACTTTTACATGGTCCTTGATAAACCCCACTAACACCCTGTGTGGCGCGCCGCCCCGTGCGGTGCTCCTGTGCAAATTTTACAGAGCCAATATCCTATTTCGGCTAGGAAAAAGGGGTTTCGTCTGGGCCCGACCCTACTCGGTATAAAGACATGAAAAAAAAATGCTATGTTTGGGACTTTTGACACATAATCGACCTAAATAGGCTAAGGAAGAGTTGGAGGAGCCAAAGCACAAGGATTTCATCATTCCTTCCTCACTCAAGGCCCGAGTTTGGATTGAATTCATATTTTCCTATATTTTTATCATATTTGTGATGAATTACTCCATGTCTATGGACTAGTTTCCTTTAGGGTTTGATAGATTTGGTGTATTGATGATTGTTTGTGGATTATAACTCTGGTTTTATATATTGAAGCATTTTTGGATGATTTAACTGTTGCATCTATATTCACTTGTTCATGTAATCGAGAAAGGCATAACATGTGATATCGTTGCATTATATTGTTGGTTGAATTCATTAATTCATCTTAGTAATCGGAAGAGGCTTGTTGAATCATTGATTATACCTAGTTAGGAGGATAATCGGGAGAGGTTCTCCTAATGACCAATCCACTATGCATTCTTGCATATCTTCACAGAGCTTAAATTGGTTCCTCTCGCAAGGTTGAGACTTAATCGAGAGAGGAGTTTCTACTAAATAATTGAACTAATAATTAAGTGAATTTGAGAGACTCACTTGAATATTAGAAGTGAATTATCTAGGGTTAAATCCCAGACAATTATCTTGCACCTATCCTATCAAAACCCTATCTTCTCCCATTGATATCTTTCTTTGCTTATTCCTTGCTTCGATTGTCATTAATCAACTGCTATAGATTCTTAGTTAATTTTAGTATTAATATCATAAATCTCAATTGTTGATCATCTTGAATAGCAATTTAGCTACAAACTACGATAATATTGCTTAACTTCAATCCCTGTTGATACGATATTTTACTATACTATATTTGACTAGCGAGCATAATTTTAAGTGGTGTTTTGTGCTAGTCAAATTTTGGCGCGGTTGTCGGGGATTGGAAATCAATAGTGTTTGTAATAGTTTGGAGTGCTAATTCAGGAGTTTTTCCTTTTATTTTATTTTATTTTATTTTTCTCTTCTTACGGTTTGACTATATACAGGTTAGAGGTAAGAATGGTGCATGACTCGAGCTTCTGGGAAAGAAGTGCTACCATACGAACCAGCGATAGAAAAACAACTGCGAGAGCTGAGGAAGGAAAGAAATCTCACTAAGACTTTAGAGAAGGTTGGGAAATCCTCACTACCAAAAAATCAGGTTTTAGCGACGGACAAATTCTGTAGCTAAACAGTAAAATCCGCCGCTAATCTCATTTAGCGATGGATTAGCAATGGATTATCAAGAAAATTTGCTAGCTACGAGCGTTTTAGCGCAGATTAGTGACGACGTTCGTAGCTAATTCCAGTTTTTTTTGTAGTGCCTCAACCAAAGGAACTATTGTAGATTTGACTTCAAGAGAGGCAGCCCAACAGCGAAGAAAAAGCTACACGAGATGCCGAGGAAACAACTATTAGAGATGCACATATTATCTACGAAGGGGAGAGGGCTCAGAGAATTGCTCAAAATCAACCCTTAGCTGCAGATCAGTTTGGAAATATACCTGCCGGGCCTGGGAGATCCTTGGCGATTATGCTAGACCAGTCTACAACCAAGGTTTATCAAGTGTGAGACCACCTCCAATTGCAGCTAACAATTTCGAGTTAAAGCAAGGGTTACTTCAAACCCTTCAGAACTGTTGTGTCTTCAGAGGAAAGATGAACGAAGATCCAAATACACATCTAATGGACTTCGATACAATGGTGTGTCACAAGATGCAGTATACTTAAGGGCATTCCCCTTCACACTCAAAGACGATTCAAAGTAGTGGCTTCGAGATTGCCCACGGGATCAATTAGAACAAGGGATGAGTTGACCAAAAAATTTCTTGATAAATATTTCTCATCGGATAAGACTAGCAAGTTTAGAATAGAAAACCCATAACTTCTGCCAAAAAGAGACTGAAACTGTTTTGGAAGCATGGGAGAGGTTTAAGGAGATAGTCAGAAAGTGTCAACATAGTGGAATTGAACTCTGGATGCAACTCCAGGATTTTTGGGATGGATTGACACCGGCCTCACGTAAAACATTGAGCAATGCAGCGGGAGGCCCGTTGATGAAGAAAACTCCAGAAGAGATAGTTACAATTCTTGATGAGTTATCTAAAGATGTAAATTAGTGGCCCTCTGAGAGTGCTAAAAGAAGAAGATCAACTGGTGTTCACTAAGTTGATGCTAATACATCTGTGTAGGTACAGCTTGATTCTATCGCTAAATAAATAAGAAAGCTGACCTTGGCTATAATACAAGGTGAGCCTCATGCAGCGTGTGATATATGTGGAAGAGGACACCCTACTCATGAGTGTCAATCCTCAACTAAAGAAGTGAATGTTGTGGGTAATTATATCCTTAATGTTATATGGGTTAGAAGTACTCATGTTCTTCATGGAGTTTACCTGGGGGTAGCGCAAATGCATGGCAACAAAACAACTTCAGATTTTAGGGACAAAGAGCTTTGGGTTATGTGTATCAGTCAAGGCTGTAGTTTCAGCCTCAACAGTCTAATTAGCCAGGTCAAGAAGATCTAATGAAGGCCATCATTGTCAAGACAGACGAGAGGCTAGATGCTCATAGAGCAGCCATCAAAGAACTTGTCATATCTTTCCGAAACTTGGAGAGACAAGTGGGACAAATTGCAACAATATTACATGAGAGGGTTCCAGGAACTCTCCCTGCTGATACTGAGAGAAATCCCAAAGAAACAATGAATGTTGTAACTTTGAGAAGTGGGAAAGTGTTGAAAGATATCACTCCAATCCAAAAAGATGTGATACTTGAAAAAGAAAGTGAGGAACAGCTGAAAAATGAAGTTGATAAGAAAAAGAAAGGCACGAAGAAGGCAACTGACAAAAAGAAGGAGGAGGAAACTTCGAGAAGGGGGGAACCTAATGAGAGCGACCATATGCCTACTCTACCTTTCCCTCGAAAGATATATAGAGAAAAGCTGGACAAGCAGTTTGAGAGATTTCTAGATATGCTGAAATAGGTTCATGTACACTTACCATTCACAGAAGTGCTCTCACAAATGCATGCTTATGCCAAATTCTTGAAGGAGATTCTGACAAAGAAGAGGAAGATCGAAGAGACCTCAATGGTCAAGCTCACAGAGCATTGCAGTGCGATATTTCAAAACAAACTCCCACAAAAGTGTGGAGATCCAGGGAGTTTTACTATACCTTGCTCGTTAGTCTCTATTAATTTTGATAAGTCTTTATATGATTCCGGTACCTCGATTAATCTAATGCCTTTGTCTATTTATAGGAAACTGGAGATTCAGATTGGAGAGATAAGGTCAGCACCAATATCTTTGCAACTGGCAGACCAAACGACTTTGATACCGGAGGGGATAGTGAAGATGTCTTAGTGCGGGTGGATGAGTTAGTATTTCCTATAGATTTTATAGTGGTGAATATTGAGGAGAATAAGGAGGCCCCCTAATCCTAGGAAGACCATTATATTCAACGGGTAGAGCGATATTAGATATACACGATAGAAAGCTTATGCTGAGAGTGAGTGAGGAGACTGTGACTTCAAGATGGATGTAGAAGCGGGGGTGAAAAAGGAGAAACCAGCTGAAAGTGTTGAGTGGAAAGTGAAGGGCTCGAAAGAGAAGGTTGCAGTGAGTGAAAAAAATAAGTGTGGGGTATACCCCAAGAAGGCTGAGAAGAAGTTGTCTGCATGGATGTGTGCATTAGTTTGGGCACGAAGAATAGAGCCCGACTTCGACTCAGACCCTGACTAGATGTTCATGGAAGTTTCCTCTACCTTATGCTTTTTAATTGTGTGTCATGTAGACACGCCACAACTTAAAGTGTGGGTTGGGGGATATTTATATGTTGTATGTATATTAGTTATGTATTTCTTTTGCTTAGTATTAGTAGTTGAAGATAAAAAATTTGAAAAAGCAAAAACAGAATTTTGATTTTACTCGACGATGGATATCATCGACAGTTTTCTGAGGGATTAAAGTCAAGGAAAAAAGGACAAAAATATTTTCTTTTGTAGGTAGTGTAATAATTACTCCTTGGTTTTTTATTGTGCCGCAGTTCTTTTCCAAGGGTTTTGTTTCAACCCGGTATAGTTAGTTTTTATTTTTGTTCGGAGTAGGAAACCTTATGCTATGGTTTGAAATGGAAGCAATATCTCTTGACTTTATTATGCCTTGAGAATAGTAAGTACTTTATTTGTGACGCTTAGGCTCTGTTTTTGACTCTTGTATAAGTGCCTTAAATTGTATGATCTTAACCTTGCTTAACTGCTTTGACTAGAGTGTCTTGATGAGTCCGATCCCGAGTGAGTTATGTGCCATGTGTGAGAGAGGTTTTGTGTTATTCTGTGCAATGCATTTGATGTCTAGAACTTTCCCCGTGTGTTTGTAAAGCGAAATAGTAGTTTTGTTCAGTTTTGAAAGTGATATAGGCATTTATTTGTTGAGCCAGTTATATGCTATTACCCACCTAATGGTTATGTGTCTTAGTTAACCCCTTTGAGCCTGTAATTCTGTTTCTTTGGTAACCACAGTACAAGTCTTGCCCATTTGTTTGAAGTGACCATCTATTTGAACCTTTTACGTCTCATGAACACTTGAATTTGTTATGAACTTTGTAAAAGTTAAAGTGTGGGGTGGTTGGTTTGGCTTTTGAGTGAAACAATTGAAATAAGGAAATAGGTGCAATGTTTTGAAAAAGTAAGAGGCCCTTGAATTGAATAAGAAAAGAAAAAAATGAAAAATAGGTTTATTATTGCGAAATATATTCCTTGATAGTGGTAACTCTTGATGTAATTGTGCTCAAAAAAGTTGGGAGTTGACGTATACTGATGTGAAGGTGGAGTGATGGTTTGACATAAGTGTGGGAATATTAAATTGTATGTATTAAAGTGCTTAGGGAGGTGTAGTCACTCTTATATCTAAATGTATCTTACCCCTCTCGCAACCTATATTATTAAAGTACTACTTGATCCTTGACTGAATGAGCTCAATTAGTAGAGTAGTACACTACGGGCAAGCTTATGGTGCATTTTTGTGGCACATGAATGTTGCTTCTGAGAGTGAGCAAATTTTTCTATTTAAAGTTCCTAATTGTTCTTGAATTTCATTGTGTGTGTGGAACTACTCTCTATTTTGTGTGAGTGCACTTGATTCATGAAGGAAAAGTAATGTCATTGACCTCTCTGTTAGAGTAAGTGAGCGGGTTGTGAAAAATGCGTGGTACTTTTGACTCAAATCGTAAGGCGAGGATGTTACGATATTGTACTTAATCTGTTTTAAATATTGTTGGTATAATGAGTTAGGAGAGTTGTTTAAAAAGGTCGTGTTTATATAAAGTGTAGTTTGATTGCTCGAGGACGAGCTTTGATTTATGTGTGGGGTGTTGATGGTAGGCTAGAATCTCATGTTTAGTTGCTTATTTCACTCTAATTTACTGCACTTTAATTGCGTTTTAGTTTTAATCGCTAGTGTTTTGTACGTATTGCGTATTTTATGCCTTGTAGGAATGATTCTGAGTGATGTAGATGTTATGGAGCTAATTCGAGCTAATTGGAGCTTTGAAGTCTGAGTAAAAGCCCAAAGGATTAAGCCGGGATCGCGTTCGGGGGTCGAGAACCACGTCTGGACTTCAAAACTAGAGAAAAAAGGCAGACTCTAAGGAATTTACACAGCCACGACGCGTGGTGCGCCGTCACTGTGCATTTTTGCTACCTGGTGACTTTTACATGGTCCCTGCTAAACACCACTAATACCCTGTGTGGTGCGTCGCCCCGTGCGGCATGCCTGTACAGATTTACAGAGTCAATGTCCTATTTCGGCTAGGAAAAGGTGGTTTCGTCTCGGCCGGACCCTATTCGGTATAAAGACATGAAAAAATAATATTTTCTGGACTTTTGACACATAATCGACCTAAGGAGGATAAGGAAGAGTTGGAGGAGCCCAAGCACAAGGATTTTATCATTCCTTCCTCACCCAAGACCCAAGTTTGAATTGAATTTATGTTTTTCTATATTTTTGTCATATTTGTGATGAATTACTCCATGTCTATGGAGTAGTTTCCTTTAGGGTGTGATGGATTTGGTGTATTGATGATTGTTTGTGGATTATAACTCTAGTTTTATGTATTGAAGCATTTTTGGATGATTTAATTGTTGCATCTATATTCATTTGTTCATGTAATCGTGAGAGGCATAACTTGTCATATCTTTGCATTATATTGTTGGTTGAATTCATTAATTCATCTTTGTAATCGAAAAAGGCTAGTTGAATCATTGATTAAATCTAGTTAGGAGGATAATCGAGAGAGATTCTCCTAAAGACCAATCCACTATGCATTCTTGCATATCTTCACAAAGCTTAAATTGGTTCAACTCGCGAGGTTGAGACTTAATCGAGAGAGGAGTTTCTACTAAACAATTGAACTAATAATTAAGTGAATTCGAGAGACTCACTTGAACATTAGAAGTGAATTATCTAGAGTTTTATCCCAGATAATTATCTTGCACCTATCTTATCAAAAACTACAAGAAAAAGGGTTATTAGGGACCACGATTTAGGGACGAGTTTAAAATCTGGTCCCTAAAAGTGTACTTACAGGGACGATTTTTGGTCCATAAATCACGAATTATTTTTCCCAAACAAGTGAAGGGATTTAATCT
This sequence comes from Nicotiana attenuata, assembly GCF_001879085.1. NCBI lineage: Eukaryota > Viridiplantae > Streptophyta > Magnoliopsida > Solanales > Solanaceae > Nicotiana > Nicotiana attenuata. The sequence continues at coordinate 36,222,514 of NC_031991.1, forward strand.
GGTCTGAAAAAAAGACATTTACCCGGTCTCTAATATTCACATTCAGTGGGAGACAGAGGCGGGAATCAAAAATAAGTGAAAATACTTAGTGCTACTTCCCAAACTTTTTCTCCCTCTCTCTCATAAGTAAAAAAACTTTTACTTAGCCTTCACAAACATTTTTTGCCTCTCTCTTTCTCAAAACCCTTGAAATTCCTTAACTTCTAATACACTTGTTGCTCGATGTCAAGTATTGTCTGGCTCGATATCAAGCATTATTCGGCTACATCAACAGTGAGTTTCTTCAATTTTTCTTATTCTGCTTCAATTTTTCTTTTTGATGAAAATCAGAATTTGTTTTTTCATCTGTTTCTTTATTTCTCTCTCTTTTTTACCTATGTTTCTTTGATTGAGTTTTTCTTTATGTGGAACATTAATTTTTGTTGTGTGAGAGGTAAAAGTGAGAGTATTGGATTCGATTGGGGCTTGGACAACAAGAACAGAGGTTTTGTCATTAGGTTTCTTTTCTTTTTTTTCTTTGAAATATTAATTTTTGTTGTGTGTTAAAACTGAAGTCTTTGTGAATTTATTGAGGGGTTTTGTCTATTAGGGTTAAAACAAGAGTTTTGTGAACTTTCTTGAAGGGCTATGAAATTGTCGTGGGTATATTGTGGGATTTTATTAGATATGCTTCTCTACCTTTATCATATTGAGTTACCATTTCCCAATACGAACATATGTTAAGCAGTAGCGATAAATGCAAAAGTATGAATGTCGCGAAATTATGAATGTCTCTTTCTGCATTACATAAACACACATATGACACATATCTATGCACTCTGGTATTTTTGCAATAGATGAATCAAAAAAGGAAACTGAATCTGCGCAAGATTTTACCATTAAATTTGTTGCTATTTTTGTGTTTTCTTTAAAAAAAACTATAAGAGAGTTACTGTTAGACTTTTCTAGAAGGACAGTTTACAAGATAACCATGATTCGTCAGGTTATTGTCGCAAAGACACATCATGTATTTATTGGCCGAGTATATTATCTGTTTTGACTTTCAATTTATAGTTTATCTCATCTTGTGATATCTTAGGAAGTATTGATCACTAAAAGAGTTTGCAAGTTAATAAAAGGTTGTGTGCATCAATGTATTTTGTTATTCTAAATAATTTTCTTCATCTAATATTTCTATACTCTTTAAGGTTATGGCATCAAGTAAGAATGGATGCAGCTTGTTGATAATCGGCTCGATGAAGCCTATTTAATTGGGGTGCAGAAGTTTTTAGATTATGCTTTTAGAAGAACAGGAGAGTCGTATGAAATATGATGTCCCTGTGTCAAATGTTGTAACACAACATTAGGAACACGCGAGATAGTCAAGTCACATTTGAAAGTATATGGAATAATAAAGAATTATACTTTTTGGTATCACCATGGAGAAGTTTTAGGTGAGCCACAGTCGGAACTTGAAGATGAAGATGAAGATGATAATGAAGCAGAAGAATACGAGAGTGAGGATGAAATAGAAGAAATTTTGAGAGATCTATATCCTAATCATGATAGAAGCACTGCAGATATTGGTTGTGATGATTTACTTCAAGAGGAACCGAATGTTGAAGCCAAAAGATTTTACAGTCTATTGAGGGATTTTGAGAAGCCACTATACCAAAACTCAAAAATTTCAAAGCTTTCCACTTTGATTAAATTGCTTCATATAAAAAGTATGGATCGCTAGAGCAATGAGTCATTTACAATGCTATTAAAAATGTTAAAGGATGAGTTGTTGCCCGATGAAGCGGATTTGCCAAATTCATATTATGAGGCAAAGAAAGTAATTCGGAATCTTGGGCTTTCCTACTATAAGATTGATGCTTGTATAAATGATTGCATGTTATACTGGAAGGAGGATAATTTACTTGATTCTTGTAAAATTTATGGTGCATCCAGATGGAAAATAAACAAACATAGCGGGGAAGCAAAGAATAAAAAAGACAAAAAGATAGCAGCTAAGACTTTGTGCTATTTTCCATTAAAGCCTAGAGTTCAAAGGTTGTTTATGTCTACAAAGACATCTTCTCTAATGACATGGCATCATGATTAAAGAGTTGATGATAGAATAATGAGGCACCCAGCTGATTTAACGGCTTGGAAATCATTTGATGAACTTCATCCCTCATTTGTGGCCGAGCCTCGTAATGTTCGACTTGGACTTGCTAGTGATGGATTTCAGCCATTTCGCAATTCAAAAACCTCATATAGCATTTGGCCGGTGGTACTTATTCCTTATAATTTACCACCTTGGTTGTATATGAAACAAGAAAATTTTATTATGTCAATGCTTATTCCTGGTCCAGATAGTCCAGGAGATGCAATTGACATATATCTTCAACCTTTGATAGAGGAACTAAATGAGTTATGGGAAATTGGTGTTGAGACCTTTGATGTATCTACTAGACAGAATTTTAAGTTGCATGCTTCTTTGTTATGGACCATTAATGACTTTTCAGCATATGGAAATTTATCTGGATGGAGTACAAAAGAAAAATTGGCAGGCCCATGTTGCAATAAAGATACTTTCTCAATTAGATTGACTAATAGTAAGAAACATTATTTTATGGGTCATCGACGATATCTTCCTCTTAATCACAGATGGAGGAATGATAAGGAGTCATTTGATGGCACAAAAGAGCGACGACTCCCACCAAAAATACGTTCTGGTATTGAAATACTTAATCAAGTGCGGGATCTTGAAGGGCTACATCTAACGAAGGATCCAAAGAAAAAGATCAAAATATCACATGAGAATCGAAAGGATAATTGGAATAAGAGAAGTATTTTTTTTGAACTTCCCTACTGGAAATCTTTGTTGTTGCGGCATAATTTGGACGTTATGCATATTGAGAAAAATATATGTGATAATATTTTGGGGACGATCATGAATGCCAAAGGAAAGACCAAGGACACCATTAATGCTCGGCTAGATTTGCAAGAAATGAACATTTGGCGGGAACTGCACCCCATCAAAAAGGGAGAAAAGTACGAAGTTCCAACTGCAAGTTATACATTATCTCCCCAAGAAAAGCACAAGTTATGCCTCTTTTTAAAGAATTTAAAGGTTTCAGATGGATTTTCATCTAATATTTCTCAATGTGTGAACTTGAAAGAACACAAGATTTCTGGCTTAAAGAGTCATGATTGCCATGTTCTTTTGTAACATTTACTCCCTCTTGCACTACGTGGTATGTTGTCCAAAGATGTATGTGAACCACTTATTGAGTTGTCTTTATTTTTTCAATATGCTTGGAGCTAAGGTGTTAAGGATGGATGACTTGGAACGAATTGCAGCTCAGATTCCTATAACTCTTTGCAAGTTAGAAAAAGTCTTCCCTCCTTCATTTTTTGATGTCATGGTACACTTGCCTATTCATTTGGCTAATGAAGCTATGCTTGCTGGACCTATTCAATATCGGTGGATGTATCCTATAGAGCGATGGTTATATTTTTTAAAATCTCTTATTGGTAATAGGGCTTGTCCAGAAGGCTCTATCGCAGAGGGGTACCTTGCAAATGAATGTATGACCTTGTGTTCAATCTATTTATAACATTTCAATCTAATATTGTTACTTTAATATAGGCGAGAAGCCATAGGAACGCAGCAAATAGAGCTAAGCTAAAGATGCTTCATCATATTGGTAGCAAGCCAATTAGAGAAATTATTTATCAAAAGGTACTATCATAAAATCTCAATTCTTTTCTTTGAATATTTACATACACTATTTGACATGGTTTACTTTGATGTGAAAGGGAGGAAAAGATGGCAACCCACCAGATTTGGCAACTATTTTCTTTGAGACTCGCAAGAAGAATAACACACTTGTTGATTTTGAAACAATTGAGAAACATGTGCATTTGGTTAATTGAACATCTACCTTACTTTTAGTTAGCATGTGTTCTGACAAACTCTTTATATACTTTTCAGGCTCAAATCCGAGAATTGGTGATGTCTGAACCGTCTCTTCCAAGCATAGAGATTGTAGAAAAATGCTTTGGACCTCAAACTCGCAGCCATATATTTGGTTATGGAGGTGGAGTAAAAGCAAAAGATCTGAAAGGTGGCGCTTCTTCAAAGGCTGAACTAATATCTGAGTTACGTTCGACTCGAGAAGAAAACAAATCTTTGAAGGATCGTGTGTCTACATTAGAAAGTGAGATGAAAGATTTGAAGAAACTAGTATTGGCTCAACACTCCAATGTCCAGCCTCCGACATCGACCGTTTCAGGAGAATGATCATCTGATTAACATACCAAGTTAGTAACAACTTACTCGGAATATTGGTTCATTTTGTTGATGATTGTGCATTTGCTGCTTTTCTACATGTTCCCATCTATTGTCGCATTTGACACCTTTCTAGTTGCAGTAATTTTCCTTGAATATCAAAGTCGACATGCTTTGTGATGGATTCTTGGGACCTTTTCTGAACTTTAAAAGTGCAGCTTTTTAAAATTAAAATACAACTTGTCTGCACATAAGAAAATTCATCTAAATATATAAATAGCTTTAAGAACTAGTGGCAAATTTGGAATCTGTTTCTAAACATTTGTGGTGTTTTATGGGTGGTGCCAAAGTCTGAGCATATGCTGCTTTCCTACATGTTCCTTCATCAATATATGCATTTTCTGGATTTATTAGGAAGAAGGATGTAATCGTTTGCTTCTTTTTGTCTTCTGGCTGAGTGATGTACTAATTTTTAATCAAATTTAGCCTTAAAATCTTTTGAATATTGGAATAGGCACTCATTCTACTGACTTCCAGTTGCATGAGTTTAGCAATAGTTTTATATTGTTGTCATACATATGTCGCGTTAATGAGTTTCATAAAGCTATTTTAGGGACTGCAGTTTTCCTTCATAAATGTTTGCTTATGGTTACATAGTTAACTGAACAGAATGCAGATTTAGACAAGATTCATACTACGCTATAACACATATCACTGTGTTAATCAGTTAAACAAGTTCAGTAGACTGATAAGCAATCAGACAAATAAAGGCTTAGGAAAACTAGAGTTATTGTTCTTATTATCCAAAACATATTATTTCTAACCCACTTATGTTTATGCAGCCTATTTTACAATGATGGTTTATGTTTGTAATTTGGGCACTTATTCAGGTAAGAGGTTAAATAATTATCCCAGTAAATTAATTGATTTTTTGATTTCTTTTAATTTATTTTTTAACAATAATTGTTTGCATTCCTTTTTCAGGTTTTTGAGAGTATAACTTACAAGTCAAGATGCAGCTTAGAAGATGACTATCGTTTTGCTAGGATATTATTGCAAAAAATAGTATTATATTTCTAATCTAGGGATATTAATTATGTGTTTTTGCTATGGGATTTTGTAGACGTTACTGTAACTTACATCATGGATATATATATTTATATATCTTGGCATTGACAAGAAGTTACTCAATTTTTGTAATAGAAAGATTTATCTTTTATATTATTTTTTGTGCCAATGATTTTTATAGCATTTGATTAGTATTGAGATTTATCGATACAAACTTTAAGGACCAGCAGTATTGTTTTTATGGACCAGAGTGATTGTCCTTAAAATATTATTTAAGACTAGCACTACTAGAAGTCCGGTAAAAAGCGACCACAAAAAGCGACCAAAGTTGGTCGCTTATAAGCCTAAAAGCGACCAAAAAGCGACCAAACATGCCTGGTCGCAATATAGCTGGTCCCTTTATTTTAGGGACCAAAGTTGGTCGCTAATTAGCGACCAACTTTGGTCTCTAAGGTAAAGGACCAAATATTCCGGGTAAAGACTATAGCGACCAGCTTTG
>NC_031991.1:36228389-36253649 GCF_001879085.1 Nicotiana attenuata
CTTTTCTTTGTCTTTATTTCCTTTGTTTCGATTTGTCTATTAGTTCAACTTAGCTATAGTATTCTTTTAGTTTAATTTTTTAGTATTTAATAATATAAATTTCAATTGTTGATCATCTTGGATAGCAGGTTAGTTATAAATTACGATAATACTGTTTAACGCCAATCCCTGTGAATACGATATTTTACTATGCTATATTTTTTATTAGCGAGCATAATTTTGAGCGGTATTTTGCGCTTGTCAATAGAGCAAGAAAACTAATTTGGTACCTATTCATTGCTCCAATCATCAATGGCGGAGATGTCCTTTAATTTAGAAAGGAGTGTCATATATATGACATTGCTTCGAAAAATTTCTTTCTTACGTATAAGTGGTCTTAAATAAGACATAATATTTGTGTGATTATAAAATTTTTGAAATTTGTGGTATGAAATATATCATAACAGTTGTGTGGCTATAAATATTTCTTATTATGAAAATATTGAAAGTGCCAATCTTTTTAAAACAAACTAATAAGGAAATAATGTCAGTTTTCTTGTAACAGAAACATTGTGGAATAAATAGTGAAGTGTCAATTTAAAATATGACGTAGTCACTTGTTTTTTTCGCTTTCCCCAATGTGTTACATTGGTATTTGGGCCATGACTAATTTAAATTTGCAACGGGTAAAGTCTATTATAGAGGGAAACATTCGCTACACGATTTTTTTTATTCTTCGTACTCGAGCCTAACGCCTTTAGTTAAGGGTAGAAGTATCTCATTATTGACAATGCATGTTTAATACTAACAATCATGGATGTTAGATAAAGCAACCAATACTTAAAATGTCAGTAGTCATTAATCAAAGGACAACAACGTCTTCTGACTGAGAGACCTAACAATCCACACGGTTGACTTTGAATCTCCAATTTGAAATTAAACAAATCAGACTAACAGGTTTGACAACAAACAAAACCCTTTTGTTTTCAATTCCAAGAATCTCCAGAGATTCTACCGACGTGCTTCATTGTCATTCCCATCTGGAAGTGGAAACAAGGCACCTAATTAATCAAGAATGGGAAGGCTGGAATGGATTTCTTTAATTAAGATAAATTTGCAGTCTGTTGAAAAGACATTAATTGTAGCAGTGCTCATTCCCATTCGACTCATTGTAGCAGCAATAATTGAAATTAGTGCTCAAGACCAACTTCTATTTCACGCTCTCTCGATCATGTTATTTATTTATTTATTTATTTTAATACTATAATATTCAATTAAAGTAAGTCGAAACTCCAACTGTATATTGAAAGCTTCTAGGTCAACAACCACTTTACCCAAACCTTATCAAGATATGGCACGGAGGCGTGAAATTCAAAAATAGCCAGATTTATAAGTTTGTAACTGAAAAATAGCTACAGATTCAAAAGTAATCAAAATTTAGTCACTTTTTATATAAAGATAAATCTGAACGAAAACACTGTTTTGAAATCCGAAAAATATTCCAGCATAATATATTGGAGTTCGAATTTTTTACATGTAAACTTCCAGCATGATATACTGGTCTAGCATAATACGCTGGAAGTTCATATACAGGTGATCCAATCTCCAGTTCCAGCAAAATAGTGGTTATTTTTTAATAACTTTGCAAACGCTGACTATTTTTCAATTACCAGTCCAAAAACTGGCTAGCCCGTACTAATGGACCGGTAGGAGTCAGATGGGGGCATTTGCATCTATACCCGCTTTTTAGGTCACGTTTTAACTTGTGCCCGCTTTGCAAAAAAAATTGCAAGCGTACCCACTTTTTCGCGTAACTTCAGCATACAGGGCTGAAGTAGCAAAGGCAATCACGCAAAACTTCAGCATTCTAGTAGACGGGGCTGAAGTTTTTTGTCCTGGATAGATGCTGAAGTATTAGTTCATTTGTAAATACTTCTAGCACTAAATAGCTGAAGTTTTTTGTCCTGGATTTCATTAGTNTCAAAAACTTTAGCAGAAGATGCTGAAGTTATTTAGTTCATTTGTAAAAACTTCAGTACTATATAAGCTGAAGTTTTTTTTTGTCCCGGATTCATTAGTTTTGTCATAAAACTTTTCTAAAAACTTCAGCAGAAGATGCTGAAGTTATTTAGTTCATTTGTAAAAACTTCAGCACTAAAATAGCTGAAGTTTTTTTTGTCCTGGATTCATTAGTTTTGTCATAAAACATTTTCAAAAACTTCACCAGAAGATGCTGAAGTTATTTAGTTCATTTGTAAAAAGTTCAGCACTAAATAAGCTGAAGTTTTTTTTTAACTGGATAAGCTTTTTCAAAAATTTCAGCAGAAAATGCTGAAGTTATTTAGTTCGTTTGTAAAAACTTCGGCACTATATAAGCTGAAGTTTTTTTTGTCCTAGATTCATTAGTTTTGTCATAAAGCTTTTTCTAAAACTTCAGCAGAAGATGCTGGCGTTATTTAGTTCATTTGTAAAAACTTCAGCACTATATAAGCTGAAGTTTTTGAAAAAGCTTTCTAACATACTAGATAAATAATCACCTTATTCTTTCATAGTGTATTACTACTATAAAATAACCAGAGTGCCAACAATATCTAAATCATAAATTTTGGAAATAATAAACGTAAAAAGAACAGAATTACGTGGAAATATTCACAATTATTATCTACTAACTTACGTAATTATTTATAATTTATTTTTAAATAATCTAATAAACATACTTATGGCAATCATCACATGAACTGAAGTTTCATAGCAGCACCAACAGCAGCAGAAGAAAGAAGAAGAAGAAGAAAACGAAGGCGGAGAAGGAGGAGGAGAAAGGGGGCTGAAGTTGTTTAAAAGTGGGTACAAGTTAAAATTTAAAAAAAAAATAGGTACAGGTTAAATGGGGGCGACTAAATAGGGATCCCCATGCAATTTTTACAGTCAGATGCGCACTAAACCCAGCAACTGAACCCAGTCATTTTCTTAAATAAGTTTGAAGACAATCTACCACATAAAAATTAAAGGTGAGCAAATGGAACCACAGAAAAATAAGTCAAAAATAGATATTATTTACCAATAATTAACCATTAAGTCATGCTATCAAAAATATCAAAACACATTACCAATGATATATAATATTCAAACATCTAGGCAAAAATAGATTTTTTTTTGGTATAATTGGAATTAGTCGAAAATATATAAATGAAGCAATATAAAAAACTCAATGAAGTCAAAACTCAATAACAATAATATACAATATATATCAAAAAAACCTAGAAAAAAAAGATTTTTTTTTTCAATTGGTAGGGTTGGAATTTGTCGAAAGTGTAGACATGAGACAAAATACAAAATTTGAGGAAGAATATAGGTGATTTTGACCGATTTGAAGTCAAAATTCGTAGTCGAAATCGAGTTAAAAAAATTCTCTGCAACATCTATATCTAACATGTATCTCAAACAACATGGATATATAAGCAATATATGCTTGATACATGTGACATACACAAATAATACAGAGGGGATACACATGGTATACACATCTCATTTTCTTCCAAATTCATCTTTTACTTCGAATTTAATTCGTAATTCAAATCAAACTATCTTAAATATCCACAAAATTATCCCAAAATTGAGATTCAAGCTCCTTGAGATGCACCCAATCTACTCCAATAATACCTGCACGAAACAAACTCTAATTTCGAAAACTCAATTTTCAAATTCAAGCTTAAGCAAGCTTCAAAGAATTTTAATGTTGTTTAGCTCATCTTCTTCACTTTTTAAATTATTTTGCTAAGATACCATATTAAAATACTCACATCTATAATTTTCCTTCTTTCAAATTTTTATTGAAATACATATTTGGATTGCCTATTGTATTGGGGAAAATAAATATAATACGTGAAATTAATTATGTGGCTGACATGGCAAGACACGTGGATCATTAAAAAAGTGACAGCGGGAAAAGAGTACTTAAAATGACGAGAGTCTTAATAGGTACGAGCAAAACGTCTGAGAGACGAGAAGAAACAGTTGCTCGAGTCTCTTTAGTAATTAGAAGAGACACCGGTGGAGTGAACCAGGACAGGAAAAAGAACAGATTCATTGGTCTTCAATTAATGAGCATGAATGATTACAAACGTTACAGAATCTTCACGAAATAGTTACGATTACCAATTATAACGTTCCATTAATGTCATTAATGCTCATAATGACCTGGTCATAAAAGGAAAAAAGACGTTGTACTTAGAGATGTCTATATAAGGAATAGAAATATCATTTGTATGGACACGTTCTGATTATTACTGGAATATAATTATTTACTTTTGCTTTATATTGATTACTTTGCTATTTCATACTCTTATTTTCCTTTCTCATTGCAAGAATATTCCTTTTCTTGATTATCAGTAACCCGAGTGCTTCTAAAAATAGGCTTTGACCGAAATTCCTATTTTCTGGTTAAACAAATTGGTTCCATTACTGGGAATTTGATAATCTTTTCACTTTCCAAATCCATTCTTCTGCCAAAAAAATCATGTCAAACGTCAAGGACAACAACCAACAAAACCAACAAAATCAGCAACAGTTGAATCAGCAAAATCAACAAGGAGATGGAACTCCAATACCCTTACCACGAAACTCTCCTCGACAATCTCGAGAAGGGACACCTGATAGATCTGAATTGCATATGAATGACCAACATGGGGACGATCAAGATATTGATGCAGCACTGAAACAGTTAATTGCAGAACAAGTCAGCAATGCTCTGCAAGCTTTTGTAGTGGGTTGCCAACGGTACCACCAACTCTACCTCCAAATAACACCGCGACCATAGAGAATCCACGCTCAGGACTTGCTAATTCGGGCAACGAAGGAACTCCCAGCGAATCTCGCGATGGAGGGTCAGGTATCCTAATTAATTCAGATTTACAAAGTTTAGTACTAACTTTGCAGAAACAGTTCAAGGAGCAGAACAATCGCATAGAATAGATACCTGGTGTTCCACCTATAATCAAAGGAGTGGATATGGACAAATAATCTCAATAACCTTGGAAGCCAAGTGTCGTTCCTTTGCCTATTCCGAAGAACTTTAAAATGCCCGATATCCCAAATCACGATGGGACAACCGATCCCGATATCATGTGACTGCATTTACAACTGGCGTAAAGGGCAACTATTTGACCAAGCAAGAGATTGAATCAGAACTGGTCAAAAAATTCGGTGAAACGCTCACAAAGGGAGCATTAACATGGTATTCACTTTTACTTGAAAACTCTATTGGTTCTTTTTCTGAGCTTGCAGATTCGCTTATAAAAGCACACTCGGGAGCTCAGAAAGTTGAGAAGAGGATGGAAGACATCTTCAAAATAAAACAAGGAGATACGGAGTTACTCAGGGAATTCTTAGATAGGTTCCAACGTGAAAGGATGATGCTACCACGCGTACCTGACAATTGGGAAGCTATGGCATTTGCAAGCAATTTAAATGAAAAAAGCCCAGAAGCCACGAGGAGACTCAAAGAAAGCTTACGAGAATTCCCTACAACAACTTGGAATGATGTTTACAACAGGTACAATACGAAGCTGCGGATAGAACAAGACACTGTCACTCAGTCCTGGAGAGATGAAAGAGTAAGTTCAAGGCGACCAGAAACTGAAAAAAGGTCTGGTAAAAATAGGTATGAACCTTATATGGGACCAGGAGGAAGGGATTCACATTCAAAACAAGAAAACCCGAGGTATGATTCCAGATCAAGGGATAGAGATTCGGGGTCGTCGTCCAGGTTCGAAAAGGAACGAGATACGCGAGATACGAGAGACGATGATAGAAGCTCAAAAGCAAAGATTGGTGGTTACAGCTTCAATGTTAGCACGTCTGAGTTGGTAGATGTTTTAAGAAGCACGGGAGATAAAGTGCAGTGGCCAAAAGAAATGAGATCAAAACCGAACTGGAGAAACCCTGATTTCTGGTGCGAGTTTCACAATGATCACGGTCACAAAACAACAGATTGCAGACTGTTACAAGGTGAAGTAGAGCATTTATTAAAACAAAGTTACTTAACCGAATTGTTTAGTGAGAAGGGTAAGCAAGCATATATGAAGAATAGGCAGGAGCCACCAAAACCTCCATCACCAAAAAGAATAGTTAATGTCATAAGCTGAGGGGAGGAGGTCAACGACGCAACATATACGGCAACAAAGATGGTGTCAAAAATCACGGTTACCCACGGGAAGTGAGTTGGCCAAGTTTTGGAAGAAGATGGTATAACATTTGATGATGCAGGCGCAGATGGCGTGTTGATCTCACACAATGATGAATTGGTAATATCTTTACTTGTACATGATACTAATGTAAAACGAGTTTTGATTGATCCAGGTAGCTCTGTAAATATCATTCTTCTAAGAGTGGTAAACGAGATGCAAGCGATGATAAATTGGTACCCAAAGCACGTACCTTGTCTGGTTTTGACAACTCGAGCGTTGTTACAAAAGGGGAGATAATATTCACCACATTCGCAGAGGAGTAGTCAAAGATACTAAATTTCAAGTAATAGATATGGACATGGCGTACAATATGATTCTTGGCAGACCTTGGATTCACGAGATGGATGTTGTTCTATCTACCTTACATCAAGTAATCAAGTTCCCTTCGCAATGGGCAATAAAACAAATCCATGGTGATCAACAGGCTTCCCGAAGCATTAACTCAGTGGCAGATTCAAGTGTAAAAATAACGTTGCATGTGCAAAATAGCAATTACAGAATTCAGTTGAGGGTTTAGCAACACAAGCCTCAATTGTAGATGGAAAAATGGATCTAGACTCGAGGCCTGATACTATTCAAGAACCAGAAGAGAATAAAAACATCAAAACAACAATAGAGGAACTGGAAGCGGTGGTGTTGTTTGTGTATTGGCCAGATAGAAAAGTCTACATCGGAACCAACCTCAGCCTAGAGATGAAAAGTAAGTTAATTGAGTTTTTAAAAGCTAACATAGATTGCTTTTCTTGGTCCCATTCAGATATGACAGGTATACCACCGGAGGTGATGACCCATAAGCTAAATGAAGATCAGACGTATCCGCCTGTCAAACAGAAGAAAATGAAGTAAGGATCCTTCAAAAACCAGATGATTCAGGATAAAGTACAAAAGCTTTTAAAAATCGGGTCTATCCGTGAGGTAAAATATCCTATTTGGCTAGCTAATATTGTAGTGGTGCCCAAAAAGAATGGTAAGTGGTGAGTTTGTGTAGACTATACTGATTTGAATAAAGCTTGCCCTAAAGATTCTTTTCCATTACCGCACATAGATAAACTAATTGATTCTACTGCAGGACATGAGCAATTATGTTTTTTAGACGCCTATTCAGGTTATAATCAAATAAAAATGGATCTTTCAGATGAGGAAAAAACCTCCTTTATTACAGACAGGGGGACTTACTGTTATAAAGTAATGCCTTTCGGCCTAAAAAATGCTGGAGCCACGTACCAAAAGTTAGTAACTAAGATGTTTCAACAACATCTGGGATAAACCATGGAGGTTTAATCGATGATATGCTAGTCAAATCACAACAGGCGGGGGATCATATTCAACATCTGTCAGATACATTTTAGATTCTTCGCAAATTCAATATGAAGTTAAATCCCGAGAAATGTGCACTTGGTGTGTCGTCAGGTAAGTTCTTGGGTTTCCTTGTTTCTAACCGTGGAATTGAAGTAAATCCAGCGCAGATTAAAGCTATTGAAGAGATACCGGATATACTTACAAGCAAAAAAGAAGTGCAAAGGCTAACATGTAGGATAACAACATTGGGGAGATTTATTTCTAAATCTTCGGAGAAAAGTTTTAAGTTCTTTTCAGTGTTCAAAAAGCAAAATCAATTTGAATGGACTGTAGAATGTCAACAAGCGCTCAAAAACATGAAAGTGTACTTGTCAAATCCACCGTTACTGGCTCAACCAAAGGACGGAGAAAGGCTACTCATCTACCTTGCTATTTCAGAAGTGGCGGTAAGTGTCGTATTAGTTTGGGAGGAGAAAGGTAAACAATCTCCGATTTATTATGTTAGTAAGTCTTTTTTGGATGCTGAAACTCGATATCCCCATTTAGAAAAACTTGCCTTAGCATTAATTATGACATCTAGAAAACTAAGGCCTTATTTTCAATGTCACCTTATTAACTAAGGCCTTATTTTCAATGTCACCCTATTTCTGTAATGACCGCCTACCCCATACATATATATTGCATAAGCAAGAGTTATCAGGTAGGTTAGCCAAATGGGCCATTGAACTAAGTGAATATGACATCACATATCAACCTAGAACTACAATAAAATCACAAGTTTTAGCAAATTTCGTGGCAGACTTCATCCCAGGAATGGTAACAGAAGCAAAAAAAGAACTGTAGGTATTTAATGAGTCTAATCCAGGTACTTGGACCCTATTTACTGATGGCTCTTCCAATGTAAAATGAGCAGGTTTAGGCATTGTCCTAATCCCACATGCGGGAGAGACTATACGGCAAGCCATAAAATGCCATCCTATTACTAATAATGAAGCAGAATATGAAGTTGTGATTGCAGATTTAGAATTGGCATGAGAGCTCAGAATAGAGCAGGTCATAATCAAAAGTGACTCGTAGCTCGTAGTTAATCAAATGCAGGGGACTTATATAGCTAGAGAGGCGATGATGCAGCAATATTTGGAAAAAGCAAGAGATTTGATTAGACAGTTCCAAACTTGGAAAATCATGCAGATACCTAGAGACGAGAACGTCGAAGCATACGCGTTGACTAATCTCGTATCCGCTACAGAAGTGACAAATGAAGAAAATGCATCTGTAATATATTTGTTTCATTCGGCACTCGACCAAGATAAAAATGAGGTAAATTTCAATAATTTAACCTGGGATTAGAGAAACGATATCGTCAATTTTTGGCAGTATGGAATATTACCAGAAGATAAGAAAAAGGCTCAGGCACTCCGTCAAAAGGCTGCCTGTTGTTGTTTTGATTGAGGCAATTTGTATCGAAAAATGTTCGGTGGTCCTTTAGCAAGGTGTCTCGGACCCTCTCAAACGGAATATGTGATGAGAGAAGTACATGAAGGACATTGTGGAAATCACGCAGGTGGAAGATCCCTGGTAAAAACTCTAATTTGAGCAGGGTATTACTGGTTAAAAATGATGGAAGAAGCCGAAAATTTTGTGGCCCAATGTGACAAGTGCCAAAGATATGGTAACAACATATATCGACCAGCAGAGTTACTACATCCGATTATTGCATCGTGGCCTTTTATGAAGTGGATGATGGATATCGTGGGTCCATTACCACAAGTCAGAGGAAAGGTACGATTTTTATTAGTGCTCACTGATTATTTTACTAAGTGGGTAGAAGCAAGTGCCTTCAAACAGGTACGAGAAAAAGAGGTCAGAGACTTCATTTGGCGAACATCATATGCCGGTTTGGGGTTCCAAAAGAAATCGTGTGTGATAATGCCCCCCAGTTCGTAGGTGCACAAATCGCAGAATTTTTTCAGAGTTGGCAAATTAAAAGGATTACTTCAACACCTTATCATCATGTGGCAAATGGACAAGCTGATTCAACAAATATTGTTATTATTAATAACCTGAAGAAAAGACTAGAGGAGTCAAAAGGTAAGTGGCCAGAAGTGCTACTTGGAGTCTTGTGGGCTTACCGGACAACAGCAAAAATAAGTACAGGAGAGACACCATTTTCACTTGTGCACGGTGCTGAGCCTTAATTCCAGTTGAAATAGAGAGCCAAGTACGAGATACACCCAAGCAACCGAAGACTCAAATGAGGAGGAGATGCGAGTAAATCTCGATTTGCTTGAAGAAAGGAGAGAAACAACTTTAATAAGGGTGGCTGCACAGAAACAAATTATTGAGAGATATTACAATCGGAAATCTCATCTTAGGTACTTCAAGATTGGGGACTACGTACTCAAGAAAGTTTTCCAATCCACGAGATTAGCCAATGCAGGGAAGTTGAGTCCAAATTGGGAAGGACCTTACAAGGTTTGAGGTATCGCTGGAAAAGGTGCATATGTGTTGGAAACCATGGATGGCAAGGTTCTACCCTCGATCTGGAATGCATTTCATCTGAAGAAGTACTATTTCTAAGGAAAGGAAATACCCATGGCCAGGTACCCCTTAATTACGAATTTTATTTTTGTACAGTTAAAATTATACTAACAATTTTAGATGAGAGAAAGCTAGCCCACACCAAATGATGATATTAGACCTGAAATACACGCGAAAACAACATAATTCCCAGTCTAGGGTTACAATCTTTCTGATGGAAATATGAAGGGTTAAGCAGTCATCATCTAAGTTATACCTCCGAGTCCTGTATGTTTTTCTTTTTCAGGAAAAGGGCCGCATGGAAGGAATAATCAAGTGCTCGAGATTTCATACTTTAAAGCTCAAACACTTGGGGGACTATATATATAAGGAAGACAAAGAAGACTAGAACAATCAGAATTCAAGTCAAGCCTAAAAGTAAAAGTCTACCCATCAAATCGAAAGTTCAGAGAAAAGTCACGAGCCAAAAACGCAAGCCTGATTCAAAAACCTTTGAAGAATACACTCGTGGATGCAATTCCAAAAATTTATGAATGTATAGGTTAAGAGCAATATTTAGTCATGAGTTGCCAAGATATACCCTCGATTTTTTTTCTCTACAAATCTGTTGTAAAGAAAACAGTTATAAAAAAGTTATAGATGATACATAAATACATGTAAAATATTACTTAGTTTGAAAGTTCAAATGAGGCAAAACTTTCTTCAAAGTTATTCAAAGAAACATGTGTGTTCCTATTTCTTCTTTTGCATGTTTACAACACTATGAACTTGAGACGTCTTGTTCATTAAGTGTCGTATATAAAAGGGCCCTCTTTTATAATTCGTGCTTGTTCAAAAATTCATGAAACTAACAAAGCATTTTTAAATGCAAAAGATAAAATAGCAAAGTGTAAAACATAAACCCAAACATTAAAGTTAAGTGGAAAATAAAGTCCCAAACTTATAAAGAATAAGGCAAAGGCAAACCACTAAAAGAGTAAAATAGAAACTCGAAATAAAGATGTTATAAAAGTTGGACCAAAAAATTTATAATATCATAATAACTTGGTTAAAACTAAGTATGAACTTAGTTTCAACTTAATTGTCTTTACAAAAAACACCGAAACAAACTAGGGGTAACATCTTCCAAAATATCACCCCAAATGGATCAGGGGTAAAACTTCCAAATGTTCCACCAATTAATAAAACACAAAACAACACTTCACATTTTCTAAAACTTTCACTAAGGGGCAGAATCTGAACCAGGAGGGTGAAAAACGACATCATCAGAAGTAGGAAGAGTAACTTGAGCGGAAGGAGATTGAATAGTAGCCTCACCAGGAGTAATTTCATCACCTCGGGAATATCAGTCACGGGTGAAGAAAAGCTTTGACTTTGTTGGGTTTTCTCAATGATCTCCTTGATCTTTGAAATCTTAGCAGCTAAGTCAAAGCCTTCCTGGCTTGATTCCATTAAAGTATCATGGCGTGCGTTCAAAAAGGCCTAACTTACTTCAACGACAGTCTTGTCCTCAAGAGCTTCATAGTATCTTTCCTAATGCTCAATCTTATTCCTAAGTTCTTCCTTCTCAGTTAAGGAAACATCATAAGAAGCCTGCAGGGGGCAAGTGAATTCTCCAAAAATCGAACTTTATCAGAAGACATTCTGAGATCTTCTTGAGCTTGGGTGAGCGTTTGAACAAGTTCACCAGCATAAACTTCTTTCTGATTCAATAGGTCTTTCAGACCTCTTATCTCTTCGGTAGCTCTAGAAAGTTGTTCAGCAGATGAAGACTCAAGAAGGTTCTTATCTTTGCCCACTTGATTAGAAGAGGCTCTCTCAACCATTAGTTCTGCTACCAAAACCTTTACTTGCTGCTCCAAGGTACACTTGTTTTCCTCTAAAACGTCCATTTCAAGTTGAAGACTCTCGTAGTGCTCTTTCCAATTATCTGCCTCAGTATGATAGTCATGCATTAGCTGCTCCGCATGGACGATCCTTTTCATCATCTCCGTAGCGATGAGATTGATCTACATAGTGAGAAAAAGAAATGTAATAATGGTAAAAGAAAAATCACATAAGATAAAAAGGTGAGGTTTATACCTTCAAGGAAGAACGCACAATATCATTCATCCAAGTTAGACAGTTATGACTTTCCAGTTTAGACTTCTCAACTGGGCCTATCAGTGGTTTCAACCACGCGTCAGCCTGGCCTGATTTCTTCAAAAGGTTACCATCTGAGGGGATCTCAATGGTAACTTGTTTCATTGCCTACTTCCACTAGAAGAACCAATTTCAGTGCGAGAAGTTGTGGCAGTAGGAACGGTCGAACAAGTCAAAATAGCCACGGGCGGAGTAGTAGCGGCAACAGTAGGAACAGGCAATTGAGTTTCCATTGGAGCAGACATAGGAAAAGAGGCAAGAGGCGCCTCCTCAGGATTCAAGCCAAAGTTTTCATCATCAAATCCACGAGAAAAGAGGTGTTCAGTAGAGTCACGGGGTGCTGCAGGCGTCTCTTCATCAGAACTCACTAAAGTAGCATTTTTAGGCTCAAACACAGAGACAGAAGGAGGAGGAAGAGTAGCTTCGTCATCAGAAATGACCCGTCTTCTAGTTCGTGGATTACGAACCAATGAGCCTTCATCCCTCTCCTCTTCATCTTCGGAATCCTGTGGCCTATCAGCTTTTCTTTTTGATGAGGAACTCAAACTTATTTCCTGAGCTTTTGCTAAAAAAAGCCTTGAGGTAGCAATTGATTCAGCACTTACACCCCGAATGGGAAACCCTAATAAAGAAAAAGGTCAACAAGTTCTAAGATAAGAACGAAAATAAAGAAGAAATTGAAAGAGAAAGTTACCGTGAGTCTTAATTTTCCATCCAAATCTATTTGAAAGGTACTTCCAAGACCTTACTTCCATAGGAGCAATTGTTAACAATTTTTCTACCCAACCACAGAAACCAGGAATCTCCTCAACAATTCCCATGGTTGCTGAAAGAGAAAAGTAAAAGAATTACGAGAAGTACATGCTCTTCACAAAAAAGAGGAGAAATAAGAATGAAAAAGAAACTTACGTGCAAAGTTCCACTTCTCAGGGAAGGGCATGTTCTTTTCACCTACTAACCCATTTGTGGGGGCGGCAACGAATCGGTTGTACCAGCCACGATCTTTATCATCCTCAGGGCTAACCATAACTCTCTTACTTCTCGCCACGAGAGTAAAAATCCCATGTTGGAATAACTTGGGAGAGTAGAGATGGATTAGATGGTAAAAAGTGAAGGGTAATTAGGCCAGATTTGCCAAATACCTAAGGCATGCAATAGCCCTCCATACAATAGGGCCAATCTGTCCTAAACACAGATAAAAAATGACAAAATTTAATGATAATTGGGTCAATAGGAGGCCTAAAACCTAAAGTGAAGGGATATGTATACACCAAAGAAAAACTAGCTTTAAAGGAAGTGATCCTTTGATTCTCATTAGGAACCAGAATTGGGAAGTCAAATTTCCAATGACAGTCTCTACGTACAACAAAAATCAAACCCTCAGTAATCTGGGAGGGGTAAACATCAACACGATCATGAGTAGTCATAGAAGTGACTTGATTCCTAATCGATTCTCTATCAAAATAGAAGGAAACTTCAGCGGGGATGATCTCATCAACTAAAGGTTCACGAATTGGTTCACTAGAATCTCTATTTTTAGGAGAAGATCTATGTGAAAAAGAAGCCCTAGTTCTAGAAGATGATAAAGGAGTAGAACTAGGTTGAGAAGAAGAACCTCGTACAAAAACTAACCCTAAACTACGCAACCTACCACCTCTCCTGCTTCTAGTAGGAGCAAGGGGGAGTTCGTCTAAAATGAGTACTTTTCGAGGATCAGGGTTTGATGAAGACATAGTTGTATGGCGAAGTAGAACTTATTGAAAAACGAGAACAAGATGTTGTCACGACCCCAACCCCGGTCGTGATGGCGCCCAACACAGTGCTAGGCAAGTCCGACCAACTCAACATTCTCAATCCCTCATTTAAAGTTCATTACCAATTAACAGGATTTAAATACCAAATTAACATAATTATATATCTGTAATGGTAGATAAAATGTGCGGAAATCAAGAAATATCACTACAAAGCCCACCGATCTGGTGTCACGAGTCAAGAGCCTCTAATACGAGTCTAGGGAAACAGCCTAAACAAAAGATAGTCTAAAATGCTGAAAGTAAAGAGGATAGAGGGAGAAATTGGGTCTGCGAACACCAAGCAACTACCTCGATGACTCCGGTGAGATATGAATAGCAGCAATAGCTCAATCTACGCCTCCGGAATACATGTATCTGCACACATGGTGCAAGGAGTAAAGTGAGTACTCCGACTCAGTGAGTAATAGCAATAAATAATGACCGACGGAAAGAAATCTCGTAAAAAAAGCATTAAGCAGTTCTATATCAAAGCAGTAAGAACAGTTAAGCAGAAACTGAATGAAGAAATCAGGTAAAAATCGTTTAAGCCAGTACTCAACTCATTTACTCCTCCCGATAACTGAAATCATAATTATACTGCTGCGGCGTGCAGCCTGATCCATATAGTATACTGCTGTGGCGTGCAGCCCGATCCATATATTTATATATACTGCTGCGGCGTGCAGCCCGATCCAATAATAATAGTCGACTGCGCTCACTAGGGGTGTGCAGACTCCGGAGGGGCTCCTTCAGCCCAAGCGCTATACTACTGCGGCGTGCAGTCCGATCCATATAAATATACTGCTGCGGCGTGCAGCCCGATCCAATACATATCAAATACCCTCACAATGGGGTTCTCAACCCCTCTCAGTCAATATAAACTTAGCCCCTCGGGCATACTAAGATAGGATAGGGACTCCAGCCCACATGTTACTCTCATTTTTGGTTTAGCTATTTAGAGCCAGTTCGTATGTTATTAAGCAGTTAGAAACATGACTGAGGGTATGATTTTTACCGAGTAAAGTGAGGTTGATCAGTACAAATACACCTAAGGGTTCTACAGGTCGGCACAAGGCCCCAAACATGGCAACTAGCCCAAACAAAAATTATATTAATTAAGTCTCAGTCAAAATACAATAGAATCAGCAATCGGGATGGACCAAGTCCAAATCCCCAGCAGTAATGGACCCCACGCTCATCATGCGGCGTGTGTCTCACCTCAACATAGCACTACGTTGTGCAAATCCGGGGTTTGAAACCCTCAGGACATAATTTATAACCATTACTCACCTCAAGTTGGCCAAAGTCCTAGCTCGCTATGCCCTTGCCTCGCAGATCAACCTCCTCGCGCGTCGAATCTGGCCAAAACCACAACAAATACGTTACAATAGGCTAAGGGAATATAACCCAATCGAAAAGACTCGAAAAATATCGAAATTCACGAAGTTGGCAAAACCCGAGCGCCGGGCCCACTTCTCGAAAAATCAGAAAATTAACATCACCAGAATTCTCATCTCGCCACGAGTCTATACATATCAAATTTACCAAAATCGGAGTCCATTTGGCCCCTCAAATTCCAGTTTAAAATACCAAATTTTCAAGCCCTAGCTTTACCCTCTTTTGATGATTTTTCCACAAATTTCCATGTAATTTCTACCATTAATCCATGTATTTAGGTTAAGAAACTCACCTCCAATCACACCTAGTCGAAATCCCCTTCACATTCCATCCAATAGCTCTCAAGGTTGCTTAAAAATGGTGGAAATAGCCTAAGCTTTGCGGAACAAAAATGAGCATTAAAACCCTTCTGATAACAGGGATTCTCGCACCTGCGGTCCCTTTTCCGCATCCGCGACTATGCTTCTGCGGTCACCCTTCCGCATTTTCGAACCCCGCACATGCGGATAATCATCCGCTTCTGCGGAAACACCTGACATTCCCTTTTCGCACCTGCAACACGCCTACCGCATCTGCGGCCTCGCAGATGCGGTTTCCTTTCCGCATCTACGATTTCTCCCTTCCAGGCCATTGACCGCATTTGCGGTCTTTCTTCTGCACCTGTGCCGCTGTACCTGCGGTTCCTTTTCCGCAGATGCGGAAATACCAAATACCAGGTGCCTTCAGCAATCTCCCAACTCAAAATTTCATCCCGTTAGCCATCCGAAATCACCCCGAGGCCCCCGGGACCTCAACCAAAAGTGCCAACCCATCCTAAAATATGATTCAAACTTGCTCCAATCGTCAAAACACCACAATTAACACCAAAACCACCAAATTACATCAAATTCAAGCCTAAGTTCATCCAAATCTTCCGAAACTCGCATTCGATCAAAAATCCAACCAAAACACCTTCGAATGATCTGAAATTTTGCACACACATCCAAAATCGCCTAATGAAGCTACAGCAACTCTTAGGATTCCATTCCAACCCTCGGATCAAAATCTCACCCATCAACCGGAATTCACCAAAATACTAACTTCGCCAATTCAAGCCTAATTCTACACCGGACCTCCAAAATAAATTCCGATCACACTCCTAAGTCACAAATCAACCTCCGAAGCTAACCAAATCACCGGAAACCACATCCGAGCCCTCTAACTCATAGGTCAACATCCGGTTGACTTTTCCAAAGCAAACCTTCCTTAAAGTGACTAAGTGTCTCATTTCCATCCAAAACCAATCCGAATCGACTCATTCACCCGAGACTCTTGTAATAAGACATAATGAAGCAGAAAATGGGGAAAACGGGGCGGTAACTCACGTGACGACGGGCCGGGTCATCACAGATGTGAATAAAGGACAATGAAGAAAATGTTTTCGTGAAAGTAAAGGCAATGGATGTATTTATATGCAGAAGCAACCATCATGCAAAAAAGGTAATGATGGAAACGTCATCATGAAAACTGTCACTTCGTGATTGATGCAGGCGTAAAAAAGCCCTAGAATCCGCTGAAGAGTTGTAGAGCCAATCGATGACCACCACGTGTCACATGCATTAAATGGAAGTGACATGCGACGCGTCAGCTCAGAAGAAAGTATAATGGCATGAGAGAAACGGCGGCAAAAATTCCCGCTTTAAATGAGACCCACTTCCCAAATATACTATTGCTAAATAATTGGCAAGTGAGGAGACTATCTGTATTGGGGAAAATAAATATTACACGTAAAATTAATTATATAGTTGACATGGCAAGACACGTGGATCATTAGAAGAGTGACAGCTGGAAAAGAGTACTTAAAAAGATGCGAGGCTTAATAGGTACGAGCAAAACGTCTGAGAGACGAGAAGAAACAGTTGGTCGAGTCTCTTTAGTAATTTGAAGAGACACCGGTGGAATGAACCAAGACAGGAAAAATGACATATTTATTGGTCTTCAATTAATGAGCATGAATGATTACAAACGTTACAGAATCTTCACGAAACAGTTACGATTACCAATTATAACGTTCCATTAATGTCATTAATGCTCATAATAACATGGTCGTAAAGGGGAAAAAGACGTTGTATTTAGAGATGTCTATATAAGGAATAGAAATGTCATTTGTATGGACACGTTCTAATTATTACTGGAATACAATTATTTACTTTTGCTTTATATTGATTACTTTGCTATTTCATGCTCTAATTTTCCTTTCTCATTGCAAGAATATTCATTTTCTTGATTATCGGTAACCCGAGTGCTTCTAAAAATAGGCTTTGACCGAAATTCATATTCTGGTTAAACACCTATCTCTATATTAATAATGAGGTAAAAAAAAATGATAACTTTTGTTCATTTCTACAAAGAAATAAATATTGTTTTCTGTATTACTATTCAACTTTGTATTTTCCATCATGTTCTTAACATGTAAGATTTTGGTGTTGTTTTGTAAATAATACTTGAATATATCTGGGTTATTAGAAGTCTTCTCATTTGGGGCTCTTAATTTTCATAGTGTCAAGTTATGGTTGGGACCAAAGCATTCAAGAAATCGAATATTATCTAATCCTTCTACTCTTCTTTAATTTTATTGGCCTTTAAAGTTATCTGTTTTCTTACTTGAGCAAATGATCAACAACAAGAGCTTTGAAGTTGTCATTTTTCCTCGATTTTTCTTACTTAACACTTAATAGTAAGTATATGAGAGGGGAAGGTAGACTAAAGAGAGGGAGAAGCATACAAGTAGCCAAATGGGCTAATGTTGGTAGCATTTGTGAGTAATTGGTTAGTATTCCTCTATCAATTGGGGCAATATTCTAGAGAAAATCTCACTTTATACCCATTAAGCCCAAATTATTTACCCTTAAATATCCAAACCTAAACTATTTACTTTTCCTACCTATGCAACCAAGACTATTTACCCGACAAAATTTGACGTTACCTCGGGAGAAACTTTCAGAGGAAGAATTTGAGAATATTTAGGTCCTGTGCGCAAAATATCAATGAAGCAAAAAAACACCATAATCCTCCATTCATAACAACCACACCGTGAAGCAAAATCCAGACCCAAAATTTAAAAAATATCTTCATTAAGAGGGTCAACCCAAGCTATTGCTCTACCTCCTCTTCTTATGATTTTTACGTGTGTATGAAGACCCACCATTGTTGAGCTTGAAGCTCCAGAATTTGAAATTTTATTTTGAAGATTTATTATTTGATTCGTTGTGGTGCAATAAAATATTACTTATAGTATCTTCGAGTAAGCTTCGCAGATCTAAATTTTTATATGTATTTGAATATCCACCAATGTTGGGCTTGAAGCTCCATTTTATTTTTGAAGATTTCTTGTTTGATTCAAAGTGGGTGCTTATCACGACCCTAAATCCAGACCCGGTCGTGATGGCACCTCTCGTGAAGACAAGGCCAGCCAACACATTTCAAACCAGTTTTTATGCAATTAAACAATAAGCATTACGTCTAAAACATGATATAAACTAAGAAGTAACAATGACAATACAAAACAATACGCGGAATACAACCCAACTCAGCCCGATACCGGGGTGTCACTAGTCATGAGCATCTACTAAGTCTAAATACAACTAACAAAGTCTGGAATGTACTAAGTACATACTAATAAAATAAGGTGGGAGAAAAGCAGCACTGCGAACGCCGACAGCTACCTTGCTAAACTCCGATAACTCAGCCTCCGATCAGCCAAAACCCGCTACCGGTATAGAATACCTGAATCTGCACACATGGTGCAGGGAGTAAAGTGAGTACTCCAACTCAGTGAGTAATAATCATAAATAAAGACTGAGTGATAAGAAATCACGAAAAGAGCATCAACATGCCGTATAGAAGCAGTTTCAAAAGCCATTAGAGAGCAATGAAGCTGAAAAATCCTTTAAAACATCTTAGCTCAGTTTAAACCCTTTTTAAAATAACTTTTTCAACAGTTGTGCAACTGAATGCAGAACAACTAGTGCAGATAAGCACAGAAATCCGCCCCTCGGGCACAAATACACAATTAAGCAAGTAAATGACAGGCAAATAAGAAAGATAAGCATATAAGGTTCGCCCCTCGGGCACCATATCATCAAATCCGCTCCTCAAGCAATATCTCAGAACAGTACCAGTCCCTCGGGCAATCACATAGAACAGTACCAGCCCCTCGGGCAATCACATAGAACAGTACCAACCCCTCAGGCTATATCTCACATCACACTGGGTACCCGCGCTCACTGGGGGTGTGCAGACTCTGGGAGGGGCCCCTTACGGCCCAAGCGCAATAACAAGCCATCTCGTGGCATCATAAACAGGTCCTCGACCTCATATCAATATCAAGCCACCTCGTGGCGTACAATCTCAGGCCCTCGGCCTCATAATCAAATCAGTGCATCACCGCTGCTACGTGCAGCCCGATCCCAAAGATATGTATCACCGCTGCGGCGTGCAGCCCGATCCCAAAGATATCCTCACAGCAAAGGCCCTCGGCCTTGCTCAGTCAAAATCACGTAAGCCTCTTGGGCAACAGTAAAACAATATTTCTCAGCCCAAAACATCATTTAAATATCATTTGAGTATTAAAACAGAGTAAACATGGCTGAGTTTTGAAAACAGTGGGAAATCACATGACTGAGTTCAAGAATAAAGCCAAAACAATGAGGAAACATCAACAACAATCCCCGAAGGGTTCAAATACTTGGCACTGAGCCCAAATATGGCATACAGCCCAAATAACGATGACAGCAAATAGGTTTCAATCAAATACACGGTAAAATCATCAATTGGGGCTGACTAAGTCACAATCCCCAATAGTGCACGACCCCACACTCGCCATTAAGCGTGTGCCTCACCTCAATATAGCACTACGATGTGCAATCCGGGGTTTCAAACCCTCAGAACATCATTTACAATAATTACTCACCTCGAATCGACTACATCTCTAGCTCGCTACGCCTTTGCCCCTCGAATCGGCCTCCACGCGTGTCGAATCTATCCAAAATCAGAACGAATACGTCACAATATGCTAAGGGAACAAAGCCCAAGTGAAAACAATCGAAAAAAGTACCAAAAATCCCGATATTAGCAAAACCCGAGCCCCAGGCCCACTTCTCGAAACTTAGAAATTTTTACATCAACGGGTTCCTTATCCCCCACGAGTTCATACATACCAAAAGTTCTCAAATCTGACCCCAATTGGTCCTCCAAATCCCCAAATCAAAAGTCCAAAATTCCAAGCCCTAGTTCTTCCATTTTTAGCTTAAGCTCCATGATTTTCTAGGTGGATTTCACAATAGATTCGAGTTTTAAGTACAAAAATCTTACCTCAAGTCGTTTCCCCTTGAATCCCTCTTTAATCTCCATTAAAAAGCTCTCAAAATGATCAACTATGGGTCAAAATAGACTCAAAATCGCGAATGAAGTGACTTAAAACATTCTACCCAGGTCTGAACCCTCCTTCTTCGCGATCGCGGTCAACACCTCGCGATCGCGATGCACAAATTCCCTTTGACCAAATATTTGCCTTACCCGAACGCGACATTCCAGACGCGAACACGATGCCCATTCCACTTATACCATCGCGAACGCGGAAACCCTCACGCGAACGCGTTGAACAAATCATCTTGGACCATCAGACCCAGATTCCTCTTCGCGATCGCGTATACCTACTCGCGAACGCGCTGAACTCCCTTCACAAGCCTTCGCGAATGCGGCCTATGCCCTCGCGATCGCGTAGCTTACAAAATCCGGCCCTTCGCGAACGCGAGCTCCGCCTTCGTGAACGCGAAGGCCAAAATACCTGCAACTGCTGGAACTCATTTTCTGCAATTTCTCAAACTCCAAAATGGTCCGATTGACCACCCGAAACTCACCCGAGGCCCCCGGGACCTCAACCAAAAGCACCAAAAAATCCTAAAACCTTATTCAAACTTGTTTCAATCATCAAAACACCTCAAACAACATCAAATAACTCAAAACGCATCGGATTCAAGTCTTAGTTTCTAAAATCTTCCGAAACACGCTTTCGATCAAAAACACAACCAAGCCACGTCTAGATGATCTGAAATTTTTCACACACATCCCAACTGACACAACGAAGCTAGTGCAACTCTCGGAATTCCATTCCGACCCCTGTATCAAAATCTTGCCTCTCAATCGGAAATCGCCAAATTATCAACTTCGCCAATTCAAGCCTAAATCTACTCCGGACCTCCAAAGCCCATTCCGATCACACTCCTAAGTCACAAATCACCTCCCGAAGCTAACCGAACCATCGGAACTCACTTTCGAGCCCTCTAACCCATAAGTAAACATCCGGTTGACTTTTCCAACTTAAGCTTTCTTAAAAGAGACTAAGTGTCTCAACTTCACCAAAACCAATCCGAATCCAATCCGACCAACCCGATACCTCAAATCACGGATAAACAAGGCATAAAGAAGCAGAAACGGGGGAAACGGAGCGGTAACTCATGAGACGACTGGCCGGGTCGTCACATCCTCCCCAACTTAAACAAACATTCGTCCTCGAACGTGCCAAGAGTTGTTCCAAAAGCTAACCAATCGCTGAATAGCCTTACCATGCATATTCCCGGGGGTGATCCCACGTCACCCTATCTCATATAGGTTCGATAACACATAGAAACTGAAATTCCACAATCCAATCTAGGCCCTAAACCATAGAACCACATTTACATTTCCGAAATCATCCACACGATCAGAATCTCACATCTATACTCTGAATAAGCCCGAACAAGCCGTAATAACCCGTACCTACAACCTCAGGTGCAATTACATGATATACCACATAACCCAAACACTTGTAGCGATAACTTCTAATCACAGCAACTGCACTCAACATCCGAATACCGATAGAAGGACTCTTATCACTAAAGTCTCATTCCAACACTTTCATATACTGCCAATGATAAATAAAACACACAGTAAGCCATAACCATTTCTCAGATCAACCAATTATGGAGCTCCCTCTCTGTCGGTAAGGACCATAGCAAATTTCTGAGCCGAACCTCGATATTATCCTTCCAACATGCTGAAATCGAATACGTGGCATTCATTAAAGATTCCCACGATCTCATCGAATCCACACTAATACTCTGGTGACATGACACCTCAATACAGACTAAAGCCACAACTTGCGCAATACGCGCTCCAATAAACAGCAATCCGAACACATTCAGCTCGTGAAAATGACTCAGATGAAAGAGTTGTACCGCAAGCTCACCAGTACCACCACAACACAAGGCTGAGGCCCATTTCACATCATAGAAATAGAACACACGAATCTAACCCGCAAGGTCATATTTCCACATAACTTCGCTGCAATGCGCAATCCTATCCAAATACTGCTCCACATGAAACACCTCAAGTCACTATGCTCGAAATTGACAACTACGGACAATTTGATGTCTGGAGCCAAAGCAAATCATCACACCCACGGTGAAGCAAATAACATACACCACACAAACCCGAAAGGACATAACCGATACGCCATTCACCAAGCAACACCCAATTACTCTTCCCGCTCGACTTCCACTATGACACCCCAATAGAACCGCACCATATGTGCCTATAACCAACAAATCATAACACCTCGCAACACATAAAGGTAACTCATAGACCTCCCCAGATTACTAATAAGCTCAATAACAATCGGATCAAGACATCCCTCAATAATACAACCCGGAGCCAACCAAGCCGACCCAAGTTAGAACACGCATCCACATTGGCTTGCCAATGAACTCCTTATCAAGGAAAAATCCTGAAGCTGTTCCCTCAACTTCTTTAACTCTGCCGGTGCCATACGATACGGTGCCCGCCATCAAATCAATACCGAAATCAACAACCTTGCCTGGCGGCATGAAACACATCTGAAAAGTCCCTCACCACCGGAACTGAATCAATATGAGGAGCCTCTGCACTGACATCCATCACGAGAGCCCAAAATAAGAAAAACAATCCTTCACAGCCATCCGCTGGGCCTTCGGAATATAAAACCACCCTACTAAGAACATATCCATCGAACCTCGCCACTCGATCCGTGGCATTCCCGACATAACCAACATCGGCGCCTTAGCGCAATAGCTCAGAATGACACAACACTGAGACAACCAGTCCATACCCAATATCACCTCCAAAATCTAACGTACCAAGCAAAAAAAATCCACTCGGTTCTCCGAACCTCGATAGTCGCTAAACAGTGCCGATACACGCGACCCACAACCACAACATAGCTTGAACACGAGAACTCCCAGTCTCCAACTCCATATAGCACACGAATCACCATACCTGATCCCAATCATTCCACGAGAGATACTCTAAAATTCTTCCGTGCCACCAAGCAAACTCGAATATCAGTAGTCAATCTAACAAGAAAGTGCCGCAATACTACCGAAGCACCATCAACTTAATCACATTGCCTTTTTAAGAAACATATACCCTCGCCGAATCACCCCACTTAGCAATATCATTTCCTTAATCATCTGAAGATCATTTCCCTAATCATCTGAAACTCATTTCTCAATTTATCTGAAGCTGCCCGCTGCCTAAGAGTTTTATGACCTTCCTTTCAGAACTAAACCGTAACTTTACACATGTAATCTCAATCCTCCACACATACTGTATATACCATACCATCCTAGGATAACATGAGAACTTCATATCCCTTCCGAGCCACGAACAACTATGTACTCAACCAACCAAGAATATCCCATTGATCCCATTTAGAAGAAAATCTCTACACATGCCTTGCTTCTTACACTTGCAGAAAATACGCATCTCTAATCGCAATAGAAATCATCAAGAAATCTCCGTCTCCCTTTTTACAAACCACCAAAGCTGACATGACTGAACCCTTATAACTTAACCAAGCTACGCAGGCCACCAAAATCTAAGAGCATTGCCGTGAAACACCTGTAGAAGCTCATTACCTCGTAAACATCCAAAGAACTAATCATATCCTTGCCATATTGGTTCGGCATACTGCCAAACTATCCCATCTATCCGAGCTTCCTTCTGATTTACCTTTAACCTGATACTGCTTCTTGCTATAACCTTACGATTCCTCAATCCAGACTTACCACACAAGACCCAAGCATAAACCACATTGTACAAGGTTCATAAGCCGCTGAGTAGTCATTTAAATATTTCCAAAAGCACCACGCTCAAAATGCTTACCCCGAAGAGACTTCCTACGAGTCCCAAGCCATTACCTTCGCCTTCTCGTCACTGATATATAGAATCCCATAGTCAATATAGAAAAATACCACAAGTCTTAACATCTTCCAATGAAAACTCAGTTTCTATCCACATATACAACTTTAGAATACCCAATTGTTACATGTAGAGACTTAAACATATTGGAACCATTCTCGAGATTCATTTACTCTATTCAAAGTGCAATTAGCCTGATCAAACAAACCGAACCACCCGTGCCTCATAAGCACTCTGGCACCACATAATGTAACATCATTCCATTACAGCTCAACAACTTCCTGTCCTATGCACCGAGCATCCCCTACCAACAACAACTCATAACGCATATACTTTATTGCTGCCATAACACTATAGTGAGATGAACTCAATCCTTCATAAGCTCGTGGAACGCAGACCATCTGGTACTTCATATCTTCTGAAAATCTCATATTTACTCTCGTAACAATTAAATCCATTCTCTTAAGGAGCTCAAATTCAAATTGAAACACACATATTTCACTTGTAATTGAGATCTTCTAACCGACAACATAAGGATCACACAACCTCAGAACACTTCGCAGGAGATAACCCACCTGCTTCGCCTTAAACTAACATTTATATATATA
>NC_031991.1:36253669-36435796 GCF_001879085.1 Nicotiana attenuata
TATATATATATATATATATATATATATATATATATATATATATATATATATATATATATAATATATATATATATACCTTCCACCGTCATAAGCATTACGCAATCATTTAATCTTCCAGAGTCTGGACTCACAGCGCAACATGAAGTTTACTTCACTCCCAACTAGGAGACATGAAAAGATTCTCCACACGCCCATAACTCGGGGCTATAACTCGAATCAAGACGGAAATCAAGCACCTAATAGATCTTCCACCCTCCAGCAGACCCTTCTCGTCGCTACTAAATCATATAAATACATCTCACAGTCACATCACTCTCATCACGTACCATCTAGTCATTACTTCCCCTAATAGGGACACAACAGAACACATAGATCCGAAAACACGTGCTCACACAATCAGCACCTCAGTGCTCAAGCTATAGGCAAAATCCGGCCTCGAGCCCTCCAGGCTGGCCCAACATCAGCACATAGAGATCACATCTCGCCCCTCAATCAGGGGATCACAAGACATCGATGCACATCCGATACTGAGTGTTCGATCGCGCATACGAATGCATGGAAGGAATTTCAAGAGTTACATTTCAAGCTGAATCAAGGATGCACGATAAGAATTTCAAGAATATGGAGTTTTCCTAAAGGTTCTGCAGCCCCTCCAGGATAAATACAGACGTCCCCGTACCGATCCGCGAGACTCTACTAAACCTACTCATGACCCGTGAGACTATGTAACCTAGGCTCTGATACAACCTTGTCACGATCCTAAACCCAGACCCGGTCGTGATGGCACCTCTCGTGAAGACAAGGCCAGCCGACACATTTCGAACCAGTCTTTAAGAAATTAAACAATAAGCATTACATCTAAAACATGATATAAACTCAGAAGTAACAATGACAATACAAAACAATACGCGAAATACAACCCAACTCAGCCCGATACCGGGGTGTGACTAGTCATGAGCATCTACTAAGTCTAAATACAACTGACAAAGTCTGGAATGTACTAAGTACAGACTAATAAAACAAGGAGGGAGAAAAGAAGTGCTGCGAACGCCGACAACTACCTTGCTAAACTCCGATAAATCAACCTCCGATCAGCCAAAACCCGCTACCGGGTGTAGAATACCTGAATCTGCACACATGGTGCAAGGAGTAAAGTGAGTACCCCAACTCAGTGAGTAATAATCATAAATAAAGACTGAGTGATAAGAAATCACGAAAAGAGCATCAACATGCCGTATAGGAACAGTTTCAAAAGCCAGTAGAGAGCAATGAAACTGAAAAATCCTTTAAAACATCTTAGCTCAGTTTAAACCCTTTTTAAAATAACTTTTTCAACAGTTGTGCAAATGAATGCAGAACAACTAGTGCAGATAAGCACTGAAATCCGCCCCTCGGGCACAAATACACAATTAAGCAAGTAAATGACAGGCAAATAAGAAAGATAAGCACATAAGGTTCGCCCCTCGGGCGGCATATCAACAAATTTGCCCTCGGGCAATATCTCAGAACAGTACCAGCCCCTCGGGCAATCACATAGAACAGTACCAGCCCCTCGGGCAATCACATAGAACAGTACCATCCCCTCGGGTTATCACATTGAACAGTACCAGCCCCTCGGGCTATATCTCATATCACACTGGGTACCCGTGCACACTTGGGGTGTGTAGACTCCGGGAGGGGCCCCTTACGGCCCAAGCGAAATAACAAGCCATCTCGTGGAATCATAAACAGGTCCTCGACCTCATATCAATATCAAGCCACCTCGTGGCGTACAATCTCAGGCCCTCGGCCTCATAATCTAATCAGTGTATCACTGCTGCGGCGTGCAGCCCGATCCCAAAGATATGTATCACCGTTACGGCGTGCAGCCCAATCCCAAAGATATCCTCACAACACAGGCCCTCGGCCTTACTCATTCAAAATCACGTAAGCCTCTCGGGCAACAGTAAAACAGTATTTCTCAGCCCAAAACGTCATTTAAATATCATTTGAGTATTAAAACAGAGTAAACATGGCTGAGTTTTGAAAACAGTGGGAAATCACATCACTGAGTTCAAGTATAAAGCCAAAACAGTGAGGAAACATCAACAACAATTCCCGAAGGGTTCAAATATTTGGCACGGAGCCCAAATATGGCATACAACCCAAATAATGATGATAGCAAATAGATTTCAATCAAATACACGGTAAAGTCGTCAATCGGGATGGACCAAGTCACAATCCCCAATAGTGCACGACCCCACGCTCGCCATTAAGCGTGTGCCTCACTTCAATATAGCACTACGATGTGCAATCCGGGGTTTCAAACCCTCAGAACATCATTTACAATAATTACTCACCTCGAACCGGCTACATCTCTAACTCGCGACGCCTTTGCCCCTCGAATCGGCCTCCACGCGCGTCGAATCTATCCAAAATCAGAACGAATACGTCACAATATGCTAAGGGAGCGAAGCCCAAGCGAAAACAATCGAAAAAATACCAAAAATCCCAAAATTAGCAAAACCCGAGCCCCGGGCCCACTTCTCGAAACTCAGAAATTTTTTCATCAACGGGTTCCTTATCTCCCCACGAGTTCATACATACCAAAAGTTCTCAAATCCGACCCAAATTGGTCCTCCAAATCCCAAAATCAAAAGTCCAAAATTCCAAGCCCTAGTTCTTTCATTTTTAGCTTAAGTTCCATGATTTTCTAGGTGGATTTCACAATAGATTCGAGTTTTAAGTACAAAAATCTTACCACAAGTCGTTTCCCCTTGAATCCCTCTTTAATCTCCATCAAAAAGCTCTCAAAAATGATCAACTATGGGTGAAAATAGACTCAAAATCGCGAATGAAGTAACTTAAAACATTCTACCGAGGTCTGACCCCTCCTTCTTTGCAATCGCGATGCACAAATTCGCATTGACCAAATATTTGCCTTACGCGAACGCGACATTCCAGATGCGAACGCGATGCCCATTCCACTTATAGCCTCACGAACGCGAAAACCCTCACGCGAACGCGTTGAACAAATCATCTTGGACCATCAGACCCAGATTCCTCTTCGCGATCGCGTATACCTACTCGCGAACGCGCTGAACTCCCTTCACAAGCCTTCGCAAACGCGGCCTATACCCTCGCGATCGCGTAGCTTACAAAATCCAGCCCTTCGCGAACGTGAGCTCCCCTTCGCGAACGCGAAGGCAAAATACCTGCAACTGCTGGAACTCATTTTCTGCAATTTCTCAAACTCCAAAATGGTCCGATTGACCACCCGAAACTCACCCGAGGCCCCTGGGACCTCAATCAAAAGCACCAACACATCCTAAAACCTTATTCAAACTTGTTCCAGTTTTCAAAACACCTCTAACAACATCAAATTACTCAAAATGCACCGGATTCATGTCTAAGTTTCTAAAATCTTCCGAAACACGCTTTCGATAAAAAATCCAACCAAACCACATGCGAATGATCTGAAACTTTTCACACACATCCCAAATGACACAAAGAAGCTACTGCAACTCTCGGAATTCCATTCCGACCCCTATATCAAAATCTTGCCTCTCAACCGGAAATCGCCAAAATATCAACTTCGCCAATTCAAGCCTAAATCTACTCCGGACCTCCAAAGCCCATTCCGATCACACTCCTAAGTCACAAATCACCTTCCAAAGATAACCGAACCATTGGAACTCACATCCGAGCCCTCTAACCCATAAGTCAACATCTGGTTGACTTTTCCAACTTAAGCTTTCTTAAAAGAGACTAAGTGTCTCAACTTCACCAAAACCAATCCGAATCCAATCCGACCAACCCGATACCTCAAAACACGGATAAACAAGGCATAAAGAAGCAAAAATGGGGGAAATAGAGCGATAACTCATGAGACGACTGGCCGGGTCGTCACAGTGCTGTTAAATATTGTTTATAGTACCTTTTGAAAGTTCATACTCTAATTTGATAGCATTTAGAGCTGATTTGAGGTGATTGAGATCAAAATTTTCAGCTCAAAATCGAAGAAGAATACAGCTACCCAATAGTATACCGCTACGGTATACAATATGTTGTAGGAGTATATAACTATACTGCAACAGTATACTATTATAGTTTACAATATACTGGAACGGTAATATTGTAATAATCGAAGAAGAACACAGTTACCTAATAGTATACCGCTACAGTATACAATATACTATAGTAGTATATAGTTGTAATGCAACATTATACTATTATAGTTTACAATATATTGTTATAGTATACTGTAACAGTATGTTGTAATAGTATACAATATACTATTATAGTATACTTATTACCCGTAAATTCACTTGCCTTTTCCTTTTTAATTTGCATTAAGCTTTTACCCAGCGTAAGGGGCAAATTGAAAATGCAAAAAAAAAAAAAAAGAAGAAGATATTATAGTATGCTATATAATGTAACGGTATACACTTACAATTAGACCCTTTTAGAATTTCTTGAAATTTTTATTGACAATTGATATTATTTCAGTTTAATAATTGAATTAAATTTTTTTAACTCTTTGCGTATAATTGTATACCTTGTTGGTATAGCTATAAAATATACTGATATCATATGTTAGTTAATATCTTTTGGTTGTATTAGCTACATTTAATTGGTACACAATTTGATTTTCTTTAGTAATAGTATAAAAAAAGAATAATAAAAAATAGTGAAAACAATAAATGAAATTAGATTATGAAGAGAAAAGAATATAAAAAAAGAAGCTAAATGAAATTAGAAAAGGAAAAAAGAAGAAAATAAGAAGTAAACGAGAAAAAAGAAAAGGAGAAAAGAAAAAAAAAGAAAAAGAAAAGAAAAAGAAAAAAAAAAAGAAAAGAAGCATAGAAATAAAAAATAATTGGAGAATAAAGAAAAACTTTCCCACAAAAGCTATTATGGTTAGGAAATGTAATTATTTTATGGGTAGAAAAACAAATGGGTAGACAAGGGTTAATAGTTTTATTTTTATGTCTATATCGGAAAACCAGTTCGGGTTCATGCCGGGTCGTTCTACTACGGAAGCTATCCACATTATCAGGAGGTTGGTGGAACAATACAGGGATAAGAAAAGGGATTTGCATATGGTGTTTATTGACCTAGAGAAGGCGTATGACAAGGTCCCCAGGGACGTCCTT
The DNA here is from genome assembly GCF_001879085.1 of Nicotiana attenuata. Classification (NCBI taxonomy): domain Eukaryota; kingdom Viridiplantae; phylum Streptophyta; class Magnoliopsida; order Solanales; family Solanaceae; genus Nicotiana; species Nicotiana attenuata. Next base: position 36,258,805 of record NC_031991.1, read on the forward strand.
TGGAGATGTCTAGAGGTGATAGGGGTGTCGGTGGCTTACATTAAGGCGATAAAGGATATGTATGATGGAGCTATGACTTGGGTTAGAACTGTGGGAGGTGACTCAGAGCCTTTTCTGGTGGTTATGGGGTTACACCAAGGATCTGCGCTCAGCCCGTTCTTATTTGCCCTGGCGATGGACGCACTAACACACCATATCCAAGGAGAGGTGCCATGGTGTATGTTGGTCGCTGATGATATAGTTCTGATTGATGAGACACGAGGCGGCGTTAATGGGAGACTGGAGGTATGGAGGCAGGCCCTGGAGTCTAAAGGTTTCAAGTTGAGTAGGACTAAGACGGAATATGTGGAATGTAAGTTCAGTGAAGGGACGGGGGAAGCGGATGTGGAAGTCAGGCTTGACTCAAGGTCGTCCTCAAGAGAGAAAGTTTTAAGTACCTAGGTTCAATTATCCAGGGAGATGGGGAGATAGACGGGGATGTTATGCATCGTATTGGGGTGAGATGGATGAAATGGAGGTTAGCGTTGGGAGTCTTGTGTGACAAGAATGTGCCACCGAAACTTAAGATATGTTCTATAGAGCGGTGGTTAGACTGGCCATGTTGTATAGGGCTGAGTGTTGGCCAGTCAAGAAGTCACATATCCAGAAGATGAAAGTTGCAGAAATGAGGATGTTGAGGTGGATGTGTGGGCACACCAGGCCGGATAAGATTAAGAATGAAGATATTCGGAAGAGGGTGGGCGTGGATCCGGTGGACGACAAGATGCGGGGAGCGCGACTTAGATGGTTCGGACACGTGCAGAGGAGAAGCCTAGATGCTACGGTTAGGAGGTGTGAGCAGTTGGATTTGGTAGGTACGAGAAGAAGTAGAGGGCAGCCTAAAAAGTATTGGGTCGAAGTGATCAGACAGGACATGGGGCGGCTCCAGATTTTCGAGGACATGGCTCTAGATAGGAAGGTGTGGATGTCGAGCATTAGGGTTTTAGGTTAAGGGGTAGTCGAGCATTAGAGTTGTAGGTTAAGGGTTATAGGTTAAGGGGTAGTCGGGCGGTCATTTTATATTCTATTTCACACTTTGGTATAATATTTGTGGTACTGCTTTTCCATTTATTTGCTGTCTCTCACGTTGTTGATATTATTTTTACAGGTTTTGTTGTCACAGATCTATCGTCTCTGAGCCGAGGGTCTCCCGGAAACAACCTCTCTACCACCTTCCCGGTAGGGATAAGTTCTGCGTACACATTACCCTCCCCAGAGCCCACTGGGTGGGATTCTACTGGGTTGTTGCTGTTGTTGTTGTAACTGTGCCATTCTCCCAATATTCTAACCAAATTGGGCCCATATTTTTAATTTTTACCCAGTTTGGTCTTGTTTGTGTATAATTTTAAAAAAAGTTTAACTCATTAAACTAACCTAGTGATATTTGTCTTTCATCTCTCTTCCCTACAAACCCAAAATACCCTTTCTCTTTACGTGTCTGTCCATTCTCTCATGAACCATCATCTTTTATCTCCATCTTGTCTCTGCTCTAATTAATAGATTTATCTCCGATTATTAAGTCTATCTTCCATGTCTATCATTTTTCCTCTTAAATTTTGGATCTAACTTCTCCTAAAAGAAATTCTCTCTTTTTCTTCTTATTCTCTCCAATCTTCACAATACAAAAAGATAAAACACTTTGAGTAAGATGAAGAATATGATTTAGAAGGATTTGACATAGAAGACATTTGACCCATTATAGATTTGAGTAGTCTTGTGTCATGACCCAAAATTCATCTTAGGTCGTGATAACACCTAGCCGTATTTGCTACACAAGCTAACTCGTGATCAAGAAGGTATAGTTCAAATTTCTTTAGTTAGCAAAGCCATATCATAAATAAAGACAGGAATAATCTCAAATGGTAAATATTTGATACAATCATAACATGGCCCAAACATGACCAAAATAGAAACCCCCAAGAACTAGGTAGCATAAGTATACGAGCAACTACTGAATAAGTACAAGTCTAAATACATGATCAAAGTTGTTTGGAAAACAAAATACATAGGAAATGAAAAGATAAGGACTCGGGCACTGCAAAATGAATTCATGGAGTGAAGCTTATCCTAAGCCTCTGAGTGATTTCTAGTCTCAACAAGAGGCTCCGCTAGTACCCACATGAGGATCTGCACAAATGATGTACAGAAGCGTAGTATCATTATACCACAATCGGTAGTATCAAGTCTAACCTCGAAAAAATAGTTGCGAGGATATAGGCATCAAGATATTTACAATACAAATAACAGAACTTAGAACAAAAATAGAAAATAATCTCCTGAACAAGTATCAAAGATATAATCAGACGAAAGGTATAAAGCATGCTTTTCCATTTCAAGAGATAATCATAACGCTGCTCAGATATAGTACTTAAAGATAGCATGCTTCAGTCAATGGACTTGAGGCTCCCAACTAGTGTACTTAGATGTCATGCAACAATTAACATCTAAATGAATGATTCTAAATGAGTCAAGGCTATCTATGCATAGTCAAAACTTTATCTGTTACCATAACTAATACACGATCCATGTACCGTGATACGCAATTAATGTTTGACCATGACTCAATACAAAATTCATATATCAACCCCGATACTAATATATATATCGACCACGCTCATAGGGCCCAAAGTAACATGGATTATCACCTGACTCCGAAGGGACAGATCCTTATCCATATTCTAAAAAAGATTGATATCTCACTAATAAATTAAATATCCGCTAATCATGTCCTGTATGCCCTAGTTATATTTCAACTGCCCGACTTTACCTTTCATGCCACAATCTCAGTCCAAATCAAGTATCCAATATATTACATATGCTTATGCCCAGGAATTGATAGATAGAAGATGCACAAGGATTTAATAATAATCACGCGGATATGTGCTCATGAAATTTCTATATGCCTACGGATGATTCAAGAAATTAAACATATCAAGAATAAGCTCTCATGCCTTCATAAATAATCATAAACCTAGGCATGATCTCTAGCATAAAAATAAAAGAGCAAGCGTAGTCATATAAACTAAACAAATTACGAATCTAGATGAACACATAATCAAAATAAGGCATAAAGTATCCCAATTCTACCCCCAAAATGATATAAACTTGGTACGGCATACACACTCTCCACCTTTGCATATACACCACCTTAATACCTTAATCACATAAAAATTATGTCAATCCTAGGTGGTTTCCCTTTTAATAACGATAGCCAAGAGACGTACCTCTTCTCGGGTAGCTTCAACCTCAAATCGCGTCAAAACCTCGCGATATCCCTCCAGTCATGTTAATCTAAGCCATAGATCATCCAAAAAATTCAAACAATGCCGTAGGAAGTGATCCAAATCTATAAAGCTTCGATCTTTCAAGAATTCCTAAAAAGTCAAAAAAGTCAACCTACGCTTGCGTGCCCAAAATCCGAAACTAATACAAAAATCAATAGATTGTAATCTGCCGGGTCCAAATATACAATTGGTTTTCAATACCGAGTCCAAATCGATAGTCAAATTTCTAAAATACACTCTCTTTAAGTGTAAATAAAGATCCCAAATTTTCCTTCAAAATTCCATATTTAGGTGTATAAATTCTTGGAAAATCAAGATATATAGTCAAATCCAAGTGTAAATTACTTATCCACAATAAATGATGAAACTCTCCTCAAAAGTCGCATCTTACCGTGCTCCAAATTTCTAAATAGAGAAAATACTCCAAACCCTCAAGTTAGATAATTCTGCCAGTGATTTCTGCATCTGCTGATAACCTGGTTGATTCTGCCATGTCGCTTTTGCGACAAACACTCACAGATGCCATATCCACTAAACTAGTCTTCTGCAAAGAAACGTCTGCTCCTGTGGACCACTAGTACGCTCTAAGCGCGCATCTGCTCTTCTATGCAGCCTTGTCTGCATCTGCGGACTCCCCACCCCAAGACAACATCACTTCTAAGCTCTTTTCTCCACTTCTACGATATTGCACTTACACAAAAGCCTCCGCAGGTAAGATGCACCAGATCCAATTCGGCCAACATGCAAAAAAATGATTTGGATTCAATCTGACGCATACCTGAGCCTCCTGGGACCTCATTTTATCAAACCAACAAGTATAAATACCTTATCCAAACTTATCCAAAGGCTCAAAATATAATAAATAACATCAAAATCAATTATAAAAGATCAAAATTATTCTCTTATCTTTTAAATATTCCAACTTTGCCGAATTCGGCCAAAATACATAGACATTCCGGATTACAACCAAACTTTGCACACAAGTTCCGATCAACTAAAGGAACCTATAGAAGGTCTTAAAACCACAATAGAAATTCGATAACAGTGAAATCAACCTCCGGTCAAACCTTTTTAAATTGCCAACTTTTGGTAAATAGAGCCCAAACCTTCTAGGAACATCCAAATTCAAATCAGAACATACTCTCAAGTACAAAATCACCATGCAACATATTGAAACCATCAAATCCAAATTCCAAGGTCGTTTACCTAAAAGTCAAACCTTGGTGAACTCTTTTTGAAGCATCCAAATTAAGGATTACTCTACCAAGTTAATCGAACCTCTCTAACATCAAAATTAACCATATACACAAGTCATAGTGCATCATGTAAAGCTACTCAAGGTCTCCAACCATCGAATGAAAATGCTAAAGCTCAAAACGACCGGTCGGGTCATTACATTCTTCCCCACTTAAATATATCATCCTCGAACGTGCCAAGAGTCATTTCAAAGTGGTCAAATAACTACATAAGCTCATCATAAACACATCCATGAGCGATCCTTATATATATATATATATATATATATATATATATATATATATATAATAAACATATATATATATATATATATGTTTATATATATATATATATATATATATATATATATATATGTTCATTATACACTCTGACTGAAGATTCTTCCTTCAGCCTTAACTTACAATCCTCAGAACCAAATTCTAGCATCTGCAACTCCATCTTATATCCAATTCTTGCACACACACACACACACACACACTGTATCATTCTCAATAAGCTACTTAATATCTTTAGACCATAATAGCTAGTCACTACTAAACCCAGTACTGGTAATTTCCCTCATATAAAATAGAACTTTGTTCCAGAACTTCCCAACACCGTTAATGATGAAAGAAACCTGTAGGAACTCATAAACACCCATCAAGTCAACAAGTTATGGAGTTCTCTCGCCTGACAAGAAGTCATAAACACCCATCAATTTGTGGGTATATGACTTGCGAAGATGGTTAGTTTGGTTTCGGGAAGACTTTTGGGTTGATATGGAACATTTATTTCTAATGTTAGAAGATTAAGTTATAAGAATTAACTAGAGTTTGATTTTTATGTAAACAACCCCGGAATGGTATTTCGATGGTCCTAAGAGGTTCTTATGGTGATTTTAGACTTAGGAATATGTCCGGATTTGGATTTGGAGGTTGCTAGGTCTATTTGCTTCTTTTTGGAGAAAGTTAAAAATTTGAAGGTTTAGAAGTTCATATGTTTGACCGGGAGTTGACTTCGAGGATATCGAGTTATATTGTGGTTTTGGAAGTGTGAATAGGTTCATTTGTCATTTGAAACTTGTGTGTAAACTTTGGGGTCATTTCGAGTTGTTTAGGCATGTTGGGCTTAAGTTTGGAAATTAGATAATTGAAATAGTTCATTAAGTTTGAATTGGTGTGCGATTCATAATTTTGATGTTGTTTTGTATGATTTTAGGGCTCGAGTAGGTCCGTGTTATATTTTAGGACTTATTGGTATAATTAGACTGGGTCCCAAAGGGCTTGGGTGTGTTTCAGGTGAGTTTGGATCATTTTAAGTCATGTTGGTTGTTGCTAGTTTGGCAGGGATCTGATGTGGTCACACCTGTGGAAGTTTGGTCCTAGGTGTGGAGCTGAAGAAGCAGACAGTGATGCGTAGAAGCGGAAGTCGTTGAGGCTAGGTTGGTTCGCAGATGTGAGGGGATTTGCACATCTGCGAGTCCACAGATGCGGAGGTGTGTGCACAGGTGCGCTTTCGCAGAAGCGGAACTTTGTCCTCAAAAGCGGATGGGCGGAGTTTTAGTTGAGCCCGGATCTGTGAGGTATTTTCTACAGATGCGGCATCGAAGATACGATGAATTTTTTGAAAGTGAAAGTTCTGGGCAGAATATATCTTGAACGAGGATTTAATTTCATTTATCACACATTGAGATTAAGAGCTCGAATTGGGAGAATTTTGAGGAATTTTCACGACTTGGATTGGGGTAAGTGTTCTTGACTCGATGTTGATTATTAGTCATGATTCCACCCTTGATTTTAGCATTTGATTGGTGAATCTAAGTGCGGAAAATTGGGTTTGGAAAATCTTTTCTTAAAAGTCAATAGGGATTTGAACCCCGATTTGAAGTCGGAATTGAATAAAAGTTGTATGGTTGGATTCGTATTAGAATGGGTGTTTGGGATTTGTGAGTTTTATCAGGTTCCGGTGTACGATCCCGAGGTTGACTTTTTTGGTTATTAATAAAGATCAAAGCTTTATTGTTTGAGGTTGTTTCCTACGACATTATTTGATGTTATTGAGTTATTTTTGGCAAGATGTGACCCGTTCGGAGGTCGATTCGAGAGGCAGTGCATTTCTAGAGTATCAATTTGGCTTGTTTGAGGTAAGTATCTTACCTAACCTTGTGTGGGGGAATGTTCCTTAGGATTTAGCATTAATTTCCTACTTGTGTTGTGTGAAGATAGACGTGTACACGAGGTGACGAGCGTGTACATGAGGGCTATGTGTGTCTTGTGATCGGATTAGACCTTAGGCTATTAATATGCCTTGATTTGAGGATGCATTGTATATGAAACATGCTTAATCACTTTATGGATATGTGAACATGATCGCTATACCTGTTTTAGCTGTAGAAATGCTTTATTTTTAAACACCCATCCACATTTTACAATGTTCATATCCTTTTGCACCTTGTTGACAAATTATGAACTCATATCCTTGATAAAACTTTTGCATTATTTTCTTGTGATTATTGTAGCACATGTAGATACGTTGAGCAGATTGTTTTGGGTGTTGGCACGAGGTTTTTGTCGTGCGATTGTGATTGTGATTTTGTCAGGACGAAGCAATACGGGTGGCTATTATGATTTTGTTAGGGCAAAGCGATAAAGGTGGATATTGTGGGACGAGGTCTTTTCCATACAAGTGTGATTTATATTGTGGCATGATGTATGTGTTATGCAAGTGTGATTTATATTGTGGAACGAGGTCTTTGCCGTGCGAGTGTGACTTAAATTATTACACGAGGTCTATGCCGTACGAGTGTGATTTATATTGTGGCACAAGGCCTTTGTCGTGAGAGTACGATTGAAAATGTGGGCACGTAGTGTCGTATATGTGCGGTTATATTTGATGACTTGTTGTTGAAGCTAAGTCATTATTTGCATTTAATTGTTATCACTTGTTCTGAAGAGATTATTGCTATTGTTTTCTATTGCCAATCTTTGACGTATTGCCCAAATTGTTTTACTATGAGTATCACACGACTTGAATCGTGTCACTACTTCGCCTAGGTTAGTCTTCATACTTACTGGATACCAACTGAGGTGGACTCATAATACACTTCTGCACATTATTCTGCAGATCTAGGTGTTGGACGCAGTGGACCTAGGCAGTTGGAGCTTCATTGACCGCGAGGATGCAAGGTAGAACTGCATTGACCGTCACAGTCCCTTGGAGTCTTAACCTTGCACTGATAATGTCATTTTCATATCCAAACAGTATTGTATTTTGAGATGTTCTTATGTATTCAATTAGAGCTCGTGACTTTGTAATACCTTGTACTGAGGAGATATTTTGGGTATTTCCACTTTGTCTTGTATTGACTTTATTCCCACATTTATATTAAAATATGTTCCATTATATCGTTTTTTGTTTATTTAAATGTATTCAAGTGATCAACTTGCCTAGTTTTAGAGACTAGGTGCTATCACGACCCCTATGGTGGGATTTGGGTCGTAACAAGTTGGTATCAAAGACTTAGGTTCAAAGGCTCTACGAGTCACGGGCAATTTTAGTCGAGTCTTGCAGATCGATAGAGAGACGTCTGTACTTATCTTTGAGAGACTGCCGAACTGTTAGGAACATCATCATCTTTCATTTTTTATCATGCCGATTTGTTATTCCAAATTTTAAACCTTTAATCTTCTATTCTCTCACAATTAGTGAGGGCGGGTGCTACAAGATTAGCTGATCAGACACCAGCGCCCCATGCTAGAGCCGCGAGAGGATGACCGAGGTAGAGGCCGAGGACGGGCACGTGCTATATCTAGAGCACTTGCTAGATCAAATTGTGGAGCCTCCAGCAATTCAAGTCGAGGGTAGGAGATCCATCATGTTAACCATTCACTTGAGCATCCTATTGCTACGTTGGGGCTCCAGGAGACCTTGGCACACTTCATGAGTATGTTCGGGAATTTGGCCTAAGAAGGATTTATTCAGGTTGCACCAGCTACTTCACAAGCTGGGGGATGAGCTTAGACTCCCGTCGCCCGTGTACCAAATCAGCCGGCTCATGCTTATCACACACTAGGTGTCATGCCGGTGTATCCAGCAGTTGCAAGCAAGTGTAGTTTAGTCGAAGACAGGGCCATTTGTGTCGGCAGAGGGGAAGAGGAGTTTGGAGAGGTTTAAGAAGTTTGTCCTCTCCAGTTCAGTGGAGGGGCTTTTGAGGATCCACAAGGTTTCTAGGATCGGTGTCATCCCATTCTGCATATTATGTGTTTGGTAAAGTCGATCATGGTCGACCGTACTACTTTTCAGTTGATGGGGTCGGCATATAAATGGTGGTAGACTTATGAAGCAAGCAAACCAACTTACACAACACCACTTATATGGTCCTAGTTCTCCGATCTTTTATTGAGGAAGTTTATCCCACAGACCCGCATGAATGAGTTACGCAGCAAGTTCGAGTAGTTGCGCCAAGGGAATATGACTGTGTCCGAGTATGCTATGAGGTTTACAAAGTTATCTCGTCATGCACCTTCCTTGGTTTCCACTGTGAGAGAGGTTTATTGAGGGGCTCTCTTTAGCCTCAGGTTTGGGATAGCACGGTAGTTGGAAATTGAGACTACATTCAATCAGGTTGTTGAGATTTCTAAGATGTTGGAGCGTATCCACGGGCAGGATATGGGGGATAGGGAGGCTAAGAAGCCTCGAGATTCTGGAGGATTTAGCCATTTCCACTCTTTGGCTCCGACCCGTCATGGCTGAGGCTTTGTCATTCGGCCAGTTCAATCCGCACTTCAAGTTACCCATAGTGATCAAGCTAGCCAAGGACCCTAGGGAACTCATGCGGGACAACCATCTTTCAATGCACCATCTGCACGGGGTCCCTACACTGGTTATCCAGTTGTTCGACGTAGACTCAGTACAAGCAGACACGCCCGTAGAGGAGTTATTTTGAGTATGGTGATACTAGGCACCTTTTGAGAGATTATCCCAGACTTTCGAGGGGTGGACCTCACTAGGGTACTCGATCTATAGCTCCCGTCCAGTTGCTACTCCACCTGTACAGCCAGCTGGAGGTGGAGGGAAAGCGGGTAGAGGATGTCCTAGTGGGTGAGTCCAATCCCGTTTTTATGCTTCCCCTGTTAGGACCGAGGTAGTTGCATCAGATGCAGTAATTACATGTATTTTTTAAGTCTGTCATAGAGATGCATCAATTTTATTTGATCCGGGTTATACTTATTCGTATGTGTCATCCTACTTCTCTTCATATTTGGATATGTCTCATGATTCTTTGGATACTGCTATTTATGTGTCTATACATGTTGGGGATTTTTATTGTGGTGGACAGTGTCTATCGTGCTTGTTTGGTCACTATTGGAGGCTACGAGACTAGGGTTGATCTTATGTTTCATAATATGGTAGATTTTGATGCAATTCTGGGGATAGATTGGTTATCTCCGTACCACCCTATTCCTAATTATCACACTAAGATGAAACGTTAGCTATGTCGAGGTTACTGATTTTGGGTGGAGAGGACCCTTGGGTCATATTCCTAGTAAGGTGGTGTCTTTTCTGAAGGTTCAATGGTTGGTTGAGAAGGGGTGCTTGGCATACTTAGCCTTTGTTGGGGATGTGAGTGTGGATATTCCCATAGTAGATTCAGTCATAGTGGCGAGGAAGTTTTCAGTTGTTTTTCCTGTAGACCTACCGGGCATGCCACCCGATAGGGATATTGACTTTGGTATTGAGTCGGCACAAGACACTCAACCCATATCTATTCCACCACACCGTAGGGCTCCTTCAGAGTTGAAGGAATTAAAGGAATAGTTACAGGAATTGCTAGATAAATGTTTCATTAGGCCGATTGTTTCACCTTGGGGTGCTCATGTTCTAGTTGTGAAAAAGAAAGATGGTTCCATGAGTATGTGCATTTACTACTTGAAATTGAACAAGGTTACAATCAAGAAAAAGTATACACTGTCGTGTATTGATGATTTATTTGATCATCTTCAGGGTACTAGGGTATTCTCGAAGATTGATTTGAGATTGGGTACCATTAGTTGAAGATCAGGGCTTCAGATATCCCTAAGACAACTTTCAGGACCATTTATGGGCATTATGATTTCTTGGTAATGTCTTTTGGGCTAACCAATGCCCCAACAATTTCATGAACTTGATAAACAACGTGTTTCTACCTTATTTGGATTCCTTTGTTATTGTGTACACTAATGATATATTAGTGTATTCTTGCCGCTTGGAGGACCATGAGCAGAATTTGAGGATTTTGCTTCAGACATTGAGGGAGAAGAAGCTATATGGTATTTTCTCCAAGTGCGAGTTCTGGTTAGACTCGCTGGCATTCTTGGGTCACGTGGTGTCCAATGAGGGGATTAAGGTGGATCCAATGAAGATTGTGGTACTTCAGAGTTGGCCCACACCTTCTACCGCTACTAAGATCAGGAGTTTTGTTCGAAATTTGCAGACTTAGGCAACCAGTCAAAAATCACCCTAATAGTATCAAATTTCTTCAAATTCTCTGGGAGTCCAACAACGAAGTCTATGGTGATATGCTCCCATTTCCACTCGGAAATCTCAAGCCTCTGAAGCAACCGCTCGGCCTCTGATGCTCATATTTCACCTACTGGTAGTTCAAGCACCGAGCTATGAACTCCACTAAATCTTTCTTTATTATTTTCCACCAATAGTGCTGCCTCAAGTCCTGATACATCTTTGCAGCACTCGAATGAATGGAATACCGCAAACTGTGGGCCTCCTTAAGAATCAACTCATGTAACCCATCCATACTGGGCACACAAATTCGACCATGCATACACAACACCCCATCATCTCCAACAGAAACCTCCTTGGCATCACTGTGCTGAACCGTGTCTTAAGGACAAGCAAATGGGGGTCGTCATACTAACGCTCTCTGATGTGCTCATATAAAAAAGGCCGAGAAACCATGCAAGCTAGAACCCGACTAGGCTCCGAAATATCTAACCTCACGAACGGATTGGCCAAGGCCCGAACATCTGATGCAAGCGGTTTCTCACCAATAGGAATATATGCAAGGCTACACATACTCATCGCCTTTCTACTCAAGGCAACAACCACCATATTGGCCTTTTCAGGATGATACAAAATTGTAATATCATAGTCCTTTAACTGCTCCAACCATCTCCGCTGCCTCAAATTTAGATCCTTTGTTTTAACAAGTTTTGTAGAATCTGATGATCTATAAATACCTCACAAAACCCGCCATAGAGATAATACCTTCAAATCATCAATGCATGGACAATGGCTGTCAACTCTAAATCATGAACAGGGTAGTTCTTCTCATAGGGCTTCAACTGGCCTGAAGCATAAGCAATCACTCTACCCTCCTGCGTTAAGACACACCCAATACCAATTTTAGAAGCATCACAATACACTGTATATGAACCCAATATTGAAGGAAAAATAAGAATTGGAGATGTGGTCAAGGCAGCCTTGAGTTTCTAAAAGCTCTCCTCACACTCATCCAACCATATGAATGGGTCTCCCTTCTGGGTCAACCTAGTCAAAGGCGCAACAATGGACAAGAAGCCCCCCACGAAGGGGCGATAATATCTGGTCAAGCCAAGAAAACTCCGAATCTCAGTAGCTGAAGATGGTCTGGGCCAACTCTAAACTGCCTCAATCTTATGTGGATCTACCTTGATCCCTTCACTGGCACCACGTGGCCCAAGAACGCCACAAAATTGAGCCAAAACTCTCACTTGGAAAATTTATCATAAAGCTTCTTCTCCCTCAATGTCTGTAGTACAATCCTCAGATGCCGCGTATGATCCTCCTGCCTACGAGAGTGCACTGATATATCATCAATGAATACTATGAAAAATGAATCAAGATATGGTCGGAATACACTATTCATCAGATGCATGAATGTTGTTGTGGCATTAGTCGGCCTAAAATACATGAAAAGGAACTCGTAGTGACCATAACGGGTCCTGATTCTTGTCTTCAGAATATCAGAGTCCTGAATCTTCAACTAATGATACCCAGACCTCAAATCAATCTTAGAGAACACTTTATCTCCCTGAAGCTGGTCAAATAAGTCATTAATACGTGGCATATGATACTTGTTCTTAATTGTAACTTTGTTCAACTGCCTATAATCAATGCACATCCGTATAGTACCATCCTTCTTCTCCACAAACAGAACTGGTGCACCCCAAGGCAACATGCTAGGCCTAACGAACCCCTTATCAAGAAGCTCCTGAGGCTATTCTTTCAATTACTTCAACTATGCTGGTGCCACGCGATATGGAGGAATAGAAATGGGCTAAGTGTGAGGCACCAAGTCAATACAAAATTCAATGTCCCTATCGAATGACATGCCTGGCAGGTCTATAGGAAACACATCCGCAAAGTCTCTCACTACCGAACAGACTCAATAGTAGCAGTATCAACACCAACATCCCTCACAAAGGCCAAATATGCCGGACAAACCTTCACAAACATTTTTTGGGCCTACAATGAGATCACCCTACCGGGAACATAGTCCGGAGAACCACTCCACTCAATCCTAGGCAATCCCGACATCGCTAGCATCACGGTCTTAGCGTGCAAATCTAGAATAGCATGACATGGTGAAAACCAATCCATGCCTAGAATTACGTCAAAATCAACCATACTAAGTAGTAAGAGATCAAGTCTCACTTCCAATCCCCCAATAGTCACCACACACGATCAATATACCCGATCCACAATAATAGAATCACCCACCAACGTAGACACATGAACATGTGTAACGAAGGAATCACGGGGCATATGAAAATAACGAGCAAAATATGATGAAACATATGAATAAGTAGAACCAGGGTCAAATAATATGGAAGCATCCCTATGGCACACTAAAATAATACCTGTGATAACTGCGTCTGAAGCAATAGCCTCTGGCCTAACGTGAAAAACATAGCATCAAGCCTAACCACCACCTGATCAGCCTCCTCCTCTAGGGCGACCTCAAGCTGCCCGAGCCCCACCCCAAGCTGGCTAAGTCGATGGTGAAATAACTAGGGTGGAAGTCATAGCCTAACCCCACTCCTGAACTTGACCTCCCAAAAGATGGGGACATACCTCCACATATGTATAGAATCTCCACACTTGAAGCAACTCTGATCCATCAATGGTGATTGGGCCTAAATCGAACCCCGAGAACCAGAATAACTACTAGAAGAACTTCGTACAGATGAACCCTAAAACGATAAGCATGGGATGAACTCTGAGCTGGGATGGAAGTGAGAGATTACTGACCAGACGAGCGCTGTATGAACCATGGCTAGCTGATGCACCATGATAAACCAGACGAGTTATGTGAGCGGGCCTATAAGGACGACCTTTGTTGTGGTAGAACTGTCCTCTAGATGAGGCACTACTGAAACCACCCAAACCACGAGGCCACTTGGCCTCTCTGTAAGGACCCCTGAAATTCTTACTCAAAAACCCAAAATCTCGCATGCTCGCCGCGATTCGCTTTTGGATTGATCTGTGCAATAAAAAGTTAAGGAAAAAAGTTTTTCAGAAGAGCGCATTTCTGCGGCCCATTATGCGTCCGCATAATAACAATACGGGCCGCATAACTGCTGCAGAGTGAGGCAGAATGTTGGCTAATTTAAGGACAACTATGCGGCCATATTATGCGATCGCATAATGGATATGCGGGCCGCATAGTCGTCGCATAACCTCCTTGGAATTTTTGCGAGGGGCAGTTCCGCGTTGCATTATGCGACCGCAGAATAGGTATGTGGACCACATTTTTGTCGCATACCCGGGCAGAATGTTCAAGTTTTGAGGGGCATTTTGCGGTCCCTTTTGCGGGTCGCATATCAGTTATGCGGTCGCATATGGGACCGCAGATTGAGTCGGGGCTCCTATTTTCTAACTTTTAAAACCTGACCCCATCTCATTAAAAACACCCCATTAGACCCTTTTATGCTATTTTCTACTGCATTTAGAGTAAGAGGAGAATTCTAGAGAGGGGAAGTGATCCTCACCAAGTCCCCATTCAACCCTTGCCCAAATATTTGATGATTATCAAGTAAAGTTACTGAGCCTTCATTCTAAGAGGTAAGAACTTGCGCCCTAATCTTTGATTTCAAAATTCCTACTAAAATGAGTAATTAACAAGTGGGTTCATGGGTATAAGAATTGATTATCTTGCATGCATGAATGATAAAAGGGTATGGGGAGATTGTGAGCTAAAAATGTAACAAATGGGGTCTAGGATGATAGAACCTCTAACAAAAAGGTCCTAAAATCACAATGCACACTTAGTGCTTGATAAATATATTCAAATGATCTAGAATCTTAATCATCTATCTACTTTTTGGTTCAACTTGTAATTCTCATAAAATAGATCAAAGTTGCTAAGAGTTCCGGAATTTTGTAAGAATTTAAGGAAAGCTCTATTGAGGTATGTATGGCTAAAACCCCATCTTCTTAGAAATTGAGCTCCTTTGGTGTCCATGAAAATGTTGTATGACCGAAATTTGATTGATATATTGATTGTTATTTCACATGAATTGGTGTTACAAATATATACGTGAAATGTGTGTCTTAATGTGTTCAATATACTATTCTTGGTAATTTAAGGATGTGTGAAGAATGTGAACCATGTGTTGGAAATGCCTAGACTTCAAGTCAAGTTTAAACTGAGATTGTTATGCCAAACTATGTGAAATGTTCTCTATGCTTACAACTTGAATTGCTCTTGTATGTTCCTATTATCCTAAATTGCAAGGTTAACGTTGAAAGTGGAAATGATGTGAAATGTGCGGAAAAAGATCCTGAGTTATGAAATGTGGCCTAGTGCCAAGTATGATGTGATAATTGTGGCCCCAGGTGCCTATGAATTAATATATGTGAAATAAATATTGAAATGAGATGATTAATGAAAAAGGAACAATGTCTTGGTAAGACGGCCAAGTTTGTCACGACCCATTTTCTGAACAAGCCGAGACTGGCACTCGATCACTAAACATGACCGAGCAAACCATCTCTGCTTATCAAACCTATTATAACTCCAAACTTTATATGCAACAAAGCAATACTCTAACCAAATGCTTTTGATTAATTCAAATATTTAAATAAATCAACTCCAAAACTTTATTCATAGCAACCAATGAAATACTACTAAGTTATTATCAAAAACATCTGAATCTTAACCCAACGACTATGTCTATGAAGCCTCTACTGATAAACTGACGCACTGCTCAGGACATGAGATTTCCTGGCTAGTTCTCTAAGTAAACAAAGAAATAGCTAAATAAAAATGACTCTAAGGAATACTCCACGAACAAAATCGGAGCTCACCAATAGCACTGGAAGAGAAGGAAGTCCTAACTCGTAGCCTGCTCGCCTGCAATCCGGTTCCTACGTTGTACCGCAGACCAACGTAGGTTCCCAAAAGAGAACGTCAGTACCATCCATTGTACTCAGTGAGTCTCAATAACAGGGGGCAAAACTTTAATAACATATACATTATGAGCAAAGGTTCTGAATGCATGTAAAATATAAAGCTTATAAGAATAATTCTAAATAATTGCATAATAGCAGTTTATGAATATTCTAAAAGGAATTTTTTTCTTTTTCTTTACTATAAAAAAAATACTTCACTTTATACTTTGGGAGTTCCAACTATCCTGACTTAATTCTCTCTCAGTCACCGTGTGATCGGCACGGGTTCGATCCCAACATGATCGAATAGGCCCAATCCACGAGGTGCCACTCGCTTCATGGTTCTCAGCGCTCATGTATTATACCTTAGCATGGCCAAGTAAATTCTCAGCAATGAGACCCTCGGCTCGTGTGCTCCTTACTTTGGCAGAAGTAGTTTCAGGAAGTCAACGTCTTGGTCAGGACCCTCGGCCTGGACGATGACCCCTTCTTAGAATAAAGGATACTCCCAAAAATCTTTTCTTTCTAAAACTTCTTCTTGTGACTTTCCAAGTCTAAATCTTTTCTGGAACATCCAATACATACTCATACTAGTATCCTTAAATGTAAAGCATGGCATAAAAATAAAATAAACATCTAAAAGTATTTCTAAAGATTCTTGCTACTTCATAAATTTTCAACATGAAAATAGCATATAAGAATAATAACAGAAATCTGAAAATTTATGCACATATATCATAATAAATCATCTAAACTTTTGCTAGAACAATTCTAAGTTAATAGGTACTCACTCGCTCCAGTTAGATAAATATAAACTTTTTTAAACAATTCATCGAACACCTTGTATGCGTGCTTTTGTGAGTTAAACCACTTTAGAAAAGGGTTATATCAACTCACCTCAAAACTTCTCAAGCCAATACATAGGCCTCAGTCCAATTGACACCACTCAAACAATCGATTCTACAACAACCAGTGCATTTTAATCAATTTTAAAGTACTACACCTAATTATGATATTTATTGATGATATAGAGGAAGAAGGGACTTAACTATTCAATTCTTACCTATTACTACTTTAGGATAATAGACAATAGGAAATTTTATATACCTGAGTTCAAGAATAAGCGATTTGTAAAGAACCCTAGGTTTTCCGTTGACTGCGTGACTTGTTCGCTGCTTCTGATTCTTATTTCCGTGCGTCTGCGGGCCTTCTGTTCTCTTCAATCCTTAAAGACCTTTGTTTAATTCTTTTGCCTTAAAGGGTTAAGGCTTGGTCACGTGCTTCCTTATTCTTTTTGTTTTCCTTTTTTTTTAAACTTAACTAATATCTTATTATACTTACTTTTAACCATTAATAATATTAAAATTATTAATATTTCCATAATTGTATATTCACTTATTTATAAATAAAGATGTAACTCAGAATTACTCATAAGGGTTTAAATTCGTAATAGAAGTATCATTTAAGGGGAAAAATTAAATTCTATATTTAGCGAGTCTTGAAATTTATTTAAATTTGAGGAGTGCTACAATCTTCCCTCCTTAAAAAAACATTCGTCCTCGAATGTTGCTAGGGCCTTATTCTTAAGCTTACAACCATTCCTTAGGTCCTTGAACCTCTTAAGTTTTCTTAGCACTACTCACTTTCCAAGGGACTCAAAATTTTGGCTAACTCCCTAAATTTTCAAAAATTTCGGCAGAGTTTCCCTTGTAAGTTGGACTATCCAAAAAAATATCCCTGTCACAAATACCACAACTACATCAACAACAACCAAATATACCATAACAGGCCATTCATAGGCACCATACGCGGCTCATAAATTAATTACTCACACTCCGGCAAGGAGGTACCACAATTACTAACAAGAATCTAAAGCACAACAACTCTAGCACAAGTAAATCACTTTAATGAATTAAATATACTACGGCATAAACTAAATTACTACAACAACTAAGTATAATCTAGCAAGGATAGAAACACTTGCTAACTTGTATTTAATAAATGAAATATAAATGTAAAACCAAACTTAGGTTCACATACCTTTTTCCTCAAATAAATATGGATATCTCTTTCTCATATCTTCCTCGACCTCCCACGTAGCCTCTTTTGAATCATGATTACTCCACAAAATTTTTACCGATGCTATATCTTTTGTTCTCAACTTTCTTACTTGCCTATCAAGAATTTCTATAGGTACCTCTTCATAAGTCAAGACTTCTTTAATTTCTATGGTATCAGCAGTTATTACATGCGACTCATCATGAATGTACTTTCTAAGCATAGACACATGAAAGACAGGATGAACAGAGGACAACTCAACGGGTAGCGCTAGCTTATAAGCCATGTTTCCTTTCTTTTCTAGAATTTCATAAGGTCCGATCGGGCCGTGATCGGATGCCATGCCGCACACATGGTGGTATTGTGCTGATATTGAATCCAGAAAGTGAGAATGAGATTGTGATTGAGATACATGTCTCAAATGAGGCAACCTAGCCGATCGGGTCGTGATCGGACTCCGCGCAAGAAAGTGGTGGTATTGTGAATGATGATGAACAGTATTAAATGCCCCAACCTAAAGCTATGGAAATTATGTGAAAGTTATATGATCCTTGTATTTGATGATGTGGTGATCATTCAAAGCTTTTGATTGATCCTTATGATTTCTTTGTTCTTGTATGATAGTTCTTTCTAATGAGATGGTGTTTAGTTATACATACTAGTACTATTCCATGGTACTAATGTCTCTTTTGCCGTGGGCACTACATCTTTGAATGGATGTAGGTGGCTCTATAGCAGACAGTGCCGATCGTAGGTAGCGGAGCATCCTCCACTCAGCAATCCTAGTGAGCCCCTTTTCATCCAGGGGTGATGCAATATGTATTTTGCCACTTTTTAGGTATAGTCGGGGCCTTGTTGCCGGCATTATCATAGCTGTCTTTTGTATCTTTAGAGGCTCCGTAGATGTTTGTGTGGGTTATGTACGGGTGTTGGATGGGTCAATGAACTGTGTTGTAATTCTAAACTCTAGTTCTTCTAAACTGTATCTGTATGAAATCCTGGAACTTAACGATGGTTTAAGGGTTGTAATATAAAATGAACTAACAATGTTGCATGTACGATCATTCCTACTGTCTAAATAAACGAAAGCATGGTTTCCTTAATCATATTGAGTTGGGTAGAAAGTGTCCAAAAGGCTTGCTCAGTTGGGTTCACTCGATTGAGCACCGGTCGCGCCTCCCGAGGTTGGTGCATGACAAACTTGGTATTAGAGCCTAAGGTTTTAATGTGTCCTAGGATGTCTCGGAGCCGTGTCTAGTAGAGTCCTTGTTATCGGTGTGTAGTCGACCACATCTATAAGTTGGAGGCTACTTGGGCATTTAGGAATAACACCCTTCTTTGATATTCTGGATCGTGCGGCAATTATTAAACTATTACTCGTCTAACTAGTGCACTCCTTCAACTTTCAGTACATGGCACCCAAGAAGAAAGCAAGAACTGGCCAAGGAGCCAATGCTGCCCCAGGAGCGGCAGTCGACTCCATAATTGATGATGTGGGTGAGAACTCGAGGGGTGAGGACATTCCCCCAACTACTACACCAGTTCCTACATCTGTTGAGGGTGCTACTATCCCTCCCATTGATATTCTTGTTCTGCCTCTAGCCCTAGCTTCCGGTTCTGGTAGTTCTAATGGTGACCTTAGGGGAGCTATTCAGATGCTGACTCAGCTAGTGGCCTCTCAAGCCCAGAGGTCAAATGTTGCGCCCAGTTCATCTAGCCAGCAAGGGGATTCCACCAGTTCTATGGTAAATAGATTTCTTCAACTAGACCCTCCAGTGTTTACGGGCGCCAATCCCGAGGAAGACCCCCAGGATGTGATTGATGAGATGCACAAGACCCTCAGGGTTATGCGTGCAACTGAGATAGAGGAAGCGGAGTTGACTGCCTACCGTCTGAAGGGGGTGGCCTATTCATGGTTTGAGTTGTGGGAAGATTCCCGTGAGGAGGGGAGCCCTCCGGCGAGGTGGAGCGAGTTTGCCGACGCCTTTGTAGATTATTTCTTGCCCGCTGAGACAAGGGCAGCCCGTGCAGCAGAATTTGAGAATCTAAAACAAGGTAGCAACAGTGTGTGGGAATACCAATATGCTATCCAGATGTTGCCTATAATGGAGGCCAGTGTGCGCCGGTTTGTTCAGGGCCTTAATCCTTTGACTATTAATAAGGCTTCTACAGCTGCCTTGAATTCTGATATGAATTATGGGAAGATGGTGGCATTTGCTCAGGCCACAGAGAACCGTAAACTGAAGAGCAGGATGGTAAGAGAGGGTAAAAGCAAGGCCAGTCTGCGGGCAACTTGGGAGAGTCACTAGGTGGGGGAAAATCAGCTTTCAGGGGAGGATCATCAGGGCCGTCCCAGTCTGTTGCACAGTCTTCAGCCAGTGCAATGCCATCAAGGCCCAGCCAGCAGCAGCAGTGGAGTCGTTTCCGGCCCAGTCAGGACAACAGGGGATCTCACCAGCGGGGTCGGTCAGGAGAGAGATCCCAGCAGCAACAGAGGTCCCCTTGCCCTAGGTGCGGGAAGATGCACTTGGGATTTGCTACATGGAGTTACTCGTATGCTATGGATGTGGGATGAGGGGCCATATTCAAAGGCATTGTCTTGTATCCCGCCAAGGAGCGGGTAGGGGCACAGCACAACTAGCCAGCCTGGCAGCTACTACATCTTCAGCACCCTCTCCAGCTCGAGGTACCCCAGCACCCGCAGGGCATGGTGCAGCTAGGGGTGGTGCGCAGAGTTCGGGAGGACCCAGTCAGTTCTATGCTATAAGTGGTCACCAGACTGGAGAGGCTTCTCCAGATATTGTTACAGGTGTTCTGACTGTCCAATCTCATGATGTGTATACACTTATTGACCCTGGTTCCACCTTGTCCTATGTTACCCCTTATGTTGCTATGGAATTTGGGATAGAATCAGAATAGCTTCATGAGCCATTTCGGTGTCTTCTCCGGTGGGTGAGCCTATTACGGCTGCACGAGTTTATAGAGGTTGTGTTGTTATGGTACGTGGTAGGGATACCATGGCCGATCTTATTGAATTAGGGATGATCGATTTTGATGTAATAATGGGAATGGATTGGCTTTATTCAGGTTTTTCCAAACTTGATTGTCGGACTAGAACTATGATGCTTGAATTTCCTAATGAGCCTGTTATGGAATGGAAGGGAGATGATGTAATGCCAAAAGGTCGGTTTATTTCTTACCTTAAGGCCGCAAGGATGATAAAGAAGGGGTGTATCTATCATTTAGTCCGGGTTACGGACACCGATGCCGAGGCACCTAGCCTTGAGTTCGTGCCAGTTGTGAATGAATTTAAATGTCTCTCCAGATGAGCTCCTAGGATCCCACCAGACAGGAAGATTGATTTCGGGATTGATGTGATGCCAGGCACGCAGCCTATATCATTTCCACCTTACTGAATGGCACCGGCAGAATTGAAAGAGCTAAAGGAACAATTGAAGGATTTGTTAGAAAAGGGTTTCATCCGGCCGAGTGTGTCACCATGGGGCGCACCGGTTTTGTTTGTAAGGAAGAAAGATGGGTCGCTATGGATGTGTATTGACTACCGACAACTTAAAAAAGTCACAATCAAAAATAAATACCCTCTACCAAGGATAGATGATTTGTTTGATCAATTGCAAGGTGCTAAGTGTTTCTCAAAAATTGACTTGTGGTCCGGGTATCATCAATTGAAGATTAGGGAGCAGGATATTCCAAAAATAGCTTTCAGGACACGGTATGGGCACTTTGAGTTTATGGTGATGTCTTTTGGGCTAACAAATGCCCCGACAGCTTTCATGGATCTTACGAATCGAGTCTTCAAGCCTTTTCTAGACTCTTTTGTGATTGTGTTCATTGACGATATTCTTGTGTATTCCCGAAGTCTGCAGGACCATGCTGACCATCTCAAGGCAGTTCTACAGACTCTTCAACAACACCAATTGTATGCGAAATTTTTGAAATGTGAATTTTTGCTTGAATCTGTCACATTCTTGGGTCATGTCGTCTCCAGGGAAGGAATTATGGTTGATCCTCAAAAGATTGCAGCAGTGAAGAATTGGCCTAGACCTACCACTCCAACAGAGATCCGCAGTTTCTTGGGTTTGGCCGGGTACTACAGAAGATTTGTGGAGGGATTTTCTACTCTTGCCTCTCCATTGACTAAATTGACGCAAAAACAGTTAAGTTCCAGTTGTCCGATGCTTGTGAAAGGAGCTTCCAGGAATTGAAATCAAGATTGACTACAGCACCGGTATTAACCCTGCCAGAGGGTACATAGGGATTTGTGGTGTATTGCGATGCTTCAAGGATCGGGCTTGGGTGTGTGCTAATGCAACACGGCAAGGTTATAGCCTATGCTTCTAGGCAACTCAAGAATCATGAAAAGAACTATCCAACCCATGACTTAGAGCTTGCGGCAATGGTGTTTGCACTAAAGATTTGGCGACATTATTTGTATGGGGTCCATGTGGATGTATTTACGGACCACAAGAGCCTTCAATATATTTTCAAACAAAAGGAGTTGAATCTGAGACAGAGGAGATGGCTCGAGTTACTCAAGGACTATCATATTGATATTCTCTATCACCCCGAGGAAGGCCAATGTTGTGGCGGATGCTCTTAGTCGGAAATCTATGGGATGTTTTGCTCATTTGAAGGCGTATCAGAGGCCGTTGGCCAGGGAGGTTCACCAGTTGGCTAGTTTGGGAGTTTGTCTTGCGGTCTCGAGCGAAGGGGGAGTGATCATGCAGAATAGGGTTGAATCATCGCTTGTGGCGGAAGTGCAAGAGAAGCAATTCAACGATCCATTGTTAGCACAACCGAAAGAGGGGATTCATAAACACAAGACCACAACTTTTTCCTTTGGCATGGATGATGGTACCCTACGGTACAAAGGCCGCCTATATGTTCCGGATATTGACGGTCTTCGGGAAAGGATCATGGCAGAAGCTCACACTTCCAGGTATTCCGTGCACCCAGGATCTACATAAATGTATCACGATCTCAAGGAAGTTTATTGGTGGAACAACATGAAAAGGGATGTGGCAGACTTTATGGTTAAATGTTCGAACTGTCAGCAAGTGAAAGCCGAACATCAAAGGCCCGGTGGATTGGCTCAAAACATAGAAATTCCAATGTGGAAATGGAAAATGATCAACATGGATTTTGTGGTAGAGTTACCGCGCACTCCGTGCAAGTTTGACTCAATTTGGGTAATCGTGGATCGACTCACGAAATTAGCGCACTTCTTGCCAGTCAAATCTACCGACACAGCGGAATAATATGATTAGTTGTATATCAAATAAATAGTCAGGTTGCATGGCACTCCAGTCTCAATCATTTCGGATCGAGGGGCTTAGTTCATGACCAACTTTTGGAAGAAATTTCAGCAACGCTTGGGTACGCAGGTAAATCTTAGTACAGCTTTTCATCCTCAGACCGATGGGAAAGCGGATCAGACTATTCAGACGCTTGAGGACATGTTGCGTGCTTGGGTTCTTGATTTCAAAGGTAGCTGGGATGATCATTTGCCACTCATAGAGTTTGCTTATAACAACAGCTTCCATGCTAGTATCCAGATGGCACCATTTGAGGCATTGTATGGTAGAAGATATAGGTCTCCCATTGGGTGGTTCGAGGTTGGAGAAGCTAAATTGATAGGGTCGGACCTCGTGCATCAGGCCATGGGGAAAGTCAAAATTATTAAGGAAAGGTTGAAAACTACTCAGAGTCGCCAAAATTCTTATTCTGACATTCGTTGCAGAGATTTGGAGTTCAAAGAAGATGATTGGGTATTTTTGAAAGCTTCCCCCATAAAGGGTATCATGCGGTTTGGAAAGAAAGGGAAATTGAGTCCGAGGTATGTCGGACCGTACAGAATCATTCAGAGGATCGGTCAGGTGGCATACAAGCTCAAGCTGCAGCCCGAGATGTCATTGGTACAGCCAGTCTTCCATGTGTCTATGTTGAAGAAGGTAGTGGGAGATTCGTCCACTATTGTGCCGGTTGAAACTATTGAGGTCAATGAAGAACTGCCATATGAAGAAATTCCAGTTGCCATTCTCTACAAGCAAGCCCAAAAATTGAGAAATAAGGAAATTGCCTCTGTGAAAGTGTTATGGTGGAACCAACAGGTTGATGAAGCCACTTGGGACGCCGAGGAAGAAATGAAAAAGAAGTACCCGCATTTGTTTGATTAGCCATGTAATAGCTCCTATGAATTTGGTTCCTATGAACTCTGTATCACTTGATTTGGTCTATGTAAAACTGTTCCATTTTGGTTATATGTTGCCTATGGGGCCATTGTTGGTATCGTTATGAGTTATGTCATGTCAATGGGTTGTGTATCTGCTGTTAGGATATGTTTCTGGGCCTCACTGGCAGGTCGATAAGCCTAGTTACAAAGGAAACTCTAGCAAAAAATTTTGGAAATTTAGGGAGTTAGCCAAATTTGGGGCTGTTGATATGTTTCATGATGTGTAAAAAGCTGAAGTTGCATAAGGTTGCTAAAGAGTGAACCTTGATCCTCACTCGAGGATGAATGATCTTTAGTGGGGGAGGATGTAAGGCCCCGTGAAATTCTTACTCAAAAATCCGAAACCTCGCAAGCTCGCCGCGGTTCGAACCTTTTGGAATGATTGTGCATTAAAAAGTTATAGAAAAATGTTTTTCAGAAGAGCGCGTTTCAGCGGCCCATTATGCGTCCGCATAATAGAAATGCGGGCTGCATAACTGCCGCAGAGTGAGGCAGAATGTTGGCTAATTTGAGGACAACTATGCGGCCAAATTATGCGATCACATAATGGATATGCGGGCCGCATATTCGTCGCATAACCTCCTTGGAATTTTTGCGAGGGGCAGTTATGCGGTGCATTATGCGATCGCAGAACAGGTATACGAACCGCATTTTTGTCGCATACCCGGGCAGAATGCTCAAGTTTTGAGGGCTATTTTGCGGTCCCTTTTGCGGGTCGCATATCAGTTATGCGGTCGCATATGCGACCGCAGATTGAGTTGGGGCTCCTGTTTTCTAACTTTTTAAACCCAACCCCATCTTATTAAAAACACCCTATTAGACCCTTTTATGCTATTTTCTAATGCATTTAGAGTGAGAGGAGAATTATAGAGAGAGGAAGTGATCCTTACCAAGTCCCCATTCAACCCTTGCCCAAATCTTTGAAGATTATCAAGTAAAGTTACTAAGACTTCATTCTAAGAGGTAAGAACTTGTGCCCTAATCTTTGATTTCGAAATTCCTACTAATATGAGTAATTAACAAGTGGGTTCATGGGTATATGAATTGATTATCTTGCATGCATGAATGATAAAAAGGTATGGGGAGATTGTGAGCTAAAAATGTAACAAATGGGGTGTAGGATGATAGAACCTCTCACAAAAAGGTCCTTAAAATCACAATGCACACTTAGTGCTTGATAATATACTCAAATGAGCTACAATCTTAATCACCTCTCTAATTTTTGGTTCAACTTGTAATTCTCATAAAATAGATCGAAGTTGCTAAGAGTTCCAAAATTTTGTATGAATTTAAAGAAAGCTCTATTGAGGTATGTATGGATAAAACCCCCTCTTCTTAGAAATTGAGCTCCTTTGGTGTCCATGCAAATGTTGTAAGACCGAAATTTGATTGATGTATTGATTGTTATTTCACATGAATTGGTGTTACAAATATATACGTGAAAGGTGTGTCTCAATGTGTTCAATATACTATTCTTGGTAATTTAAGGATGTGTGAAGAATGTTAACCATGTGTTGGAAATGCCTAGACTTCAAGTCAAGTTTAAACTGAGATTGTTATGCCAAACTATGTGAAATCTTCTCTATGCTTACAACTTGAATTTCTTTTGTATGTGCCTATTATCCTAAATTGCAATGTTCACGTTGAAAGTGGAAATGATGTGAAATGTGGGGAAAAAGAGCATGAGTTATGAAATGTGGCCTAGTGCCAATTATGATGTGATAATTGTGGCCCCAGGTGCCTATGAATTGATATATGTGAAATAAAGATTGAAATGAGATGATTAATGAAAAAGGAACAATGTCTTGGTAAGACGGCCTAGCCGATCGGACCGTGATCGGACGCCATGCCGCACACATGGTGGTATTGTGCTGATATTGAATCCGGGAAGTGAAAATGAGATTGTGATTGAGATACATGTATCAAATGAGAAAACCTAGCCGATCGGATCGTGATCGGACTCCGTGCATGAAAGCGGTGGTATTGTGAATGATGATGAACAATATTAAATGCCCCAACCTAAAGCTACGGAAATTATATAAAAGTTATATGATCCTTTTAATTGATGATGTGGTAATCGTTTAAAGCTTTTGATTGATCCTTATGGTTTCTTTGTTCTTGTATGATAGTTCTTTCTAATGAGATGGTGTTTAGTTATACATACTAGTACTATTCCATGGTACTAACATTCCTTTTGCCGTGGGCGCTACATCTTTGAATTGATGTAGCTGGCTCCATAGCAGACAGTGCCGATCGTAGGCAGCGGAGCATCCTCCACTCAGCAATCTTTGTGGGCCCCTTTTCTTCCAGGGGTAATGCAGTATGTATTTTGTTATAAATTACCACTTCTGAGGTATAGGCGGGGCCTTGTTTCCGGCATTATCATAACTGTCTTTTGTATCTTTAGACGCTCTGTAGACGTTTGTGTGGGTTATGTACGAGTGTTGGATGGGTCAATGAATTGTGTTGTAATTCTAAACTCTAGTTCTTCTAAACTGTATATGTATGAAATCCTGGAACTTAACGATGGTTTAAGGGTTGTGGTCTATAATGAACTAACAATGTTGCATGTACGATCTTTCTTACTGTCTAAATAAATGAAAGCATGGTTTCCTTAATCATATTGAGTTGCGTAGAAAGTTTCCAAAAGACTTGCTCAGTTGGGTTCACTCGATTGAGCGTCGTTCGCGCCTCCCGAGGTTGGGGCGTGACACTCCCTTTCCTCACGCTCCTGACTACCAACATGTTCTAGGAGTCTAGCAATATCAACCACCTCGTCAGATCTTGCACCTGACGTAATCTTCCGAGTCATGACGAAGCACAGTCCATAGTTGAGGCCATCAATTACCTCCTAATCCTTTCCCTCTCAGTGGGAACTAACCATGCCGCATGATGAATCAAATCTAAAAATATTATCTCATACTGTGTCACTAACATACCCTCCTAGCATAGCTGCTCAAACTGCCTACGCAACTCCTCTCTGCGAGTTTGTCAAAAAAACTTCTCTAAGGAGAGAACTGAGAACTCATGCCACATAAGTGGTGCAACGCTGGGTGGATTGCTCAAATCATATGCCTCCCACCATCTATAGGCTGCCCCATCAGCTAAAAAGTAGTGAATAAAACTCCATTGCTCTCCAAAAGACCTGCCGTGCGAAGGATATGCTGGCACCTATCTATAAAATCCTGAGTGTCCTCTGACTCGGCCCCACTAAACTCTGGAGGCTTAAACCTCCCAAACTTCTCTAGTCTCTTCTGCTCCTCATCACTCATAGGTGGGCCAACCTAGGCTCGAGCAGCTCCAATCGGCTAGGCTAGTAGTACCCCTGGTGTATGGAGTGCCTAAACTACATGCACTGGAGTACGGGCGGCATGAGTCTGAGCACCTCCCTCTGCCTGAGAAGTGGCTGGTACGGCTGGAATCGAAACCACATGAACAAGGCTAGTGCATATAGTCAATATCTGGGCCAAAGCCTCCTGAAGGCCTGAAATCACAATGGGCACAATTGGTTCCTGAGCTGGTCCCACCGGCTTAACCACATCTGGTATCTTCTCTTCAGTTGGAGCAATTGGTGGCTCCACAGGTGTTGCTCTAGGTGCAGTACAATCCGCACCTCGACCTCTACTGCGGCCCTAGCTGGTGGTACTAGTGGTCGTCCGCACGATACAGTCACATGTGTCCTCACCATTTGTGAGAGAGTACAATAATAGAAGTTTAATTTCCGGAATCAACAAATCTGCACGACAAGAATACACGAAAGTGAAGTTTCTTAATGGTTCGGTAGCCTCTCAAAGATAAGTACAGACATCTCTTTACCAATCTGCAAGACTCTACTAAACCTGCTCATGACTCATGAGACCTAAGTAACCTAGTGCTCTGATACCAACTTGTCACAGTCCAAAATCCCAACCTATCGTGATGGCGCCTAATACATTACTAGGCAAGCCGACAATTACATAAGAACTACGCATGTAGTTAGAAACATGGTTTAATAAGTTCAAGAGAGGAAAGTCTAATAAATAACTGATAAAAACAACTACAACTCAGCTACAACAAATCCCAAAACCCTGGTGTCACCAAATACATGAGATAATATTGTCAACATAGTCCATAACTCAACTGCAACTGTCTGAGAAAATAGAACAGTACTAAAATAATATGAAAGGAAGGAGAGCCAAGGTCTGCGAACATCATAGCAGCTACCTCAAGGTCTACGACCTCTAGCAATCACAGCATCCAGATATACCTGGATATGCACACGAAGTGCAGAGTGTAGTAAGAGTACAACCAACCTAATGTACTCAAAAAGTAATAGGACTAACCTTGGGCTAAAAGTAGTGATGAGCTCAGAAAGATACAATCCGAATCAAAATAATGACAACACAGATATAACTAGTTAATGACAGTAATAACTCAGAGAACTTCCATATACAGCTTGGTACACAGTACAGAAATTTAGGCATGCTTTTAAGTTCAACAATTTAAGCTCAACATTATTAAAACATGCCAAGTACAGCTAGCATGAGGATGTTACATCTCTATGCCTACATGTCAAATATAATGCACCACAACGATAATCCCAGGTAATCACACTCTCCGAGTACTCAATATGTCTGTCTCAAACTCCCACTTATCACACACAATCACTCAGCAATATACGGGTACCTGCGCTCACTGCTGGTACGTCAGACTTCGGAGGGGCGATCCTGCTCAAGCGCTAATATAAAGCCAATATGGCCTGCTGCAGCGTGCAGCCCGATCCTGTAATAATAAATAAGTCAATAAGGCATGCTGCAACATACAGCCAGATCCCCAATATCACCTACAATCTGTCTCTCAGGTCCCAACTCAATCATCAATATCTCTAGTCACACGGGCTCACAAATCTCATACCACTCAGCGCAAATAATGATAACATGGTGTAATAGTAAATGATAAAAGAGACTAAAATATGATATGCATATGAATAAATATAATTGAGTACATAATTGCAACTTAAGCAAATAACTCAACAGCAAAAATGACCTTAGTGGGTCCTATCATAATAGGCACATAGCCTAAACATGATTTCTAACATGGATCACATCTCAATTACTCCAACATAGGAACTACATGGATAGAAGCAAGACTAGATAACTACACAGTACCACATAATCAACCGAGTCATAATTACCACGGTGCATGCCCACACGCCTGTCACCTAGCATGTGTGTCACCCCAACACCAACCATATAACACGTATTCCGGGGATTCATACGACTTTACCAGGTTTAGAAGTGCTACTTACCTCAAAGTGTGCAACTCAATGCTTCAAAAAACCCTTGCCTCGCGAATCGACCTCCGAACGATTCGAATCCAGTCATAAAAAACTTAATCAAATAAATACAAGCAATAGGAATCGATTCCATACAATAAGGCTAATTTCTTTAACCAAATCCAAAATGTCAACCCCGGGCCCACGCCTCGGAACCCGACAAAATTCATAAAATCTGAACACCCAATCAATAATAAGTCCAACCATACCAAAATCATCCAATTCCGACCAGAAATCGACCCTCAAACCCCCAAATCTTACTCTCCAGTATCTAGTCCATAACCCCCCTTAAAAACAAATAATCTAGATGTAGAAGTCAATGGATGTTCAATGTTATTGGACAAAAGTGATCAAAAGTTTCTTAAATCTTGATTTGTAGTGAAATCCATAACAATAATTGCTCCTAGCCGAGCTCCACAAGTTAAAACGTGAAATAATTCTCTAACCCACGATTTGAGGTTTTTAAAACTGTCCAAGTACGCCTCCTTCGCGAACGCGGAAAGTGCCTCACGTCCGCGGAGCACTAAACTTCCCTATTGAAAATTCCTCTTACGTAAACGCGACATCCCAGTCATTAACACGATCCCCTCTGACCCTAAGCCTACGCGAACGTGAACGCTACCCCATTCTCGTGAACGCGAAGGCTAAATGCTCGATGCCCAAGCCGACCTCACCCTTCTACGTGAATGCGGAATCCGTCTCGCGATCGCAATGAACTAAACCACTAAACCTTCGCGAACGTGAAGAACAAGATCCTTCTGGCCCTGAACAAATCTATGGAAATGCAATCTCTTCATCGCGAACGCGACGAAGACTGTGGCAGACAGCAGATTAGCAGTTCTATTAGGCCAAAACTTAATCCGAATCAATCCGAATCTCACCTGAGGCCCCCATGGCCCCATCCAAACCTACCAACACATCCTAAAACATCATATGAACTTATTCAAAGCCTCAAGTCACATTAAACAACATCAAAAACACGAATCACACTTCAATTCAAGCCTATTGAAATTAATGAATTTCCAACTTCCAAAACCAATGCCGAACATAATAAACCAATTAAGATTCACCTCATATTTTGCACACAGGTCATAAATAACACAACAGACCTATTCTTACTCGCGAAACCAAAATCTGAGCCAAGTATCAACAAAGTCAACTCTCGGTCAAACTTCTAAACTTTTCAACTTTCGTCAATTCAAGCTAATACTACCTTCGAACCTTTAAATAAACATCCGGACATACTCCGAAGTCCAATATCACCGTACGAAGCTATCAGAACCATGCAAACTCCATTCTGAGTCGTTTACTCATAAGTCAACATTCGGTCAACTCTTTCGACTAAAGCTTCCAACCTTTGGAATAAGTGTCCCAATTCATTACGAAATATCCCAGGAGCCAAACCAACAACCCCAGAAAGTCACATAACCGCCAATGAACATAAAATAAGCAATAAATAGGGGAACATGGCTACAATACTCAAAATGACCGGTCGGGTCGTTACAATCTCCCCCTCTTAAACAAACAATCATCCTCAAACAGGTCTAGAATCATACCTGGAGTCTCAAATAGTTGTGGATAGTTGCTGTACATCTCCCGCTCGGTCTCCCAAGTAGCCTCCTCAACTGGCTAACCTCTCAACTGGACATTCACTTAAGCTATATTCTTTGATCTCAACTTTTGAATTTGCCGATCCAAAATGGCGACCGGCTCCACATCATAAGTCGAATCTCCATCTAACTGAACCGTGTTGATGTCCAAAACATGAGAAAGGTCACCATAATACATTCTGAGCATGGAAACATGAAACAATGGGTGAACACTCGATAGACTAGGTGTCAATGCAAGCTTGTAGGCCACTCTCCAATCCTCTTAGGCACCTCAAAAGGGCCAATATACCAAGGGCTCAACTTGCCCTACTTCCCGAACCTCATCACACCCTTCATGGGTAATAATCTGAGCAATACCTTCTCTCCCACCATATGTGTAACATCACAAACATTTCGATCGATGTAACTCTTCTGCCTAGATTGTGCCGTGCGAAGCCGATCGTGAATCAACTTGACCTTTTCCAAGGCATCCTGAACCAAATCTGTGCCCAACAATCTAGCCTTCCTCGGCTCAAACCACCCAACAGGAGATCGACACCGCCTCCCATATAGGGCATCATAAGGAGCCATCCAAAAACTCAATTGGTGGATGTTGTAGGCGAACACTGCAAGCGATAGAAACTAATCCAAAGAACCACTGAAATCCATAACACAAGCGCGTAACATATCCTCCCATATCTGAATGGTGCTCTCTAACTGTCCGTCAGTGTGATGGTGAATGTTTACTCAACTCAACCCAGGTGCCTAATTTTTGTTGCACTACTCTCAAAAACTACAATGTGAACTGCGTGCCCCAATAAAAATAATGGACATCAGCACTCTGTGAAAGCGAACAATCTCACGGATGTAGATCTCAGCAAACCCCTCTAAAGAATAGGTAGTCACAACCAAAATGAAATGTGCAAACTTAGTCAACCGGTCCAAAATCACCCAAATAGCATCAAATTTCTTCAAAGTACGTAGGAGTCCATTAACAAAGTCCATGGTGATACGCTCCCATTTCCACTCAGGAATCTCAAGCCTCTGAAGCAAACCGCCCAGCCTCTGATGCTCATACTTCACCTACTTGCAGTTCAAGCACCAAGCTACAAACTCCACTATATCTTTCTTTATTGTTATCCATCAATAGTACTGTCTCAAGTCCTAATACATTTTTGCAGCACCCGGATGAATAAATGGAATATCGTGAACTGTGGGACTCCTCAAGAATAAACTCATGTAACCCATCCATATTGGGCACACAAATCAGACCCTGCATCCGCATTTCCCCCATCATCTCCAATAGAAATCTCCTTGGCATCACCATGCTGAACTGTCTCCTTAAGGACAAGCAAATAGGGGTCGTCATACTGACACTCTCTGATGCGCTCATATAAAAAGACCGAGAAACCATGCAAGTTAGAACCTGACTAGGCTCTGAAGTATCTAACCTCACGAATTGATTGGCCAAGGTCTGAACATCTGATGCAAGCAATCTCTCACAAACAGGATTCTCACCGCCTTTTTACTAAAGGCAATGACCACCATATTGGCCTTTTCGGGATGATACAAAATGGTAATATCATAGTCCTTTAACAACTCCAACCATCCCGCTGCTCAAATTTAGATCCTTTAGTTTTAACAAGTGTTGTAGACTAATGAACTATGATGACTTCACAAGACACTCCATAGAGATAATGCCTCCAAATCTTCAATACATGGACAATGCTGCCAACTCTAAATTATGAACGGGGTAGTTCTTCTCATGGGGTGTGAAGCATAAGCAATCAATGTACCCTTCTGCATCAAGACACACCCAATACCAATTCGAGAAGCGCCATAATACACTGTATATGAACCCAATGGTGAAGGCAAAACTAGAACTGGAGTTGTGGTCAAGGAAGTCTTGAGCTTCTAAAAACTCTCCTCACACTCATTCGACTACCTGAATGGGGCACCCTTCTGGGCCAACCTAGTCATAGGCACAACAATGGATAAGAAACCCAACACAAAGCGGGGATAATATCCAGTCAAGCCAAGAAAACACTGAATCTCAATAGCTGAAGACGGTTTGGGCCAACTCGGAACCGCCTCAATCTTCTTTGGATCTACCTTGATCCTCTCGCGATTGAGATGAACATAATAAATAAACCTTCATGAACGCAAAGAACAAAATCCTCCTGGCCCTGAAAAACTCTATGCGAACGCGATCTCTTTATCGCAAACGCGATGAAGACTGCGCCAAATAAAAGATCAGTAGTTCTATAAGGCCAAAACATAGTCTGAATATCAGTTGAGGTCCCCGAGACCCCATACAAACATACCTACACATCATAAAGCATCATACAAACATATTCAAATCTTCAAATCACGTTAAACAACATCAAAAATATGAATCGCACCCCAATTCAAGCCTATTGAAACTAATGGATTTCTAACTTCCATAACCAATGCCAAAACCTATCAAACGAATTCCGATTGACCTTAAAATTTGTACACTAGTTGTAAATGACACAAAAACCTATTCCAACTTCAAGAACCAAAATCCGATCCCGATTTCAACAAAGTCAACTCTCAGTAAACTTCCCAAGTTTCAAAACCTTCGACTTTCCAACTTTCCTAATTTATAGTCCTTTAAATGCTCCAACCATCTATGCTACCTAAAATTGAGATCCTTTTGTTTTCACAAGTGTGGTAGACTCCTATGATCTATGAATACCTCATAAGATACTCCATAGAGATAATGCCTCCCAATCTTCAATGCATGGACAATGGCTGCCAACTCTAAATTATGAACGGGGTAGTTCGTCTCATGGGGTGTGAATCATAAGCAATCACTCTACCCTAATGCATCAGGAAACGCGCAATACCAATCCGAGAAGCATCACAATACAATGTATATGAACCCGATGCTGAAGGTAAAACTAGAACTGGAGATGTGGTCAAGGAAGTCTTAAGCTTCTAAAAACTCTCCTCACACTCATCTGACCACCTGATCTGGGTCAACCTAGTCAATGGTGAAGAAATGGATGAGAAACCCTACACAAAGCGGCGATAATATCCGGTCAAGCCAAGAAAACATTGAATCTCAGTAGGTTAAGACGGTTTGGGCCAACTCTGAACTACCTCAATCTTCTTCGGATCTACTTGATCCTCTCGCGATCGCGGTGAACGAAATCAATAAACCTTCACAAATGCGAAGAAAAAATCCTCCTAGCCCTGAACAACTCTATGCGAACGCAATCTCTTCATTGCAAATGCAATGAAGACTGTGCCAGATATCAGATCAGTAGTTCTGTAAGGCCAAAACTCAATTTGAATATTACTCAAGGCCCTTGAGACCCCATCCAAACATACCAACACATCCTAAAACATCATATGAACTTAGTCGAATCCTCAAATCACGTTAAACAACATCAAAAATA
Organism: Nicotiana attenuata; assembly: GCF_001879085.1. Classification (NCBI taxonomy): domain Eukaryota; kingdom Viridiplantae; phylum Streptophyta; class Magnoliopsida; order Solanales; family Solanaceae; genus Nicotiana; species Nicotiana attenuata. The sequence continues at coordinate 36,293,433 of NC_031991.1, forward strand.
CGAATTGCACTCCAATTCAAGCCTACTGAAATTGATGGATTTCTAACTTCCATAACCAATGCCAAAACCTATCAAACAAATTCTGATTGACCTTAAATATTGTATGCCAGTCACATTACTATTCAAACTTCTGAAACCAAAATCTGTACCCGATTTCAATAAAGTCAACTCTCGGTCAAACTTCTCAACTTTCCAAATCTTCGACTTTCCAGCTTTCCTAATTCAAGCTAAACAACCTACGGACCTTCAAATCAATATTCGGACATACTCCTAAGTCCAAAAAAAGCTATCAAATCCATCCAAACTCAATTCAGGAGTCGTTTAGTCATAAGCCAACATCCGATTAACTCTTTCAACTAAAGCTTCCAACCTTGAGACAAAGTATCCCAATTCATTCTGAAACATCTCTGGAACCAAAAAACCCACTTCGACAAGTCACATATCCACCAATGACATAAAATAAGCAATAAATGGGAGATGGGGCTACAATACTCAAAAAGACCGACCGAGTCATTACAATATCTAATCAAGTTGACAAGTTCTCTCAAGAACAAGTGCAACAAATGAAAGTTTATTATAAGTTTTGTGGAAAGGATCACAAGGGAAATCAATGTCCCACAAATCCTGAGTCCATCTACTATGTGGGGAAGAAAAGCAGAGGTCTAATGTATTAGAATGCTCAGTATGGTAACACACACAAGCCGAATTGGAGGAACCATCCTAACATCTCATGAGGTGTAAATCATAGCAATAACAGGCCTCAATGTAACTACAATTAGCCACCAAAACCACCACAACAAGTAGGGGAGAGTGTGACCGATTTGTTTAAAATCTATTTCTTGATAACCAGAAGATAAAGTCTGATAATCAACAGATACATACAGAGTTCAGAACTAACTTTAAAGAGGCTAGTCGGGCAGATGGCGAATATTCAAAACACTATAGCTGCAAGAGCTCTTCCAATTATTACAAAAAATCCTCTGGTCAACGCAGATACTTTAGAAAATGGGAGAGAATTGGTAGGAGTGCTCGAAGGGGAAAGAGTGACAAAACCCCTGGAAGTGACCGAGAGAAACACACTAGAACTGAGCAAGTAGCAATAAGGGTACCGCTCTCTTTTCCTCAAAGGGTGAAAAAGAAGAATGAGGATCACATGTTTCATAGGTTCCTGGATATACTGAAGCAATTAAATTTTAACATCCCTTGGATGGACATGCTCCGTGATGTCCCAGAATATGCTAAATACATCAAAGAATTATGGCAAATTAAATTTAACTGAGTTTGAGACCGTCGCACTCACCGAGGAGTGCACTTCTAGTATCCAACAGAAGCTTCTACAAAATCATAAGGATCTAGGAACCTTCACCATCCATGTGAGGATTGGAGAGGTTGATGTGGGTAGAGCTCTATGTAATTTGGGTTCAAGTATAAATCTGATGTTGTTATCAGTGTGCAAGAAATTAGGCTTAGGAGCTCCACAACCTACCACGGTAATGCTACAGTTGGCTGATAGATCTTATGCATACCCTGAGGGGGTAATTGAGGATGTATTGCTATAGATTGGAAAGTTTATCTTCCCACTACACTTTATCATCTTGGATAATGAGGTTGATGAGCAAGTTCCTTCATCTTGGGATGACCTCTTTAGCCACTAGAGATGCAATTATCGAAGTTCAAGAAGGTAAGATGATCATGAGGGTGGAAAACGAAGAAGAAGTCTTTAATGAGAACCAGGTCATTCAGTTTCCTTGTCATTATGATGATGTTGCTAGGATTTCTGTAGTGGTAGTGGACGAACCAATCCTGGTGTTACACCTTGTGCATCCCAAGGTGATGTATAATGAATGTGAGACTTGTTAATCATGATTTAAATGAGTTTAAAGTCCTAATATGACTATATATGATGTTTGGATATAAAATATAAAGTTTGAGAAAAATCGAATTTAAGTTGTGGAAAAACTGACTAAGGATTTGCCTTATAGTGAAGATTTTTGAGCAATACATTTCGTGTGTTATATGAGGTCTTCTTGGGAAATATTATATACCAAACTGAAGGTCTTGGAATGTAGTTTCTGACGCTCTTAACCATTCGTTCATACGATATCTGTATAAAAAGATATAAGCATCGAAAGAACGCCAATGTTAGGGTTCCAAGCTAGCACCTCTTTGACTTTTCAAAAGTTGATACATATAGGTTTTTAATTGTCTGTCTCTTCATTTTTCATCTCACACGACCAGAGAACATCCATAAACATATCCTTCAGCTCTCTTCTAGGGTTTCAAAGAAGATTAACATACCGGGTATGAAATAAAGAAGCGATAACATTAGAACGATCCCTACGACGTAAGTATAGCTATATCGCCTCTCTTTTTCTTTGTAGTTTGAGTTTTGGAAGGTACTTCATAGTTATGAAAACGTCCACTTTCTGTATTTAAGATTTTAAATATCATGGAAGGTTGATAAATTTATTTCCTAATAAATAGAACTCACGGGACGGTGATCGAAAGCCGTGAGTTCGATTTATTCCACTTTTAGTGGACTGTTTTATAGTCCACTCGTGTTGGCCTATTATGCTACTGATTTATGGAGTTTGGAAGGATAAAAGGGAGTGGAGAAACGTCACATGTGGTAGGGTAGTGGACTGGTAACTCGTTGTTACAATTTCAGGCTAATTGATAACTTGTTGATTGGGTGTGTTATAGTATATTTGGGGTTTTTGTTGTATTGATGGTCCCAAATTATAGTTAGGTTGTTTTTGAGTTTGTGATTGTATTGTGTTTGTATATCACTTATAGTAGGCTTGAGGGAGCTGTAAAATCAGGGGAAATGTTGTCCGTTTTTGTATACGGCTAAAATCGGAGAGTCCGATTTTACGATCATTTTGGCATTCCATAGCCCATCTTCAGAAGGCCCAAGGCACAGCTCGAGGTTCGACCCCGAGGGTTCCCTATGCTCTACCTCGGGGCAGCGCAGGTCGGTGGCTATCATGTATAAGCGGGGGATTCCCAAGGCACGTGATTAAACCTGACCAAGTCTATTGGGCTAGTACAAGCCCATACCGTGGCATTAAATGGATGTATCAGCCGCATATCTTTGTAATAAATGCATCTGTACTATGTTGGGATTCCCCCTCATATATAAAGGGGACCCTTGTCATTATGTAAGACATATGATATTCAATACAAGAACAAGAACATCCTCTGCTCTCTAACTTAAACATATTCTCCCTTGATTTTATTGCTTATTTTTATTACATTGCTTACATTTATTGCGATTCATTGATTGTTCTTCATTTATTATTCATCATTGATCATAAAGAGCCCTCATCAAAGCTCTTAGAACTGTTAATCCGTCATCGGTTATCCATAACCTAACGCTTTAGCTCGACCTCGAAGCCCAGTATAGGCTAGCTCGAGACCCGGACTCTCGTTCACTCGGTTTGCTTGTCAAACTATCTTCAAGCTCTTATCTTATTTTCTAGTCTCACACTTAGCATCTACTGCTTAACAACTAGCATAAAAATATATCACGTATTTTTAGAACCACAAAATCAAATCTAATTGTAATTACCATTTTCAAGGTAAAAAGTTTGGCGCCCACCGTGGGGCTAAAAATAATAGTGATTGTTTTCGTGCCGGTTACTAAAAAATGCAAGTTATCCTTCACACGTTTTCTTGTCCAAGAATCTTAGATTTCAGGTCAAAATGTCTAGCTCAGTGAATGCACATGAAAACAACGGTCCTGAGGACCATGTAGAGAATGGTGTAGCTGTTCCAGGTATTGGTGTACCACCACGAAACCCTGAGGATGCAACAGAATCAATTCTCGTGGATGTGGTCTCACGCAACGACAACACATCGATATAAGCTCCCACACTAACAGGAGTATACGCTAAGAAAACCAACAAGAAGCTCAAAAAACCCCGGCTCGGGAGGAACAAGAGGTTAGCCTTCACATCATCTTTGAGATGTTATAGGAACAGCAGCTGGCGATTGCTTAACTACAAAGCCATCAAAAAACCCCAAGCACAGCAGCGCCGGAAACGACCCCTCAAGCCGAACAGGTACCAGAAAGATCAAGCAACAACGGGTCAGCAGCCGACCCTGCTATTATAATGATGCTCAAGGACCTCACAAAGAGGATTGACTCGGGAGAAAAGAAAATAGAAGCCAATGACAAAAAGGTGGAGACCTACAATTCAAGGGTCGATCAAATTCCCAGCGGAACCCCGATCCTGAAGGGTGTAGATTCAAACAAATTCGTACAGAAGCCTTTCCCACAAAATTCTGCTCCAAAGCCCATCCCAAAGAAATTCAGAATGCTCGACCTTCTGAAGTACAACGGAACCTCGGACCCAAACGAGCACGTCACTGCTTACACTAGTGCGGTGAAGGGCAATGACCTGAAGGACGACGAGATTGAATTTGTCCTGCTAAAAAAGTTCGGAGAAACACTTTCAAAAGGTGCCATGATGTGGTATCACAACCTAGCTATGAATTTGATAGACTCATTTTCCATACTGGCAGATTCTTTTGTAAAGGCACACGCCGGTGCCATCAAGGTTGCTACAAGGAAATACGACGACTTCAAAATCAAACATAGGGAAAAGGAGATGCTACGGGAGTTTGTATCTCGCTTTCAAATGGAGCGAATGGTGTTACCGCCAGTCTCCGATGATTGCGCAATACAGGCCTTCACCCAAGTTTTGAATGAACGAAGCTCGGTAGCGTCAAAGCAGCTAAAGCAGAACTTGGTTGAATATCCCGCCGTGACTTGGTCGCATGTCCACAACCGATATCAATCAAAGATTAGGGTCGAGGACGACCATCCAGGAGCCCCCTCAGGCTCAATATATCCTAGCAGGCTCTTGGCAAAGGAACCAAGGCTAAACAAGGAAAGATATCAACATACACCGAAGATCGAAGAAACGCCCCAAGGCGTAACATACCCCAAAATGACCGAAGGATAGATCGAGGTCAGAATCCTCGGGGACTCGTGAGCAGAGCCGGATTCGACGGACATACAAGACCGACAGAGGCACCTCGATTGTCAGAATACAACTTCAACATTGATATTTCGGACATCGTATCTGCCATCGGTAAAATTAAAGACACCAGGTGGCCAAAACCCGTACTATCAGATCCGTCACAAAGAAAACCTAACTTGGTGTGCAAATTTCATGGTATGCACGGCCATAGGACCGAAGATTGCAGACAGCTTCAAGAAGAAGTAGCTCAACTAATCAACAAAGGGCACCTCCAAGAGTTCCTCAGCAACCGAGCCAAAAATCAGTTTCGATAAAGAGAGGCGACATCCCACAGGAACCCATGAGCCATAACATGTCATCCACATGATCATTGGAGCAATCGACATCCCACAGGAACCCATTGTCAAATGAACAAAAAATATCCATCACCAAGGAGAAGCGAACTCGAGGTTACATACCCGAGGACGCTCTCACATTCTGCGACGAGGACATAGAGGCCCTGTCTCAGCCTCTTAACGACGCTTTGGTAATTTCTTTTCTTGTGAATACATTTCAAATCAAGCGTGTGCTTGTGGATCCAGGTAGCTTTGCCAACATTATTAGGTCGATGGTGGTGGAGCAGCTCGTACTGCTCGACGAGATCGTGCCCGCCTCTCGAGTCCTCAACGGATTTAACATGGTGAGAAAAATGACAAAAAGGGAAATCACCTTCCCTGTCAACGTGGCCGGCACAACCCAAAATGTCAACTTTCATGTCATCGAAGGAGACATGAGGGACAATGCCTTGCTCGGAAGACCATGGATACACTGCACAAGAGAAGTACCGTCAACCCTTTATCAAACGATAAAGTTTCCAACGAAGGACGAAATAAAAACTGTATATGGGGAGCAGCATGCAGTGAGAGGGATGTTCGCGGTGCATGACGTGACACCGGCATCGACACCTTCAACATCGAAGGAGCCAAAGGATAAGCAAATAGCAAAGTAGAAATTACGAGCTGCATTCTCGGCTATACCCGAGTCAATTAGCAAAGGACCGTATCGCGTCCCCGGAGCAAACATTTGGAGAATATCGAGGCTCGAAGCGCCATCACTACTAAGGTGTAACTGTCTCCCTTTTTTATTTACATTTTACACTAACCTATGTGCAGGAGTTCGGTTAGAAAAATCGAAGCACTCTCTAGCTTGAAGACCTTAGGTTTTAAAGCATGTGTGCACTCTTTTCCTTCGATCGGATTTTATCCCAAGAAGGGTTTTACCGGCAAGGTTTTTAACAAGGCAACATCTATATGCTACCTAAGGAGGACTTAACAAGTATTCAAGGCTTCCCTTCAATCAACCTCGAATAGTGGGGGGCATCCCCCCGGGAGATCATCTCCCCGGAGAAATCAAGACGAACCAAAGAGGGTCTCAATAGAAAAATGACGTATTGGGCCAAACGGTCGAAAGAACCGTGTCCGCATAGAACAATCGAACCCTCAGTGGAAAAAACTATGTATACTTGTACCATGTAATCGAAGGAGTTTCTTCTATAATCAAAATGCTTTGCGCCTCAATGAAGTTTGCTATTTTTACAAGAAATGGCCCCAGAGCTAGAAATTTCTCGAACACTCGGGGACTGACACCAAAAACTCGAAGCCGTAAGACCTCCGGGCCGAAAACTCCGAGCTCGTAAGCCCTCAATGAGGCAACATCAAGTTTGCAAAGTGCGGCTCCAGAGCCGAAAACTTTTGATATCTCGGGGACTGTCGCCAACTATTACCCCATCGAGCTATCAAAAACTCGAGGCCATAAGACCCACGCGGGCAACCTCGAGCTCATAAGACCTCCATAAGGCAATACCAAATCTGTAAGACCTCAAGCCAGGCATGAATTATACTCGTACCAAATAACCTACCTGTAAGACCTCCAGCGAGGCATGAATTATACTTGTACCAAGTAACCTATCTTTAAGACCTCAAGCAAGGCATGAATTATACTTGTACTGAGTAACCTGTCTGTAAGACCTCATGTAAGGCATGTTCAAATTTATAAGACCGTACAAAAGGCATAATCCCGATCTTAAAGTCAAGGCTATATATTCGAACTTGTAAGACCCCTATAAAGGCATACCGTCAATATAAACACCGAGGCTACTTCACTCGGGGACTAAAAGGCTACGGCCAAACACAATGACCACGGTCATAAGGTTCCGGCCAATCTAACGCGACTCAGGGATGCCCGACCGTCGCTATAAAATCACAGGCCTTCAAGTTACTTTGAAAATACTTCGAAAAGAACTGGTTAATCAGGCTACCCTCGGCATAAGCAAAAGAGCTTCGATCATGTCAGCTCCAAACAACAGGCTTCAAAACAATTCAGCCATTGAGCGAAACCTCCCGAGGTGCTCATTTATCGCTATATAACGGCTCATAATCGAGGTTCTTATCGAACCGTCAAAGAATCGGGCAAACAGAAAAATTCAAAAAAGTATTTAACAAAGGAAAAATAAAGCCTATGTTAGAGGTCGTACCGACCCAAGGCGTAAGAGCCCAAGCGCCAGCCCATATTAGAGGTCGTACCGACCCAAAGTGTAAGAGCCCAAGCGCTAGCCTATATTAGAGGTTGTACTGACCCCACACGTAAGAGCCTAAGCGCCAGCCTATATTAGAGGTTGTGCCGACCCCACGCGTAAGAGCCTAAGCGCCAGCCTATATTAGAGGTCGTGCCGACCCAACGCGTAAGAGCCTAAGCGCCAGCCTATATTAGAGGTCGTGCCGACCCAACGCTTATGAGCCTAAGGGCCAGCCTAATATTCAAAAACCTAAGGGTCGATGAGCTCGAGTCGAAACCCGACTCGAAGACTAAGCCCGAAACGGTTAACTAAAAAGTGCGTAAGGGCAAATGCGTAAGAGCCTACGGGCCAGCCCGACGAGCCCCAAGGCCGATTTATAAATCTAAGGGTTCGTTTTTCCTCAAAAGCCAATTCATCTGGCTAATCATTGACAAGCATCAAAATTCAAAACAAAAGAAAGGCATACACAAGCAACGGGAAATGCATGACAGGGGAAAACCGAAAGGCTTCTCTTTATATGTATATGTGAAATAACATGAGGCTTCATTTACAAAGTTCTCTAAGAACACTGTACGCAGAATCAAAAAGAAAAATCCTAGTCTACTTTTCCCTCAAGGACTGCGGCTCCATCGGCCTCTTCCTCATTTTCTTCGGCATCGGATACGAGGAACTTGGTGTCGTATTCATCTGCGTTGGCCTGCACTATCTCTTCCGAAAGATCGAAGCCCCTACCATGGATCTCCTTGAGGGTTGCCCTCTAGCATCTGCATCGGACATATTCATTACTTCTGCTCTCCCGATCGGAAGCCCCTATCAACTCAGCTCGAGCGTCAGCAGCATCTTTTAAATAAACGGCCTCTTTCTTATCAGCCTTACCTCGAATCTCTTCAGCTTCAGCCCGGGCATCCCCGACCTCGGCCTTCATATCCAAAAGGTCAGACTCGAGCTTTGCAATCCTGCTCGTCTGGCCAAGCTATTTTCACGAGCATTCCGAAGTTGCACCTCGAGGGCAGAAGCCTTGGCCAAAGCATTCTTCTTGGCTATAACTTGGGCATCTAGCTGGGCCCTTAGCTCATTACACTCATACTTAGCCTGACCAACTTCACCCCAAAGGCGTTCCAGGTCCTCCATCTTTCTCTACAACTAAAGCATCAAAATATTAGTCTCCAAGGATAGAAAAAGAAACATGCATCCCCTCGAAACAAAGGCTACTTGTCTCTCAAGGTAGCCTTCGTAGTCAAAACTTTGACTCACCTCGTACCGAAGGTATACCAACTCCTTTTCCCTTTTATCACAAAGAAGCCTAAGGGATTTCTCCCCGTCCAAGGCTTTCCGCAACCGAGCTTCACGGCAAAGCAGCTCAGACTTGAGCTTGTCAAAGGCCTATGGAAAAGAAGCTCAGTGAGAAATTGAAAATGCAAAGCTGAAAAACCAACAAAGTCAACCAGAGCTCGCCTCGAAACGGAGCTGCTGAGCCTCCTCAAAGGTTGAGCGCGCATCCGCTGGCATGATCTCATCGGCCCCAGTCGTACCGCTCTCGGCAGGGATATGACCGCTCGAGACCCCACTTTACTTAGACAGTCCCTGGACTCGAGCATCCCTCGAAGTACCTTCGATGGGAAAAGACGACGGCGGTAGAACATCTGCATCCCTCGAAGAACCTTCGACGGGAGAAGACGATGGCGGCAGAACATCTACATCCCTCAAAGTACCTTCGGCGGGAGAAGACGATGGCAACAGAACATCTGCACCCCTCGAAGTACCTTCGACAGAAGAAGTAGACGGGGGCAAAGGAGGAGCTACTTCTCTGAGGCCAGAAATCTCGGGTATTGCAGGCTCAGCTGCCCCGGGATGCCTCTCAGCTCGAGCCATTGATGTGTGGTCGCTCCCTTCTGTTGCGCCAATGTCTACACGACGGCCGATAGGTACATAATCTACCTCAGCGGTTGCGTCTCCTTTTCGCCTCCGGGCAGATCCTGCCTCACTGTAAATCTCCTCACCCACCGAGGATTCTTTACGCTTGTTATCACTCTTCTGATCCGAAGCTAATAATCCTCCCTCCTTGCCAAGAGGGCACGGTCTCATCTCGAAAAATTCTCCGACGCCTGCAGTAAAGAAGTTAGGAAACACAAAAGGAAATATTCCTTGAAGAGAAGTATCATATGGTACTCACCGTGGTGTTTTGCCTCCGACCTATCCTTCGACAAGTCTCTCCACTTACGCCCATCGTAGGTCGAGCAAGCTACCAGTTTCCAAGTCCAATCCATCAGGTCGGGAACCTCGCATGGTATCTACGGGATTGCTGTATAAAAGAAAAGGAAAACATCTTTACGGAGTCCGCCTCCACCATGAACAAAAATGATAAAAACACAAGTGTACCACTTACGCGTGAAATTCCATTTCTCAAGAAATGGCAGGAACTCCACGGGAATAATATCGATAGTCAGTACTCGGAAAAATCGACTCATCCATCCTCGATCCCTATATTCTTCATCGTCGGCAACAAAGGGCCTGGCGGATCGACATCGTAAATTTATCCGGCCTTGGTAATGAAAGGGCCAATACAATCTGATGAGATGGCTAAGGGTGAACTCAAGCCCGCCTTCCTCCACAAAGAACCTCATCATCAATACTATCCTCCAAAACGATGGGTGAACCTGTGCCAGGGTAGCCCGATATCTTCGACAAAGGTCAAGCACGACTCTATCGAGAGGGCCCAACATAAAAGGGTACGTGTATACATTCAAAAAGCCCTCTACATGACTCATGGTGTTCTCTTCTGAGGAAGGTACCTACAGTACCACCTTTTCTTCCCATCCGCAGTCTCTCCTCACTACCTCAAGGTGCTCCTCTCCTATTGATGAAATGGACGTCGATGCATGCTCCCAATGGCCCTGAACGTTGGAGGTCTCTCTAACAAAAAGTCCCTCCTCAAAATGAAACATCTCGAGGTTGGCTCACCGGACGCCGGCGGTGTACGACCGACCGAGCGAGAAGCAGAGGCGGAACTCTCCTCTTCTTGGTGAATGGCCTTGACCGTAGCAGCCATAACTATGCTAAAACAAGAAAAGGGAAATAAGAACTTAGGCGAAAGCTTCGAATTAAAATGGTAAAAGAGCTGACGCAAGGAAGGAGAGCTCTATGAAAAGGATAGTGTCGACGCCCCCTTTTTCTCTAAAGCGAGATTGGGTTTACGACATTCAGGAAGACAACTCTATTCCCATTTGGGAATTGGGTTTTTTGAATTTGAAGAGTCGCCACCTAATGATTAAGTGAATTAGGACACTAAGGGTTTTGAATTTGAAAACCAGAGATCGGGCAAGGACTAGAAATTATCTCGAGGGGAAGGTGTTAGGCACCCCTCAAGATCCACTAGTGTGGTTCCCGGCCATGCTACAATTGTGACTTTAAATGCAAACAACAAGTAGACAAGCAAGAATTACAAACACAAAGAGGGATTTTTACATAATGGTTGCAAGGGATTAAGGAAATTAAAGAAACTGAATTTTGATAGAGGAAGCAGTTTTAAAAGCCCGAATAAAAGAGTAAAAGAGAAATTTTTACATAGTTGTTGCAAGTTAAAAGCAGTTTAAAAGCTGAAGTTTGGCAAAAAATAAAATAGACAAATAAGGGAAGGGGTCCTAGGTTTATACATAATATGGATCACCCCACACAACACCCGGTAACCGTTTATACACGTGGTGTTATCGCGTGGTCATCATATCCATATCTACCTTTTCCCAGCCCGTTAAGGTATTAAGCGCGAAATGGTATCGTTACCTATAGCATGCTATTACCCGTCCCTATCCTATCAGTCCCGGAGGCACTTAGGACTTCTAGTCCTATCAAGGGAAGAAATTTTTTGGGTCTTTTTCAAGAGTTTAGAAAGGTAAAAATTCTAATGCGTCAAACAAAACACATAGGACAGTTATGGGGTACACATAACAATTAATGGCTCAAATAAGCCTCCTCAGAATCACGAAAATGTAGTTTAGCATGCCTTACATATACTGATTAGGTCTGAATTAAACATAAACGTTAAGCGGACTGGTTCAACCCATATTTTTAGACAAGAAATCCGCATTAGGTCCGCCTGGCTGCAATTATTGAAGACTGATGCAGTTACAAATTTTACCCTAAGGATTGCCTAGGTGAAACTTATAGACATGATATCTACTGGTTTCAGAAAAGAAGTAAACAGGTTACAGAAGAGTTGCCAGTTTTAACAGAATAATACAACTTCTGCAATTGATAACGCGTTATTACTGACAGATTACCTTAAAACGAGTGAGGTAATTCAGAATTGATTGACAGTTCCTATAGGCATGTTTTCTAGCGTTGTTAATTTTAAACACTTTTATAGACATGGAAGAAAATGCAGAAAACCTACAACATGATATCTAGGTGTTGCATTTTTTATTACGAACGCGACGTCTGATTGCATTTGGTTATTAAGACCTATAAACATGTTTGCCTAATGAGAAATGGATATGCAACAATCAGAAAGGACCTATAGGTATATTTTCTACATGCAAAAATCCTATAGGCAGGGTGTCTATATGAGAACATGCTGAGATTAGAAATCCTATAGACATGGTATCTATATGAGGACATGCTAAAAATAGAAATCCTATAGACAGGTTATCTATATGAGAACATGCTGAAAAATAGAAATCCTATAGACAGGTTTTCTACATGAGAACATGCTGAAAAATAGAAATCCTATAGACAGGTTTTCTACCCCCTTTTGCATACATGGTTACCCTCCCCTTTCTTCACTAAACCCCATAAGTTATTACAAATTTTTACAAACCAAATGAATCAGGCAGAAAAAATAAAAATTACATCAGAAATTTAAGCTGCATCCAAGGAACCTAATTCAGACTCGATATCTAACAATATGAAATGAACCAATTTCCGGGGTCGATTTTCGAAGCCTTTCTCTTATTTGGGATGTGTCAAAGTTCCAAGGAACTTCAGTTCCAGGCAGTGCTTACACCCCAAATGTTATTGCAGAACAGATTAAGGTGCAGTGTGGAAGTGCCAGCCCTCAAGTGTCCAAGTTCGGAGGGAACTCAAGGTTCCCAAAGCAAGGCTCACAAGAGGGNCCACGCTGTCAGATCCATACAGATATGATAAAAAGTGACCTCCAAATGAGCTTAATGCAACAAGCTCGCAATGGCCGTTCGCCGCCTGGGGAATGGATGTTATCGGACCGATCGAACCTGCCGCATCAAACGGGCACAGGTTTATCCTAGTAGCAATTGATTATTTCACCAAATCAGTTGAAGCAGCATCTTACAGAGCAGTGACTAAGAAAGTCGTGGCAGACTTCGTCCGTGACCGTATCATTTGTCGATTCGGGATCCCAGAATCAATCATTACTGACAATGGCTCCAACCTCAACAGTGATTTGATGAAAGCCATGTGCGAAACCTTCAAGATCAAACACAAGAATTCCACAGCTTACAGGCCATAGATGAACGGAGCAGTAGAAGCCGCTAACAAGAACATCAAGAAGATACTGAGAAAGATGGTAGAAAAGCATAAGCAGTGGCATGAGAAGCTATCATTTGCTTTATTAGGGTATCGTACCACAGTCTGCACATCAACTGCTGCAACTCCCTATATGTTGGTTTATGGTACAGAGGCGGTCATTCCCGTCGAGGTAGAAATTCCCTCCCTAAGAATCATACAGGAAGCAGAGATCGATGATGCAGAATGGGTGGAGAGTCGTTACGAACAGCTAGCCCTCAGAGATGGTAAAAGAATGAATGCAGTTTGCCATGGTCAACTTTATCAGAACAGAGTGTCCAGATCCTTCAACAAAAGAGTCAAGCCGAGACAGTTCACACTAGGGCAGCTGGTATTAAAGAAAATATTCCTGCATCAAGATGAAGCCAAAGGGAAATTCTCTCCCAACTGGCAAGGTCCATACATGGTTCACCGGGTTCTGACAGGAGGAGCCCTTATACTTGCAGAAATGGACGGAGAAGTTTGGCCAAAACCAATCAATTCAGACGCAGTCAAACGATACTATGTGTAACCATTTATGATTTCCTTATGTATTTGAACTACGTCTGACCTGATTCCCGTTTAAGAGGGGATACATAGGCAGCCTTATGGGCTTGGTCACAATTCAAAAAATTTCATTTTCCCCTGCAATTGGAAACTCGGGCAGAATTTTGAGGAGGACCCTCAAAATTCTGAAGTAACTTCAGTCGATCATCGCAAGCAATCGTCAAGAAGCAGCAACCCGGTAAACTGGGGTAGAATTTTGAGGAGGACCCTCAAAATTCCGCAGTAGGAGAGGTCGCAATATCTTGAACCACGTCACGGTCGTTGGTTCATCTAAAAACTATTTCTTAAATATATATACACATGTCATATCTTTAACAAACTCATGCATGTTTATTATCAAAATTGCTTTGTTTAACAACGCTACCCCAAGGGTACCTATAGTATCACCAAAACCAGAGCCGAGCCGGTGATGCGAAGTCAGCCGGAACACGAGCTAACCTATCCCTTTACAAAACTCACGATTTTCCTTTGGGTGCAGGCACCCAAGTCACAAATCATCGAATACATTTATACACTCACACTTTTCAGGAATACAACTCTCGGAATTATTGCCTCACAACCGCTATCCGAATACAATGTCCCAAGCAGCCATAATCGGCAACCAGCTATCAGCTATCAACTAAGAAATCTTTATTACTATTCGTTTCTCATCTTCTGCATAAGGCTACTATTCTGCCTTTCGAGACTAAGCTCTGTCTCCATTATTGCATAAGGCTACTATTCTGCCTTCCGAGGTTAAGCGCTACCTCCATTTGCATTTTGCATTGCATAAGGCTACTATTCTGCCTTCCGAGGTTAAGCGCTACCTCCATTTGCATTTTGCATTACATAGGGCTACTATTCTGCCTTCCGAGACTAAGCTCTGTCTCCATTATTGCATAAGGCTACTATTCTGCCTTCCGAGGTTAAGCGCTATCTCCATTTGCATTTTTGCATTGCATAGGGCTACTATTCTGCCTTTCGAGACTAAGCTCTGTCTCCATTATTGCATAAGGCCACTATTCTGCCTTCCGAAGTTAAGCTCTACCTCCATTTGCATTTTGCATTGCATAAGGCTACTATTCTGCCTTCCGAGACTAGCCTACTGTCTCCATTATTGCATAAGGCTACTATTCTGCCTTCCGAGGTTAAGCGCTACCTCCATTGCATTTTGCATTGCATAGGGCTACTATTCTGCCTTCCGAGACTAAGCTCTGTCTCCATTATTGCATAAAGCTACTATTTTGCCTCCCGAGGTTAAGCTCTACCTCCATTTGCATGGCTGAAATATCGGCACCTCATTTAAATCCTGCATCGGTTGAAAGATCGCCATTTTATCTATATTTTTTGCACGGCTGAAATATCGCCACCTCATGTAAATCATGCATCGGCTGAAATACCGCCATCTTTTATTTTTACGCCTTGCATCGGCTGAAAGATCGCCATTTTATCTATACTTTTTGCACGGCTGAAATATCGCCACCTCATTTAAATCATGCATCGGCTGAAATACCGCCATCTTTTATTTTTACGCCTTGCATCGGCTGAAAGATCGCCACCTGCTGCATTTCATGGGCTGAAAGATCGCCAAATCGTCCAAAGGCATCATTGTTCAGAGGCACCATTTTCATAGCCCGAGAACGTCATGTCATGGCCTGAGGACCCCACTTTCTCTCTGCATAGCATTATTCAAAGGCATCATGGTTCGGAGGCATCATTCCCATAACCCGAGAACATCATTTCATAGCCTGCGAATCCTTTATTATATGTTGCATGGCCCAGGACATCATGGTCCGAGGACGTCATCCTAACTGTCCAAAGACAGCATTCATGGTCCAACAGGAACTTGCATCACGTTTAAATTTATGCACAATATATACGCTCGTGTTGTTTATTTGAAGGTAAACCGGCTAGCAACGCCCGTCTCAGTAGGAGCGATCCCGCTCCAGTTCCCGCAGCCTGTTAGACTTTGATCGTCCTTCCAACCCGAATATCTCGTCCGTTCTTGAAAAAATCTCCATCGGCATGTTCCGCCGATGGATCCTGAACTACATACGACCTGATTCCTGTTAAAACCAAGGATATGTAGGTGGCTCAGGAACCCGAGCTCGGTCAAAATTCTTCAAATTGTTTTGTTAGGTCAAAATTGGCCATCATATCTTTACCCGACAACTCTTTCATCCTTCCCGAGTAAAGAGGGGCATCTGTTGATACCCAATTTTTCCCTACGTATTTTTTTTCATATACAAAATACTTTCAAAATAACATATATAGGCATATATAAGCATGCCCAAGTGTTTTGGTATTTTTCATAAATATTAAAGATTTTTAAAATCAATTTATTGTTCATTTTAGCAATACAAAAATCAGTAACTATTGCCAAAACTATCAACTTGGGTGAATAATTTATTTCATTCTCATACTTACACCAAAATATAGTTAAGGTGATTTTTGTATATTTNATGCTTATGTATGCATACACATACTATTTTGAGAATATTTTGAGTATATAAAATACTTAGGGAAAAATTGGGTATCAACAGTTGCCCCTCTTTACCCGGGAAGGATGAAAGAGTTGTCGGGTAAAGATATGATGACCAATTTTGACCGAGAGAGACGGCTTGCAAAAGGTTTTGACCGAGCTCTGGTTTCTGAGCTGCCTACATATCCCTGGTTTTACAGGAATCGGGTCATATGTAGTTCAGGATACATCGATGGAGTATGCCGATGGAGCTTTTCGAAGAGACGGGCGCAACATTTAGGTTGGGAAGGGTGGTCAAGGACTGATGGGTTGCGAGAACCGTGGCGAGATCGCTCCTGCTGTAATGGCCGTTGCCAGCTGATGTACCTGCAATTGAGTAATACAAGCATATCGTGCGGAATTTCAAACGTGATGCAAGTTCCCATTGGACCATGAATGTTGTCTTTGGACGGTTAAGATGACGTCCTCAAACCATGACGTCCTGGGCCATGAAGCGCATAATAAAGGATTCGCAGGCTATGAAATGACGTTCTCGGGCTATGATAATGGTGCCTCCGAACTATGATGCCTTTGAATAATGATGTGCAGAATATAAAGCGGGGTCCTCGGGCCATGGCATGGCATTCTCGGGCTATGAAGATGGTGCCTCCGAACAATGACGCCTTTGGACGGTTTGGCGGTATTTCAGCCCATGAAATGCAAGATTTGGCAGTATTTCAGCCCATGAAATGCAAGATTTGGCGGTATTTCAGCCGATGTGAAGGATAAGTCCAAATGGCGATATTTCAGCCGACAGAAATTTAAATAAAACTGGCGATGTTTCAGCCGATGTAGAAAACGTAAATGGCGATATTTCAGCCGACAGAAATTTAAATAAAGCTGGCGGTGTTTCAGCCGATGTAGAAAATGTAAATGGCGATATTTCAGCCGACGGAAATTTAAATAAGGTTGGCGATATTTCAGCCGATGAAAAGATTTAAGTAAAGTTGGCGATATTTCAGCCGATGTAGGGATCTAAATAGAGTTGGCGATTGTCAGCCGATATAGAGATTTAAATAAAGTTGGCGATCTTTCAGCCATGCAGACGGAGGTAAAGCTTAACCTCGGAAGGCAGAATGGTAGCCTTATGCAATGTAGAGAAATGCAGGATGGAGGTAGAGCTTAACCTCGGAAGGCAGAATGGTAGCCTTATGCAATGCAGAGAAATGCAGGATGGAGACAGTGCTTAGTCTCGGAAGGCAGAAAAGGTAGCCTTATGCAATGCGAAAAATGCAGATGGAGACAGTGCCTAGTCTCGGAAGGCAGAAAAGGTAGCCTTATGCAATGCGAAAAATGCAGATGGAGGATTGCTTAGTCTAGGAAGGCAGAAAGGTAGCCTTATGCAATGCAAAAAATGCAGATGGAGACAGTGCTTTGTCTCGGAAGGCAGAAAAGGTAGCCTTATGCAATGCAATAAATAAAGGTGAGGAGTAACGAAATCTCTTAGCCGATGGATGATGGTCGATAGTTGATCGTCATTGTGGCTGCTGAGAATGTCGTGCGCGGATAGCACTTGTAAGTGGGCGATGATTTTGAGAGTCGTATTCCTGAAAAATATGAGTTTGTAATCATATCTGATGACTTTATGTCTGGGGTGCCTGCATCCAAAGAAAAATCGTGAGTTTTGTAAAGGGGAAGGTTAGTTCGTCTTCTCGTGGACCTCTCTTGTCCTACTCGGCTCTTGCTTTCATTGGGGTAGCGTCGCTAAACAAAGCAAATTTGATAGTTGCCATGCATGACTTAGCAAAATAATAAAAATATGATGTAAATACATAATAGGTAAAATGGTTTTAGATGAACCGATGACTGCGACACGGTTCAAGATATTGCAACCTCTTTTGCTCCGGAATTTTGAGGGTCCTCCTCAAAATTCTACCCCAGTTTACAGTATCGGGGGAAATGAAAACTTTATTGAATTGTGCCCGAACCCATAAGGCTGCCTACGTATCCCCTCTTAAACGGGAATCAGGTCAGGCGTAGTTCAAATTACATCATAAAGGAATCATAATGGTTACACATAGTATCGCTTCACTGCATCTGAATTGATCGGCTTTGGCCAGACTTCTCCATCCATTTCTGCGAGTATGAGGGCTCCCCCGGTTAGAACCCGGTGAACCATGTACGGACCTTGCCAGTTGGGAGAAAACATTCCTTTGGCTTCGTCTTGGTGCGGAAAAATCTTCTTCAGTACTAACTGCCCTGGCGTGAATCGTCTTGGCTTAACTCTCTTTTTGAAGGCTCTGGTCATTCTGTTCTGATAAAGCTGACCATGGCAAACTGCATTCAGTCTTTTCCCATCTATAGGGGCTAGCTGCTCGTAGCGACTCTTTACCCATTCTGCATCTTCAAGTTCTGCTTCCCGCATAATTCTCAGGGAGGGAATCTCTACTTCGGCTGGGATGACTGCCTCGGTACCGTAAACCAGCATATAAGGAGTTGCCCCAGTTGATGTGCGGACTGTGGTACGGTATCCCAATAGAGCAAATGATAGCTTCTCATGCCACTACTTGTGTTTTTCTATCATTTTCCTCAGTATCTTCTTAATGTTCTTATTGGCGGCTTCTACAGCTCTATTCATCTGGGGTCTGTAGGCTGTAGAATTCTTGTGCTTAATCTTAAATGTCTCACACACTGCTTTCATCAGATCACTGTTGAGATTGGAACCATTGTCAGTGATGATTGACTCTGGGACGCCNACGATTCCGGGATAAAAAATGGGCTGGAGTTTTGACAGAACACATTTTATAGAAGCAAACAAAGGATGAAGTACATAAGTTAAAGAGGCTGAGTAGTTCTGAAGCATGATTAATCGATTTGTATTAGGCCTAAAGCTTGCCTAGGTGTCTTATTCATTGCCTAATTACCTTAAAGGTGAACATGCATATTAATCCCAGTTTTAAAGGACGCGATTAATCAAACCTGCATTATTAGCTTAAACATACTGGTGAGGCGTTTTGCAAATTGCGACTCAGACAAAAATATAAATCCTAAGTAACATGGTATCTAATGCACGTAAAGGTCCTAAAAACATGGTATCTAAATGCCAGTGAAAATGCAGCAGTAGTTTTAACAGTTATTTGTGAATCATTAGCTAGTTGTGAATATGAAGTGAGTATGACAACAGACTGAAAGTAAAGAGTCTAAAACAGGATCACTACTACATGAGATGCATGTCCTATACATGATGTCTATTGCACAAATAGGTAAGTAAAGCCCTACGAGCATGTTTTCTACCCATAACTTTAAACTAAGCATACATAACCCCAACCCATTTTCACTATAACCCCAATCAGTTGTTTACAAGTTATTACAAACCATGATAGCAGAATTACATAATGAAAAATAAAATAAGAAGCTACTCTATAGGGAGCCTTCAACCAGGCCCAATCCTCACTTCTTTCGAGTTTCACAGCCATGGTCTGGGTGCGGCAAAGCTCCCTAGGGCCCCATTGGGTCCCTGGCCAATACCAGCACCCAAACATTTACCAAAAATGTTAAATAAGTGCGGTGTGGAACTCCCAGCCTTGTGCATCAAAGTTCAATGGGTATTCCGAGATACCCAAACCAATGGGGGGGGGGGGGGGGGGGCAGAACCTACTTTCTAATAATTGTGAGGGTGTGATAGAGTTTAAAAGAGTTGGGTTTGAAATACCAGTTTTTGAAGAAAATAGTTCCAGAGAACAACTGGAGTTTGTTTTATAAAAACAAAAAAGGAAAGAAACAGGACAATCACAACTCAGAAGATATGTAGAGTTCAGGAAGCAAACACAAGTAGGGGTAGGGACTGGGGGACAGATAAATCACATGGCAGAAGTAAACTTATACACAATTAGCCCTTAGACTAGAGTTACAACATAGTTATCACATAGTGTTCATGCCAAAGTAAAACAGCATTAAGTGTCAGACAGAGTCACACATTAGATCATATAACACTTAGGTGGAGGGGGTACAAGTTTGTAGGGGTAGATGTTAGGCAGAGGATGAAAACACATAAGAAAAAATTGGTCATGCTGAGATAAGAGGAAAGATAAGCACATAGACAAAACAAGTATGCTAGCTTCATAGGAATCAAACAAAGTCATAGTGGATCACACAAGGGAAAGCAAGAGACATATTCGACCAAAAGGAAAGGGAAATCACAGAGACATGCTAGTTACATGGTAAAAAGAGAACCATAAGTGAAAGCACAAAAGGAATAACAAGAATCTTAACATGAACTGAAACATGTTGTTTTGGGATACTGTAAACTTAAACTAGAAACATACCAGTCAAGAGTGAGAATAGAACAGCAAGGTGCAGAGAGGCAGAGCAACAGGGCAATAGTATGCAGAACAAGAAAGAGAGCAGCAGCACAATAGTATGCAGATGCAAGAGAGCAACTGTAATTACTCAGTCTTGGCTTTCAGCCGACTGAGTGATCAGTAACTAATACGAGAAGCAAAGAGAATATGCATGAGACTAAGAGAGAACTCAGAATGATATCAGTATGCTCTGTATGTATGTGTTTGTGTATGGCTTAGTGATATTTCGTGTGTTATGCAAAAGAGAATAGAGTATTTATAATTCTGAAAAGGAGTAAGAAAAATCAGGTAAGGAGTACTAGTTTTTACATAATTATGGAAACAATAATCAATCAGCATCAATTAAAGACACAGACTCCTCTAATTAGGGAATCAAGTTCAAACGGTACAATCATAGATAAATAAGGAAAAGGAATCAACTCATAGACTGATTTTAACCTAATTGGAGCAGTAACTTCATGTGGCATATAATAAAGGCCAAATACAGAATGTTTTAAACAAGGAAGATATATATTGCACATAAATAAGGTAGAATTCGATCTAGTTCTGAAAAATCAATCAGAGTACCATGGATGAGACTGAAAATAGAAATCAGCGCTAACTAGGGAAAGCATCTCACAAATAAGGAAGCAATACATAATTATAGGAGAAACACACAAATGCATATATTCAATGAAAATATCATAGTTTTGCGGAAAGATGCATAGAATCGATGAAGCCTTTAAATAAACAAGTAATCAAACCTAATAATCATCAAATAGCACTAAAGTCAGAGAATCCCTAAACAGGGGGTCATAAAACAGTAGAGGAGTAAGACTCCTAACAACGAAAATCACAGAGAATACATGAACAACTTCACAAGAAACAAACACACATAGTCAAAATGGGCTAGAAAGAATTAGGGCTTTCCAGTCTAGTAACTCAGATAGCAATGCAACATAAGAGGATCGTTCAAAATACAGTAGAAATCACTAGACTAGAAGTAAAACCATTTTTTGAAAAGGGGTTAAGAAACCCTAATTTTGAAACTAAACGATCGTTTAAAGATGAGGCTTTTTTTCGGAGAAAAGAAACGTAGAAAAACTTCGTAATACTGTAGATCTAGAGTAGATCTAAAATAAATTGAAGAACATAGGGTTAGGGTTTCGTGGAACCCAGAGAAGAGGAAGAACCTCAGAGATGGCATCGGCTTAAGCCGGAACAGGTTGTAGACCATTACTCAGGTGGCCGGGGAGGCCAAAAAGTGGCATGGGACAATGGGAGGCAAGAGAACCGTTCCGAGCTCACCTGAGGACCCCAAGGTATCACTGGACCGGTGAGAGGTAAGTAGATGACCAAGAGATGATGAAGAACTAAGGTTTCCGTTGAGAAACCAACCGGCGAAGATAGACAGAACTCATCGGAGGGGAAGAAGTCAAGGAGACTTCTAGAGAGTCACAGAGAGAGATCGAGAGAGAGTGAGTCGTGAAAGAATGAGTCGGGGAAATGGGGGTAGGTGAGGGTTTAATTAAGGTAACTTAATTTGAGCAGTTGATCTCATTTGATCAACGGCTCAGATTAAAATTGGAGTGGACCGGGTCACCCAGGGATTGGGCTGGGTTGGTTCAGATTGGGTATTGGGCCGCTAAAATTGGATTTAAATTGGGGCTGTAATGTGGTTATAATTGAAATGTAAATGGGCTATACGTTAAATAACCAATTTTCCCATTTTTATAAAAATAGTTAAAATAATTTTCAAAACTAATTAAAAGCACTAAATTGATTAATAATATATAAATGTTAATTAAAAAATACTGGGAGCAATTTTGTAATTGTAAAATACTATTGATCGGAAAATAGGCTATAATCGCAATTATAGCAATTTAGCTTTAAAAAATACTAAATAAATTTTATAAAAAATATGCAAAAATCACCTTAATTATATCTTGGTGTAAATATGAGAATAAAAATAAGATATTCACCAAAAATGATAGTCTGGAAATAATTATTGAATTTTGTACTATTAAAATAGGCAACAAAGTGATTTTAAAAAATCTTTAAAATAAGGAAAAATACCAAAACTCTTGGGTATGCTTATATATGCATGTAGATACTATTTTGAGAATATTTTGAGTATATATAAAAATACATAGGGAAAAATTGGGTATCAACAGCTGCCCCTCTTTACCCGGGAAGGATGAAAGAGTTGTCGGGTAAAGATATGATGACCAATTTTGACCGAGAGAGACGACGTGTAAAAGGTTTTGACCGAGCTCTGGTTTCTGAGCTGCCTACATATCACTAGTTTTACAGGAATCGGGTCATATGTAGTTCAGTATACATCGACGGAGTATGCCGATGGAGGTTTTCGAAGAGACGGGCGCAATATTTAGGTTGGGAAGGGTGGTCAGGGACTGATGGGTTGCGAGAAGCGGGGCGAGATCGCTTCTGCCGTAATGGTCGTTGCCAGCTGATGTACCTGCAATTGAGTAATACAAGCATATCGTGCAGAATTTATACGTGATGCAAGTTCCCATTGGACCATGAATGTTGTCTTTGGACGGTTAAGATGACGTCCTCAGACTATGACGTCCTGGGCCATGAAGCGCATAATAAAGGATTCGCAGGCTATGAAATGATGTTCTCGGGCTATGATATGGTGCCTCCGAACCATGATGCCTTTGAATAATGATGTGCAGAATATAAAGCGGGGTCCTCGGGCCATGGCATGGCGTTCTCGGGATATGAAGATGGTGCCTCCGAACAATGACGCCCTTGGACGGCTTGGCGGTATTTCAGCCCATGAAATGCAAGATTTGGCGGTATTTCAGCCGATGTGTAGGATAAGTCCAAATGGCGATATTTCAACCGACAGAAATTTAAATAAAGTTGGTGATGTTTCAGCCGATGTAGAAAATGTAAATGGCGATATTTCAGCCGACAGAAATTTAAATAAAGCTGGCGATATCTCAGCCGATGAAAAGATTTAAGTAAAATTGGCGATATTTCAGCCGACGTAGGGATCTAAATAGAGTTGGCGATATTTCAGCCGATATAGAGATTTAAATAAAGTTGGCGATCTTTCAGCCATGCAGATGGAGGTAGAGCTTAACCTCGAAAGGCAGAATGGTAGCCTTATGCAATGTAGAGAAATGCAGGATGGAGGTAGAGCTTGACCTCGGAAGGCAGAATGGTAGCCTTATGCAATGCAGAGAAATGCAGGATGGAGACAGTGCTTAGTCTCAGAAGGCAGAAAAGTAGCCTTATGCAATGCGAAGAATGCAGATGGAGACAGTGCTTAGTCTCGGAAGGCAGAAAGGTAGCCTTATGCAATGCGAAAAATGCAGATGGAGACAGTGCTTAGTCTCGGAAGGCAGAAAGGTAGCCTTATGCAATGCAAAAATGCAGATGGAGACAGTGCTTAGTCTCGGAAGGCAGAAATTTAGCCTTATGCAATGCAGAGAAAATGCAGACGGAGACAGCGCTTAGTCTCGGAAGGCAGAAAGGTAGCCTTATGCAATGCAAAAATGCAGATGGAGACGGTGCTTAGTCTCGGAAGGCAGAAAGGTAGCCTTATGCAATGCAAAAATATAGATGGAGACAGTGCTTAGTCTCGGAAGGCAGAAAGGTAGCCTTATGCAATGCAAAATTGCAGATGGAGACAGTGCTTAGTCTTGGAAGGCAGAAAGGTAGCCTTATGCAATGCAAGGAAATGCAGGATGGAGACAGTGCTTAGTCTCGGAAGGCAGAAAGGTAGCCTTATGCAATGCGAAAAATGCAGATGGAGACAGTGCTTAGTCTCGGAAGGCAGAAAAGGTAGCCTTATGCAATGCGAAAAATGCAGATGGAGACAGTGCTTAGTCTCGGAAGGCAGAAAAGGTAGCCTTATGCAATGCGAAGAATGCAGATGGAGACAGTGCTTAGTCTCGGAAGGCAGAAAAGGTAGCCTTATGCAATGCAATAAATAAAGGTGAGGAGTAACAAAATCTCTTAGCTGATGGATGATGGTCGGTAGTTGATCGTCATTGTGGCTGCTGAGAATGTCGTGCGCGGATAGCACTTGTAAGTGGGCGATGATTTTGAGAGTCGTATTCCTGAAAAATATGAGTTTGTAATCATATCTGATGACTTTATGTCTGGGGTGCCTGCACCCAAGAAAAATCGTGAGTTTTGTAAAGGGGAAGGTTAGTTCGTCTTCCCATGGACTTCTCTTGTCCTACTCGGCTCTTGCTTTCATTGGGGTAGCGTCGCTAAACAAAGCAAATTTGATAGTAGCCATGCTTGACTTAGCAAAATAATAAAAATATGATGTAAATACATAATAGGTAAAATGGTTTTAGATGAACCGATGACTGCGACACGGTTCAAGATATTGCAACCTCTTTTGCTCCGGAATTTTGAGGGTCCTCCTCAAAATTCTGCCCCCGTTTACTAGGCTGGTGCTTCTAACGGCTGCACGTGATGATTGGCGAAGATCAACTTCGGAATTTTGAGGGTCCTCCTCAAAATTCTGCCCCAGTTTCCAGTATCGGGGGAAATGAAAATTTTATTGAATTGTGACCGAACCCATAAGGCTGCCTACGTATCCTCTCTTAAACGGGAATCAGGTCAGGCGTAGTTCAAATTACATCATAAAGGAATCATAATGGTTACACATAGCATCGCTTCACTGCATCTGAATTGATCGGCTTTGGCCAGACTTCTCCATCCATTTCTGCGAGTATGAGGGCTACCCCGGTTAGAACCCGATGAACCATGTACGGACCTTGCCAATTAGGAGAAAACTTTCCTTTGGCTTCGTCTTGGTGCAGAAAAATCTTCTTCAGTACTAACTGCCCTGGCGCGAATCGTCTTGGCTTGACTCTCTTGTTGAAGGCTCTGGTCATTCTGTTCTGATAAAGCTGAACATGGCAAACTGCATTCTGTCTTTTCCCGTCTCTAAGGGCTAGCTGCTCGTAGCGACTCTTTACCCATTCTGCATCTTCAAGTTCTGCTTCCCGCATGATTCTCAGGGAGGGACAGACTCTGACCTTCTCGTCCTTCTTCGGCACTGACACAATGTTGGCTAACCATGTTGGATACTCCACTACCCTGAGAACCTTAGCTTTGACTTGTTTGGTAACTTCTTCTTTGATTTTCAAACTCATGTCTGGTTTAAACTTTCTGAGTTTCTGTTTTACCGGTGGACACGTCGGATCCGTTGGCAGTTTGTGAGCTACGATAGATGTACTGAGACCGGTCATATCATCGTATGACCAGGCAAATATGTCCTTATATTCTTTTAAGAACTCCGCGTACTCTTCCTTTTCTGATGGTGACAAGTGAACGCTGATGCGCGTTTCCTTGACATTCTCTGTGTTCCCCAAGTTGATAACCTCAGTTTCGTCCAAGTTAGACTTAGGTCTGTTCTCAAAATCCTCAATCTCTTTAACGACCTCTTCTGGTATCTCATCCTCTTCTGAGTCTATGTCCGTTTGTTGCGTTATCTCGTTGCATGTCACATTCATCGGTTCATCAAGATAAGTAATAGTAATGCTGTGTAAAGTAAAGTAAATGGCAGAGAAAAAGAAATAATAAGAGCGAGATTTATATAAAAACTGAAATGTTTCGATAAATGCCAAAAATTGTTTTGAACATCGGAGCTCTTTTCAAAAATTTAAAGATAATACTGAAGGGAAATCAACTAATGAAAAAGTAAAGATAATGCATAATGCTTTGTTCAGCCTTGCTACCTCGAAGCTCTCTGGGCCTTGATGGTTCTGATGGACCAATTATTGAGGCGCTCTCCCCGGTCACTGCCTGTATGGAAGGGCCTTCCTCCTCGAGAATGACGTGACAGTCCATATTGTCATCTTCCAAGAACAGGTTCTTCATTGCTGCTAATGCTTCATCTTCCTCTGACCCATATATGATGTCGGTCGGCTGGAAAGTCTATTCCAGGCGGGGTATTGGGTGCTCCAGTGGATAGTAAGGGTTGCGCCATGGTGGCGACCAGTTCCTGAATTCCTGCCAAGTATATCCATACCCTAACCCGAAAGTGGTGCCATGCTTCTTCAGTTTGATAGGCTTGGTGATTCCCTGGAGATTCTTGCCGAGCCCTTTGCAAGGTTCATACCCGCTCCAATTCAGTATACTTTCTATCTTGTTATCCCACCATTTGTCTTTATCCACGGCGTTGACTCGCTCAATGTGGTGGTAAGTTTCTCCTCCTAGCTTCCTTCTCCCTTCGATTGCTGGGATGGTTTGGCGACTGTATATGGGGTTACTCCCGTCACCATGAATAATCACCTCTTGGTGATTCCACTCGAACTTCACTGCCTGGTGCAGGGTTGATGCTACAGCTCCGGCGGCGTGGATCCATGGTCGTCCCAGTAGTAAGTTGTAGGATGCTGGGATGTCTATTACTTGAAAATCAACATCGAACCAAGTTGGCCCCATTTCTAGACATAAACTGATCTCCCCAATAGTGGACCTTTGGGAACCATCGAAAGCTTTGACGTTGATAGCCCTATCCTTGATTTCATGTAGACTCTTCCCCAATGTTCTGAGGGTCACCAATGGACAAATGTTGAGGCTGGATCCTCCGTCAATCAATGTCCTGGTGATGAAATAGTCTTCACATTGCACAGTGATGTGCAACACTTTGTTGTGTCCTAAACCTTCAGGGGGCAACTCATCCTCGTGGAAAGTGATCTTATGACTCTCCAATATCTGCCCGACCATATTTTCCATCTCTCCTCCAGTTATATTGCTGGGTACGTATGCCTCGCTCAGTATCTTCATTAGGGCATTCTTGTGTGCCTCGGAGCTTTGCAGCAGAGCTAGAATGAAGATCTGCGCTGGTGTTTTATTTAATTGATCAACAACTGAGTATTCTTTCGCCTGTATCTTCCGCTAGAGATCATCAAGTCCAGTTTCAATAGGCCGTCCAGAGGCCTGCTTACTTGAATCAACTAAGTGCTCCGGAGTATAAATTCTGCCAGTCCTGGTCATACCCTATGCTGCGATTGCTTCTCCAGACTTAGTTTTTCCCTTCCTTCTTGCCTCGGCGGTGTAATCCCAAGGAATGGCCTGTGTCTGGAATGGCGTTACTGCTGACATCGCTACAGGAATGGGCACTCTCGTTTTGGGTGGCAACATAGCAACTTCAAATGGTACCTTTGGAGACCCAAACTCTACCTCAATCGGCTCTGCGGTCATTTTGGATGACGGCGTTTCAAACTCGAGAGGCACAGACATGTTTACTTCAGCATCCCCAGAGGGCTGGATCTGGACTACAATTGGATTCAATGTGACGGTTGGTTTCTTAGGCTCGTCACCTTCGGCAATTAATCCAATCGACCCCTTGGGGTCCCAATCATCTTCTACCTCGATCATGTGCACACCACCACCCTTATGATCAGGCAAAGGATTGTTTCGAACATTAGGAGCAGGTTCTTTGGCCACAATGATTTTGTTTTCAATTAGAGCTTGGATTTTGTCTTTCAGAGATCGGCACTCATCAATGGTATGCCCTTTCATGCCGGAATGGTACGCACAGGTTTTATTTGGATTGACCCACTGGGAAGGATTTTCTGGAGTTATGGCAGGGATTGGGGTGACGTAACCGGCTGCTTTGAGTCTTTCATATAATTGGTCGATTGGCTCGGCGATGGTGGTGTATTGCTTGGGAGGTCTACGGTCGAAGTTAGGGCGTGGCCTGGGGAAGTTTTGGCGGGCAGGAGGTGATTGGTAGTGAGCATTATAGGCTGGGTAGACGGGTGCAGGTTGGGAATATTTTGGTGAGGTAGGAGATGAGTGGTAAGCAGGTGATGGAAATTGGTAAGAGGGCGGAGGTGCTTGGTAATTGGGAATAGGCTGGTATGTGAGAGGGGGTATTGGGTAGGCTTGGTATTTTACAGGAGACTTGGTTCTTTGTGCGACCATCACGGCACTCAGGTCCTTTTTCTAGGATGTGCCACCAAATTGTAGGGCTTTGTTGGTGGCCTGCAGTGCCTCGAAATTAGTGACCATACCGCTCTTAATGCCTTCCTCAATCCTTTCTCCTAGCTTGATGACATCGGAGAATTTCTGGCCCTCTATCAACATTAACCTTTCATAATACTGCGGATCCTGAGCTCGGATGAAAAATCGGTTCATTTGTTCTTCCTCTAAGGCCGGACTGACCTTAGCAGCCTCGGATCTCCATCGAGTAGCATACTCGCGGATTGTCTCAGTGGGTTTCTTTTTCAGATTCTGGATGTAGAAGATATCTGGTGCATTTTCTGTGTTGAACCTGAACCTGTCCATGAAATCGGACGCCATTCCAACCCAGCTCATCCACTTCTTGGGATCTTGGCTAATGTACCAAGATAGCGCATCGCCTTTCAAACTTCTCATGAAGAGTTTCATGCGGATCTTCTCATCTCTTCCTACGCCGACCGGTTTATCACAATATGTCCTCAGATGGACTCTAGGATCCCCCATGCTGTCAAACATTTTGAGCTTGGGAGGTTTGTACCCCTCCGGGAGTTCAACGTCTGGCTGAATGCAATGATCCTCATAATTCAGCCCTTCAATGCCTTTGCTTCTTTCAACGCCCTGGACTCAGCTAGTCAATTTCTTGAGCTCGGCTGCCAGGTTCTTGATGAGAGAGTCTTTGTCCTCGGATTCTGGTGTGTTTGTAATGGGTTGAGTGTATTGTGGCATGGTTTCCACATAGATGGGAATGTGGTGGGGATGATCACTTGATGGTTCAGGGATGAGGAGTGGAGCGTTGTTGTGACATGTGTTGCAATTTTGATGAGTAGCGGTTGTTTCTGCGGCTTCGGGATGTCCTGTGGAGGTATGGGGTGTTGAGCTTTGGGAAAGTTGATGTCTGGAGTCGTGAGGGAGAATGACAGATTTGCCAAGTTCCGAACTTGGTCTAGTTCTTCCTGAAATTTCAGTAACTTTTGTTCGAGCTGAGCGGCACTTTCTTTAGATACTTGAACACCCTGAGGAACCTCTACCCTTTCAGCTGAGTCGTCCTTTCTGATGTTGTTCACGTTCTCCATTTTTGCTTTGTTCTTGCTTTTGATAGGACTTGGAGGAGGAGGAGGTGGAGGGCCCTTATATGTTGTGGAGTAGGATGACGATGCCAGAATGCACGAACTAACCTTTTGGGGAGGGGAATAAAAAATAAAAGTAAAAACAAAAAAGGTAGCAAGTTAGTACGGATTCTGAGAAAAATATTGCAATATTAAATACATAGTACAAGAATATAAATCGTGTCCTAAATTGGGTGCCTCATTATGACCGAGGCAGGTCTAGCGACAAGTTGATTTGGAGAACTTATAATGCTAAATGCCTCATTTTATTGATAAAAATAAGACGAATCCCAAAACGACACTAAAATTGCATAAAATAAAATATCACTAATGGCCATTGGCCTTATTACATTTCAAAGCGAAAAAGATAAGAAACTCCTAACTATTTGGTCCCAGAAGGACCTTCTCCAGATTCGGCATCTTTGGCTCCATCGAACAGTGTCACCAGCTCACACAATCCCAGCAGCAGATAAGCCCTAGCCAAATGTCCTCCTTCATTTCCCTCGTTTTGGCAATTCTCGATCCTCCGGATGAACTTCCCTTCCAGCTCTACTAACCCTCGCTCCAAATGCCCTAGGCGCTTGTTGGCTCTGACAGACATATCCTTCCATTCCTCGATCAACTTTTGATTAGCCTCTTGAATCTCCTGATGCTCACTCTCGCACTCCCTGATTCTTTTGCGCAACTGATTGTACTTAACCTGTATCTCAGCCCTTTCGTCGATGACCCTGTGACCTCGAGCCGACCCGGGCTGTCCTAACCCAGCATGATCTTCTTCTAGCAAACTTGGATAGTATGAGGTGTAGCCGGCATGATATCTGTCAGGCTCTATGGAATCCTTTTCCAGGATGATCTTACTGTTCCACATGTGTTGAGCTTGACATTTGTATGGGCTATTGTCGTCTTGGAAGTCAGCCTTGAAATGAGTCATCTTTTCGACCTTTGGTATGACTTGCTTTCTCCCTGCCTGCCTCATGACTCAGAGAGGGGCACAGGGATAAGTCCCCTTTAGACCAATGAGTATAAGAAATGGAGCGTCCCGAGAGCTGATGATGAACTTTCCAGTGGGGATCCATTCGAACATCCATTGCACCTTGTCTTCTTTCAAGCTTTCAAACAACTCTACCCATCCTCGAGCATCCCCTGGCCGAGCAAACATGTCAGGCATATAGTTCA
This sequence comes from Nicotiana attenuata, assembly GCF_001879085.1. NCBI lineage: Eukaryota > Viridiplantae > Streptophyta > Magnoliopsida > Solanales > Solanaceae > Nicotiana > Nicotiana attenuata. Next base: position 36,324,080 of record NC_031991.1, read on the forward strand.
TTCTGTTGGGATGGTGAAAGGCTATATGATCATTCCACGGCCTTTGCGGAAGCTCTTGACGGTATCGACCCTTTTGGAGATGTTCTATAAGCCAGAGTTAGAGTAATAAGTTGCACCCTCAAAATGACTGGCCCCTCGTTGACAATTTTCCGAAGCTCGGTACATCTCCGTAACAATCATTGGCACTATGCTAAAATGTTGCCCTTCAATTCCCTCCATTAGTGTCTTGGCGACCATGGCTAGTCTGGTATGGATCCTAGCCTTCTTCATGGGAAACACTATCATTCCCAGGAAGCAGAACATGAAGAGGAAAACTCTCCTATGGATATGCCCCAATGATGTGAGGGTGAATTCATCTGGATAGGTGCGGTAGGACTTGCTATGACTGTACCTCTCGTACAGGTAGTCGAAAGGAACATAGGAATCTTTCAAACAAGTCATGTCTGAATTTTTCTTCAACCCCATCATTTTGAAGAAACCTTTACCCTTGTTGTTTTCTGGCATGAGTAAACCTGGAGTCTCCCAAGGAATACCGGCTAACCCACCTATTTCCTCGAGCAATGGTGTCATTTCAAGGTCCCCAAATCGAAATACTAATCTATCACTGTCCCAAATAAGGTCGCAGCCTCTATGATTTTGTTGTCCAGCCGGATTTCGAAAAGAGAGGGTAAGTTTCCCAAATACTTGCGGACAAGAGTCCGGTCACTGGAATGAAGGTCCTCCCACCATCTTAGCAGCCTTGGGTGAATATTGGTTACCATGCCGAATCTGGGGATTTCGTGCCTCATTTCCTGCAAAACAAAGCGTTAGTCCCTCACCCCCGCCGGACTCGACTATTTAAATCAATAATTGGCATAAACAGCATTTAGTCCTCCAAATAAATGCACAGAGTATGATGTTGTCCGTTTGGGTTCCAGGGGAACCCAGTGGACTTTGGATAAGGCTATCTTAAAGAGTCATTATGTGGACAGCATAACTGACCCGACTAGGTTTTACAGTGATGCATGAACAGTTAAACAGAATAAGGTTTCTATGGGGTGCTAGACCGGTACCCTTGAGCGGACAACTCAAGAGGGAAAGGCACGGAACCGTCGACTGCACCGCTGATCGACTAGTTTTATCGCAAATACGCCTTTGCCAAAATTTAGGGGGTAATAATATTGGAAGAGCGCAACCACTCATCAAGCGTTGCTATGGTATTTGTTTGGCACGAGTGGAATATGATGTTGAAGATGCAATTACAAGAATGAAACAAATTGCCACATATTTTCACGTTCATAATGATTACAATAATTTCTCAAAATTACAACGGTATTGAAGGAAAACAATAAATGAAAGCGTTAAAGAAAAAAAAAACAAAAAACAAAAGACAAGTCAGTTTCGAATAAAGGCATAAAACAAAGTGATATAGAAAACAGTAAAGTCACATATAACATGCAGTGGTAGAAGCCTAAAGAAATCCCCAGCAGAGTCGCCATGCTGTCGACGCCCACTTTTTCTCTAAAGCGAGATTGGGTTTACGACATTCGGGAAGACAACTCTATTCCCGTTTGGGAATTGGGTTTTTTGAATTTGAAGAGTCGCCACCTAATGATTAAGTGCATTAGGACTCTAAGGGTTTTGAATTTGAAAACCAGAGTTTGGGTAAGGGCTAGAAATTATCTCGAGGGGAAGGTGTTAGGCACCTCTCAAGATCCACTAGTGTGGTTCCCGGCCATGCTACAATTGTGACTTTAAATGCAAACAACAAGTAGACAAGCAAGAATTACAAACACAAAGAGGGATTTTCACATAATGGTTGCAAGGGATTAAGGAAATTAAAGAAACTGAATTTTGATAGAGGAAGCAGTTTTAAAAGCTTGAATAAAAGAGTAAAAGAGAAATTTTTACATAGTTGTTGCAAGTTAAAAGCAGTTTAAAAGCTGAAGTTTGGCAAAAAATAAAATAGACAAATAAGGGAAAGGGTCCTAGGTTTATACATAATATGGATCACCCCATACAACACCCGGTAACCGTTTATACACGTGGTGTTATCGCGTGGTCATCATATCCATATCTACCCTTTCCCACCCGGTTAAGGTATTAAGCGCGAAATGGTATCATTACCTATAGCATGCTATTACCCGTCCCAATCCTATCAGTCTCGGAGGCATTTGGGACTTCTAATCCTATCAAGGGAAGGAATTTTTGGGCTTTTTCAAAAGTTTAGAAAGGTAATAATTCTAATGCGTCAAACAAAACATGTAGGACAGTTATGGGGTACACATAACAATTAAAGGCTCACATAAGCCTCCTCAGAATCACGAAAATGTAGTTTAGCATGCCTTACATATACTGATTAGGTCTGAATTAAACTTAAACGTTAAGCGGACTGGTTCAACCCATATTTTTAGACAAGAAATCCGCATTAGATCCGCCTGGCTGCAATTATTGAAGACTGATGCAGTTACAGCTTTTACCCTAAGGCTTGCCTAGGTGAAACTTTATAGGCATGATATCTACTGGTTTCAGAAGAGAAGTAAACAGGTTACAGAAGAGTTGCTAGTTTTAACAGAATAATACAAGTTCTGCAATTGATAACACGTTATTACTGACAGATTACCTTAAAACGAGTGAGGTAATTCAGAATTGATTGACAGTTCCTATAGGCATGTTTTCTAGCGTTGTTAATTTTAAACACTTTTATAGACATGGAAGAAAATGCAGAAAACCTACAACATGATATCTAGGTGTTGTATTTTTTATTACGAACGCGACATCTGATTGCATTTGGTTATTAAGACCTATAAACATGTTTGCCTAATGAGAAATGGATATGCAACAATCAAAAAGGACCTATAGGCATATTTTCTACATGCAGAAATCCTATAGGCAGAGTATCTATATGAGAACATGCTGAGATTAGAAATCCTATAGACATGGTATCTATATGAGAACATGCTGAAAAATAGAAATCCTATACACAGGTTATCTATATGAGAACATGCTGAAAAATAGAAATCCTATAGACAGGTTTTCTACATGAGAACATGCTGAAAAATAGAAATCCTATAGACAGGTTTTCTACGTGAAAACATGCTGAAAAATAGAAATCCTATAGACAGGTTTTCTACCCCCTTTTGCATACATGGTTACGCTCCCCTTTCTTCACTAAACCCCATAAGTTGTTACAAATTATTACAGACCAAATGAATTAGCCAGAAAAAATAAAATTACATCAGAAATTTAAGCTGCATCCAAGGAACCTAATTCAGACTCGATATCTAACAATATGAGATGAACCAACTTCCGGGGTCGATTTTCGAAGCCTTTCTCTTATTTGGGATGTGTCAAAGTTCCAAGGAATTTCAAGAGTTCCAGGCAGTGCTTACACCCCAAATGTTATTGTAGAACAGATTAAGGTGCAGTGTGGAAGTTCCAGCCCTCAAGTGTCCAAGTTCGGAGGGAACTCAAGGTTCCCAAAGCAAGGCTCACAAGAGGGGGGTAGGACTTAAGGACTAGGAGTAAGTGTAAGTGCAATGAGAGGGAATAAGGGGGGAGCCAGGGCAGGTTGGTGGTCATGCCTAGCAACTGGGCTGCTGGCACACCCCTGACCAGCTTGTCAGCTCAAAAATTAGAGAGTTGGGACCTTTTGAAGGTCAGGTTCAGCCATGGACATCAATTCATATGCTGCCAGGCTATACCTAAACTCTATACACATAAGGGAATAGGGGAATAGGAGATTGAAAGAGGCTAGGATCCATAGGACCCAGTCTTAATCCATGACAACAACTTTGCATGTTGCCATGTCTTAAAATACAGCCCAAACACATAAAGGGAATAGGGATAGGGATTCATTGCAACAACAGATAGCAAGACACAAGTATTTATTTTTCTTGAAGCTGAACTCTATAAAGGAGTAAAAAGAAAGCTTGTACGTAAACACATTGTATTTGATGCTTGAATCAAAAGTAGGACATACCAGTTCAGAAGAACAAGTAGGGAGAAGCAGTAGATTTGGGGAAGCCAAATTACAATCAGGAAGCAAGAGTGTGAGTTTTAGAAGAGAGTTGTGATGATTTTTTAAAAATCGTGTGTGTGTTAATGAAAGAGCAAGGTATTTATAATTGAAAAAAGGTGTAGCAAATAAGGCAAGGATCATAGTTTAGTAATAATTAAGGAACTATGTACCAATTAAAATCAATCAGCCGATAGACTCCCTTTAATTAAGGAGTCCAAATTCAAACGGTAATGGGCAGAAGTTATTTAAGGAAGGGAAATCAAGTAAATATCTCGTGCAAGGTAGGCAAATAAGGGTAAATACATAGAAGACATTTAAGGTAAAAGTCTAGTGGTACTTGGTTTGTAAAACAAGGAAAAGGAATCAGTAAAATAACCAGTAAAGAATCCCATTGAAAGCTTTGCTCGAGTCAGAAAAGAGGTAAAGGAAAGTTTTAATTTAGAAAAAATCAATAACAATCAAATAAGCAACATTAAAGGGATTCAAAATCAAATAACAGTTGGCAAAACATTTGAAAGAGAAGTTCTCGTATAAAACACATAGGCATGTCAAGCAAGAGGGTTTCAAAATCAAAAACGCAGAAAAAGGTTCAAATTCAATTCATAAACTCGAAGTGAGTCTGAGAGTTCAAGGTTTCAAAATAGAACCCTTGTCCAAACATAAAACCAAATTAGCCAAAGGAAACCCCAAAATCTTAGGGTTTTTAAATTTGAATTTGACACAGAGATAAAGAGGCAAACCATTGAGATAGGCTCAGAGACTTTTTCAGAGTCTCATGAGAAGCATACAAGCACAATAGCAAAGAACATAGGAACCAGTACAGGAAACAAGTTTCAAGAAATCTTGAAAATTAAACGAGTTCAGGTAGTGTAAACTTAATGAAACAATCGATAAAACACATCTAAAAAGAATCCAAGCAAAGTCCGGGAAAGGCAACCAAAGGACTAAAACTCAGTAGGAAAATACAGTAGAGAAACACATGAGATAGGCATGTGAGAGCATACCAGAAAAACTTCATAATACAGCAAATATAAGAACACACGAAAAGGCATGCAAATCAGAAAAGAGCAAATAAGAACATAGCAGGGGTTGATTCTCACCAAGAAAAGGAGAAGAAGAAGAGTCAGAAACATTTTAAGAACTTTCCAGAAACCCTAATCGAAAAGAAGTGCTTTTTGAAAGAAAATCGGAGAAAACGTTTAAGAAACATAAGCGACAGTGCAAACTTGTAACAGATCTAAAATAATCGGAGAGAACCTCGATATTTAGGGTTCCAAATGAACCCTAGAGAAGAAAAGGGCTTCGAAAATACTCGATCTAAGCCGGATAATGTCATAAATAGTCTCAAAAGACCAAGAGCCACTGGAGCAAGGCCGGAGATGGCCGGAGCTTCAAATCAGTGAAGGCTTGAGTGAAGACATTCGAGGTCTGGCCTCGATCCTTCGAACAACATGCATGCAGAAGCCATAGAAGGTGGGTATAGGCCGTCCATGGCCTGAGAAGCCAAGGACGCCGGTGAAATCATGGTGGAACAAGGTAGGGGAATGCTAGGGTTCCGGGGAGGGCTAGAGAGAGTTTGAGAGATGAGAGTTCAAAGGCAGCGTATCTGATAGAAAAGATTAGGGTTAGGGGGTATGGAAATTAAAAAGGAAAGAACGGATCATGGCCGTTGATCAAAATGATCAACGACCAAGATTAAAAGAGGAACCAGGCGGGTCTGAAAATGGGTTGTGGGTTTGGGTTGGAATTTGAAATTGGGTCGTTTGATTAGGGGTGGAATTGGGGGTTAAATTGAGACTACAATTGCAATTGGAAATGGCTATGTATTAAATAACCAATTTCTCCCCTTTAATTTATATAAAAATAGTTAAAATGATTTTGAAAACAAATTAAAGCATTGAACTAATAAATAATATATAAACATTAATCTAAAAATACTGGGAATAATTTTATAATTGTAAAAATGCCATTAATCATAATATAGGTTATGATTACAATTTTATGCGATTTTAGTTTAAAAATATCAAATAAATTTGTAAAAATATGCAAAAATCACCTTTATTATATTTTGGTGTAAATATGAGGATGGAAATAAATTATTCACAAAAAATGGTAGTTTTAAGAATAACTATGGGATTTTGTACTGTAAAATAGACAATAAATCGAGTTTATGAATCTTAGAAAATTAAGGGAAAATACCAAAACTCTTGGGCATGCTTTTGTATGCACACATATACTATTTTGAGAATATTTTGAGTATATAAATTACATAGGGAAAAATTGGGTATCAACACACATTAGGCACACAAACTCGACCCTGCAATCTCAAAACTCCATCATCATCCAAGGTAATCTGCTTGGCACCTCCGTGCTGCACCGTGTCTCTAAGGACACACAAATGAGGATCATCATACTGCCTATCTCGGATACGCTCCAACAATGATGAACGAGCAATTGTGCAAGCTAACACACGGTTGGGCTCAGAAACATCCAACCTCACAACTGATTGGCCAAAGACTGAACATCCAAAGAAAGCGGTCTCTCGCTGACCGAAATATAAGCAAGACTGCCCATACCGGCTGACTTCCTACTCCAAGCATCGGCCACCACATTGGCCTTTCCCGAATGATATAAGATATTGATATGATAATCTTTCAACAACTCCAACCACCTCCTCTTCCTCAAATTCAACTCCTTTTGCTCAAACAAATACTGAAAACTCTTGTGATACATGAACACCTCACATGCCATGCCATACAGATAATGCCTCCAGATTTTCAACGCGTGGACAATGGCTGCTAACTCCAAATCATGAACCGGATAGTTCTTCTCATGGATCTTCAACTGCCGCGAAGCGTAGGCAATGACTTTGCCATCCTGCATCAACACTGCACCAAGTCCAATACGAGATGCATCACAATAAACTGTATAAGGCCCGGAACCTGTGGGCAAAACCAACACCGGTGCCGTAGTCAGAGCTATCTTGAGCTTCGGAAAGCTCACCTCACACTCGTCCAACCATCTGAACTGGGCAGCCTTCTGGGTCAACCTGGTCATCGGGGCTGCAATAGATGAAAGGCACTCTACGAACCGACGATAGTAGCCTGCCAATCCCAAGAAACTCCGAATCTCTATAGCTGATGCTGGTCTAGGCCAGTTCTTGACTGCCTCAATCTTCTTCGGATCAACCTGAATACCCTCTGCTGACACAACATGACCCAGGAATGCAACTGAACTCAACCACAACTCACACTTCGAAAACATGGCGTACAACTTACTATCCCTCAAAGTCTGAAGAACCACTCTAAGATGATGCTCGTGCTCCTCTCGGCTGCGGGAATATATCAAAATATCATCATGAAGACTATCACGAAAGAATCCAAATAAGGCCTGAACACTCGGTTCATCAAATCCATAAGAGCTGCTGGGGCATTTGTCAACCCGAATGACATCACCAATAACTCATAATGCCCGTACCGAGTGCGGAAAGCTGTCTTAGGGACATCAGATGCCCTGATCCTCAACTGATGGTAGCCAGATCTCAAGTCAATCTTGGAAAATACCTTGGCACCCTGAAGCTGATCGAACAAATCATCAATCCTCGGCAGCGGATACTTATTCTTGATTGTATCCTTGTTCAATTGCCAGTAATCAATACACATTCTTATTGACCCATCCTTCTTCTTAACAGATAACATCGGCGCACCCCAAGGCGAAACACTGGGTCTAATGAAACCATTTTCAAGCAAGTCTTGCAACTGCTCCTTCAACTCTTTCAACTCAGGCGGGGCCATACGATACGGCGGGGATAGAAATGGGCTGAGTGCCCGGAGCCAAATCAATACAAAAGTCAATATCCCTGTCGGGTGGCATACCCGGCAGGTCTGAAGGGAAAACCACAGGAAAATCACGAACAACGGGCACATAATTTATGGAAGGAACCTCAGCACTAGAATCACGAACATATGCCAAATAGGCCAAACACCCCTTCTCGACCATACGTCGAGCCTTCACATAAGAGATAACACTATGGGTAGAATGACCAGGAGTCCCTCTCCACTCTAAACGAGGCAAACCCGGTAAAGCTAAGGTCACAGTCTTGGCGTGACATTCTAAGATAGCGTAGTAAGGTGATAACCCGTCCATCAGCAATATAACACCGAAATCATCCATGTCCAGAAGAAGCAAATCTACACGAGTCTCAAGACCTCCAATAACCACTATACATGAACAATGGACGCGATCCACCACAATAGAATCACCCACCGGCGTAGACACATAAACAGGGGCACTCAAAGAAACACTAGGCTTGACCAGATACGGCGCAAAATAAAACCGAAGCTTCTCTACCACAAACCAGAACAATACCTGCACCTCCACCTCTAGTACCTTCACCTCCACCTATAGCATCTCTACCTCCACTTCTATTACCTCTACCTCCCCCTCTAATACGTCTCTCTGAGTGACGTGGAGAAACTTCTCCAGAAATAGCTGCGTGAATTGCTCCCAAGTCGAAGCTGGCGATCCGGCTGGTCTAGCCAAGCAATAATCTCTCCACCAAGTCTTAGCGGATCCAGACAAGCGAAAAGTAGCAAAATCGACCCCATTGGTCTCAACTATCCCCATATTTTTGAGAACCTCGTGACAGCTGTGTTGATAATTGTGGGGGTCCTCAGTAGATGCACTGCTGAATGTAGTTGTGAAGAGCTTGGTGAAACTTATCCAACCTCCACAAACCCTCCGAAGACGTAGCCGATCTATCGCCGGTCTGTGCTGCTGCTCGGCTGAAGAAGCGGTACATGACCTCTCAATTCGCGAAAGGACAAGAGTAGAGGTTTCTATTTAGCATTGAGAGAACAAAATCGCACGACAAGAAAGAATGAATGTGAAGTTTTTCCTAACTCTGTAGCCTCTAGGGGATAAATACAGATGTCTCCGTACCGATCCCTCAGACTCTACTAAGCTTGTCTATGAACTGTGAGACCCATGTAACCTAGAGCTCTAATACCAACTTGTCACGACCCTGATTCCCACCTTCGGGAGTCGTGATGGCGCCTACTAATATGAGCTAGGCAAGCCAGTTAATTTCACAATTTACCTTTTTACCCATTTTATATTCATTAACAATTTCAAAATAATAACAATTAAACAGCGGAATTTAACATAAGCGGAAGAAAGAAACAATAAACTATCTGAACATGAATATCTAATACAACTGTTTGAGTCTCGACTACCCATAACTAGTGTCACAGTATCACAGACGGTCTAAGAATACTAAAAATAAAGGTCTGAAAGAAATAAATACAATACTGTCTCTGGAAATACATGAAAGAAACGGGGATAGTAGATGGAAGGAGACGCCAAGGCCTACGGGCGCCTGTAGGACTACCTCGGGTCGCCTGATAAGCAAGAATCAACAAATCCCACTGCGGTCCAAAGTCTACAACACTGGGGTCTGCACAAAAGAGTGCAGAGTGTAGTATCAGCACAACCGACCCCATGTGATGGTAAGTGCCTGGCCTAACCCCGGCGAGGTAGTGACGAGGCTAGGACCAGACTCCAGATAAACCTGTGCAGTTATATATATATATATATATACATATACAGCGGAAAAATAAACTAGAACAAACAACTAAAGCTGGGAAGGGGAAACATGCTTCGGGGAATAACAGATAAAACAGAATCTCAAGAGAATTACCAAGAAAACCAAAATTTAACTTCTAACAAGAAAAAGGAAAAACAAAGGCAGATTTTACTCTCGATCCACATCTCGTTGCAGGTGTGCAACCCGATCCCATTTCTCATATCTTGTGGTAGGCGTACCACCCGCTCCCATTTCAGTTTATCTCGTGGTAGGCGTACCACCCGCTCCCATTTCAGTATATCTCGTGGTAGGCGTACCACCCGCTCCCATTTAATTATATCTCGTGGTAGGCGTACCACCCGATCCTATTTCAAAATATCTCGTGGTAGGCGTACCACCTGCTCCCATTTTATTATATCTCATGGTAGGCGTACCACCCGATCCCATTTCATTATATCTCGTGGTAGGCGTACCACCCACTCCCATTTCATTATATCTCGTGGTAGGCGTACCACCCGTTCCCATTTACAAGCCAGCACAAAATCACAAGGAATCCCGGCAAGGGAACGAAAGCAACATAATAACTCCCCGATAAGGGAACAACAATATCAAGACAAACATCCCGGCAAGGGAGAATCAACTATAACCAATCCTAACTCAACTCCTACTCAGTTATACCCAAACTTGTTCCAACATTTAACTACCTCGGCTATGACTAAACTTGTTACAACACCTAACTACCTCAGCTATAACTAGAATTGTTACAACACCTAACTACCTTGGCCATACCCCGACTTGATCCAACGTCTAACTTTCTCAGCTATAACCATAATCCTTACCTAACACAAAGAATCATCAACCTAAGTATCCGTAATATCAATTAAGAACACAATGTAAGGGACCCACAACTCAACAACAGCCCGGCAAGGGGCAACATAATGATCTCTTCTCTTTCTCACCTTTTACTTCACATTTCACTTCACAACTCGAGCCAATGCTCTAGAGTTTCAATTATCACTTATACTTTCACATTTCGTTATACAACTGGAGCCAACACTCCTCAATGTTCATAGGTCACGATTCTTTCCACAACTTTTCACAACAAATTAAATCTTTACCAAGGCATGAATAATACAACGAAGTCATAAAAATCACAATATAAGACTCAGGGTCATGCTTGACACCAACGTATAGATACTCGTCACCATGCCTATACGTCGTACTCAATAGGAAGCAAATGGCAAATAGGACACAACTCCTAATCCCTCAAGCTAAGCTTAGACCAAACACTTACCTGGATGCCTTGAACACAACTCAAGTCTCAATTATAGCTTTACCCCTTGATTCCACCGCCAATTCGCTCGTATCTAATCACAAATTACTTAATTACATCAATAAGTGCTAAATGAATCAACCCCAACGCATGAAAATGAGTTTTCCAAAGTTTTACCCAAAAAGTCAAAAATTTCCCCCGGGCACACATGGTCAAAACCCGAGGTTCGAACCAAAACCCGATTACCCATTCCCTCACGAACCCAAATATATAATTTGTTTTGAAATCGGACCTCAAATCGAGGTCCAAATCCCCAATCTTTGAAAAACCTAGGTTCTACCTAAAACACCCAATTTTCCCCATAAAAATCCTTGATTTTAAGTTGAAATTATGTTAAAAGATGCTAAGAATTGAAGAAAGCTAGTTAAAAATGACTTATAATTGATTTGGAGAGGAAGGAATTCTTGAAAAATCGCCTAAGTGTGTTTGTGTTTGAGAGAATATGAAAAATGGGGTTTAAAATCGGCTAAGTATAAAATTGCAGGTCTCAGATGTGGGAATTGCGAACAGGGGTTCGCAATTGCAAACCAACCTCTGCTGGCTTGGGAATTGCGAATAAAGTTTGGGAAATGAGAACCTGGGAATTGCTAAAAAAGCTTGGGAAATGCGAACAAGCCTGGGAATTGCGAAAAATGTTTGGGAAATGCGAACCTGAGAATTGCGAAAAAGGTATGGGAAATGCGAACAAGCCTGGTAGTTGCGAAAAATGATTGGGAAATGCGAACCTGGGAATTGCGAAGAAAGTTTGGGAAATGCGAACATGCCTGGTAATTGCGAAAAATATTTGGGAAATGTGAACCTGGGAATTGCATAGAAAGTTTGGGAAATGCTAAGTCTGCAGGCCTGCAATTCCTTAAGTCCAAAATTTCACCCCGTGGCCTATCCAAAACTCACCTGAGCCCTCGGGGCTCCAAACCAAATATACACACAACCTCAAAAACATCCTACGGACTTATTCGTGTACTCAAATCACCAAAATAACATCATGAACATTGAATTAAACCTCAAGATCAATGAAATTTCTCAAAACTTCTTTAAACATCAAATTTGCATTTAAGGTCCGAATCACGTCAAATGATATCCGTTTTTCATCAAATTTCACAAAAACATCTTAAATCATATATAAGACCCGTACCTGGCACCGGAACAAAAATATGGGCCCGTTACCATCATGTTCTAATCAAATTTCATTTCAAATTTCCTTAAACAATTTCAGAAAACAATTTCCTTTAAAAATTTATTTTTCGGGCTCGGGACCTCGGAATTCGATTCCGGCCATACGCCCAAGTCCCGTATTTTCCTACGGACCCTCCGGGACCGTCAAATCACGAGTCCGGGTCCGTTTACCCAAAACGTTGACCAAAGTCAAATTAACTCATTTTATAGCCAAATTTTACATTTTTCACAGATTTTCATATTTAAGCTTTCCGGCTACGCGCCTGGACTGCGCACGCAAATTGAGGTGACTCTAAACGAGGTTTTCAAGGCCTCGAAAATAGAGATTTTAATTGAAAGCAAGTGATGACATTTTGGGTCATCACATTATAACTATTGTTATGTTTTATTTCCTAGCCTTGGTTATCTGTCCTTATGGCTTTAGTGCATCTAAGTAGGTCATATTTATTATTACCGAGGTGTGCTACACAACTCTAGGTTACTTTCTCACTGCTTATCCCATAACCTGCTGGCACAACCCTGCCAGATTAGGAACACATAATCGACCCCGATATCTAAGGACTCCATCTCCTGTAATCTCAAATGGTGTCTTCTCCTTTTTAGGGGTTGTATCTCTATAATGATCTAGCACAGGATTTTCATACCGGCATTCCGTCACTTCAGTCCGGGTCCGTTTACCCAAAACGTTGACCGAGGTCAAATTAACTCATTTATAGCCAAATTTTACCATTTTTCACAGATTTTCATATTTAAGCTTTTCGGCTACGCGCCCGAACTACGCACGCAAATAGAGGTGACTCTAAACGAGGTATCAAGGCCTCAGAAACACAAATTTTAATTTAAAGCAAGTGATGACCTTTTGGGTCATCACATTATAACTATTGTTATGTTTTATTTCCTAGCCTTGGTTATCTGTCCTTATGGCTTTAGTGCTTCTAAGTAGGTCATAGTTATTATTACCGGGTGTGCTACACAACTCTAGGTTACTTTCTCACTACTTATCCCATAACCTGCTGGCGCAAACCTGCCACATTAGGAACACATAATCGACCCCGATATCTGAGGACTCCATCTCCTGTAATCTCAAATGGTGTCTTCTCCTTTTTAGGGGTTGTATCTCTATTATGATCTTGCACAGGATTTTCATACCGGCATTCTGTCACTTCAGTTACTAAAGAGGATGTTGTCATGTCCTAAATAGTAACTCTGGTACCACCTGAATCTAGTAATCGAATTCCAAGATTAGCTAGCTGATGAATCTCACAAGCTATGTCATTCTTCTCTAGCTGTAAATATGATAGGCTACCTATAGATCTACGGCTAAGGGCGTCGACTACTACATTCGCCTTCCTTGGATTGTATAAAATATCAACATCATAGTCTTTACTAGCTCCAACCATCGCCTCTAACGTAGTACAATGTCACTAGGGCTCACGTCTCATTGGGGAACATCTGAAGTGATTTTCCCAATCCACCTAGGGGTGATACTATACTTGAATAACCGTACTTCATATCATCCTAACGTGATTCATCTTATGGGGGTATTCTAATACCGTGCCATCCATGAAATCTCTTTTCTTTAAATCATTACTCAATCGAAGGCCCAAACGTCATCCTCTTATTTAATACAATTACACCCTTATTCTACTAACAAGGCAGCATTTCATCTCTTCTAATTGCTCCTATTCTTAGACTCCTCTGAGTTTATTCAGACTGTACCGAGCTTTCTATAGCTTATGGAAACCATCAGCTCTCTTGTTTTGATGGGCTTAATCTCAAGGCCTTACCTGTTCTCATCACCTTCTCAATCACCATTTCAGACCTTTACTCCTATCTACCTAAAACCTTGTCGCTATACGATACTTTAGCGAGCGACCTACACATATTGATTCATACTACTCAAAACCTTCCTTTACTTGGTAGCATCATAGATTTCCTTTCGTGCCTTCTCAGTTGTCTTTAAATGTAAGCAATAGCTTTTCCGGGTCGTTCTACCACTTGTTGCATGAATACTTAGATCATCTTACTGCCCTCATATGTTGGAATTCCATGCAACCCATATGATCTTGAATATCACCTTTTGATTATTTTTTTTCTTCTTCCCGTTCATTAGCCACCAGAGGAGCCACTTTCTCATATAGTGCATACAATGTCGTTGTGATACTATTGTTACAAGACCATTTCATCTTTATGTCACTATGCTTAAGTTGAAGCCTACTTCCTTATTTCCTTAACTAGTCTTAACTTACCTCTTGCATTGGCTCCTTATGTATCAAGTGTTCATATGCACTTATTTATCAATAACATCTTGTGCTGGAACCCTTACTGCCTCTCCCCGGCGTCGTGCTTGCATAATGTTCTGGAGTGGTATCATATCTGTAGGATCTGAATAGATGCAATCTCATTCCTTTCACCTTTTTACCGCATTATTTCTTTACTATTCCAAAGTTACATCTTAATCTTTGGAGTCTTTTCACATCTTCATGGACTCTTACTCACCTTGTGGTAACCCTTCTATACCAAGGAAAATTGAATTCCTTACTCACGAGGGTGACACCTAGTGTAACTAGCATACTTAGTCCCTTAAGATTAACTTTGCTTACAATGCTCGCTTTAGGGAAGCATATTCATGGATGACCTTTAAAGGTTATTCTTCTGTTGTCCATTCTATTATCGCTGATGCCGACTATTATCAAATCATTCGATCCCTAATTCATGTTCAACTTATCTTTTTCACTAGCCCATACTGATTTCTATTATTCCGGGGGGCTAACTTTTCCTTCTGGTAATCACGTTGGAGTCACCAACTCATTTATTTTTTGAAATGGGGATATGACTTTATGGCTTATACTCTTTTATTGCCTCAAGGCCTGTCACATCTTGTCTTTTCCTTCACTTGACTGTAGACTTTGTCACTGTGTCATATTTTGATTTACAGTTATCATCCATTTATCACATCTTACTCATAATGCTTCATTCACTCTATTTTTATTCTCGGGCAAATATTTTTGTCTATCACTTCATTCTAAAAGCTTCAAAAAACATTCTTACACTTTTAGCTGCCCTTACTTCATCTCACTGGCTGTTCGGAATGCCTAACATTCTCCCTTCGTTTTTACTCGGGGACGAGTCATACTAAGGTAAATATCCCTTCTAGGATCCCACTGCCTATCTTCTGAAGTTTCTAAATATTCTAGTATTCGTATGTGATTATACTATTCTAGAGTTCACCATCTGGGTGTCTCACAAGGAGATCTATTACCACATTTGCACTATCCTTCGGAAATATCAACTAATGCCTAACAATCCATCCAAAACATTGGGTTACTGTAACCCCAACTTGATCATGATATCCCATCCTTCTCTTAAACAATATATGTCCGCTCCCATAGGGAATAACTGAGATGGGAGTGGCTAATTGTATATATCTCTGTTACTGTTGAAAGTAACTTAGAATGCTTATATTTCTCTACTTGAATTGTAAATACTGTTAATCTTCATTAACTAGGTACCTCGTACCCTTCTTCACCTTGCTTCTTTTACTTGTTGAAACTTGTGTCTACCTTCCGATTCTTTTATTCCTTTTTACCATACGAGTGGATAGATATTCTTGCCTTAGGGCTCATTATCAAGAGGCTTACACATCTTAGTACACACATGATCTGCTGAAGACCTCACATTTACTCATCATAAGCATGGTGCAAAATCGAGTTCCTTTGACTCAACTCTTCCGCAACCACCTTCAATCTCTTACCAGCTGTCTTTCTGAATGTAGATATCGTTGTATTATGAATAAAATAGAATTTAGGATTTGAATTCTTACAACTGAGCTCTACCGCACAATCTAGAGTAAGAAGAAACAGTGACAGTCCTAAATGCCCTGTAGCCTCCTGCTTATAAGTGTGGTGCACGACACACCCATAAACAAGACTCTACTAGACACAGCTTGCAGACTCCCTAGGACAGAACTGCTCTGATACCACTTTTGTCACGACCCAAACCGATGAGCTGTGACGGGCACCCGGTACCTTTCTCAACCGAGTACCAACGTAGCATATCTTTCTTATCGTACTATCATTGGTAGATGGGCCAAAAGGGCCGTCATGAGATAATCAGAATAAAATATAAGGGAATACTAGACATAGGACAACCCAACATGATATAGAAACTTATACATGTGACATACAGGCCTATAAGGCTGACATGATCATTTGTAAACTCAAAACATAGGCCGACAAGGCCATACAAGTATCTGTATACCTGACATCTGTCTACAAGCCTCTAAGTGTACATAAACATCATAAAGGTCGGGAAAGGGCCCCGCCATACCAGTCAATACATGTCCAAATCATACTGATCAAATAGGCAACTCCGGAGCAAGTGGAGTGCACCAACACCTTTCGCTGAGCTGAGCCTACTAGGAGGACTGTCAACCTGTCTTTCAGGACCTGCGGGCATGAAACGCAGCATCCCCGGCAAAAGGGACGTCAGTACAAATAGTGTACCGAGTATGTAAGGAATCATAAAACATTTATAATGTCATGCATGTGCATCATAAAACATTTATAATGTCATGCATGTGCATGTAAATGTCATATCATGCATAAGTATTTGCGTACATAACATCATCAAGCTTCTGAGGGCATCCCATCATATCATCTCGGCCTCTCTGGGCAAAATCATCAACGTATACCAACTGATCAAGTGGTGGTGCGTATATAACACCATAACCTTTTCCCATAACCCATATACATATACTATACGCCTATATAACGCCATCTGGTCATGGGTCAATATAATGTATAAATGAATGCAAATGCATAGCGAAGTAAGTCAATAAGATCTCTCAAAATATCATGAGACCCATGAACAAACGATATGATAGTAGGACACATGGGAAATCAAGAACATAGGCAATCCTAGTACTTTTATGAATAGAATCATTTGTGAATCTTACGTGCTTGCTTGTTTCGTTGTATCATATGGATCATGCTTAAAGGAAAGAAGGGATAGCCTTGACATACCTGTGTGATATCTTCTTATTACTCAACCAAGCTCGATACAACGTCTTGCATCTACAACAAGTGAAATGATATTGCCATTAACATATAATGTCGTACCGTCGTATTTGGCTAGTCGTATGGCTTAAGAAAAATCGGGCAGCAACTCCCCTATTTTTAATACATCCCAACGACCACTAAAGGTCATCAACAACCCAACAACAACAACTATAACCAACAATAGCAACAACAACAATATGATCCAATATGAGTTTCTCCGATTAACTTGACTCATATTGAACGGCAAGCTCGTTTTTTACTCATAAAAAGATATAAATTGAATCCAACTCTTATTCCAAAAATTAGTTTACCACCTTCAGAACATCATACTTGTATGTACCATATTATTTCTAGTTTAAATCATCCTAAAATGCCATTCAAAACAGCCCCATACGTTAAGTACCTTAATTTTTATCGCCAATCACTTATTTTTCATCTTTTCTTCTTCAATAAACCTAATTAAAACCTAAAAAAAAATAACAAAAGCAGACACAACATTATCAAATTATTTCTAACAATTTCCAGCCACCACAAAACCATATATTTAGCCATAATAGAGTCCAACCAAAAAGACAACCATATCCCATGTTCTTTCAAGTGATATCTTATGGTTTTTCACTCAAACAACACAACCAACACAAGATTAACCTTAGGCACAATCAAGAAGATGATATACATACCTTTTACAGCAGTTACAACTCAAAACCCTATCTCAAATTAGCTCACAATAGCCCTCAATCATACCACAACATCATAGAAGCATTCTCTTGTAGTCTTTAACACCTTTGATGATAATTTGTGTTGATTTCTATTGAGTTTGGTTCTTGAGATGTTGGACCAGTTCTTGGAGAGCATGAGAGAGTTTTGGTGTAATACATCTCTGTATATTGACGAAATGTAATGGGTAAAGACAACTTACAAGCCCACCGCCTCAATTCTCCAAGCAGGTGGGTAAGTTGCCTTCTTGGCGGCTTGAGCAGTGCCACTTCGGATTGTATCTCTCTACTATGATATCATATTGATAAATGGTTTACAGCTTGGAAACTAGACACATAGGTCTTTAATCCATATAAATATCTTCATGTAACTCTAAATATATTGGGAGAAACTGCGTCGCAACCTGGCCTATAAAATTGCCAGTTTCTCCGAAGTGCGGCGACGTGACTTGGCGACCCTACTTTATAAATCCATATTTCTCTACCTCGACATCATATGAATAAATGGTTTTGACCGTTGGAAACTAGGTTCCAGGACCTTCATTTTGGTATATAATATGTCCCAAAACAACCTCATATAACATATGAAATGTATTGCTCAAAACGCTTCATTAAGGAAAATCCTTAATCGATTTTTCCACAACTTAAATCCGATTTTTTCCCAAACTTTATATTTCATATCCAAAAATCATATATAGCCATATCACGACTTTAAACTCATTTAAATCATGATTAAAAAGTCCCATTCATCCTAACTTACCTAATACTTTGATGAACCTTACTTAGCCTTGTAAAAGGATTTCATCCCCTTTTGAGCTTAAATCAATTTACATATGACGTACTTTCACCTACGAAAACATGGGGTGTAACAAGCACGATCTTTTTTGTGAGAAGATTGTCATAATACCGGCGATGACAATCAGCATACATGAAGCGTGAGTTATCAAATTGTTCCTCCACAGCCCCCTCCTCGATTTCATGATTAAGTAGAGCATTCTCGTTCATGTTCGGGTCCATTTTAAGCTCAAAGTACCTTCAAAAAATTAAAACAATGTTAGTCGGGCATCAAAATCATATTAAGAAATTCAAAACATTGGAATTAATTAGGCCAATGAATCAAGTCGAACGGGCCCTAGAAGCTCCAGTTGCAAAGGTACTGGATTTGCAAAATCTGGCCAGTATCCGCACCTGCGAAAAAGCCATCGCAGGTGCGGTGCCGCTTCTGCGGGTTTTCTATCGCTTCTGCGGACAAGCCTAGTTGACCAGAAATCGCACATATGGAAAGGGCGTCGCAGGTAGGCCATTTTTGCACTTATGCGTTGTTCTTCAGGGGTTTAATGAACCCAGAACTTCCGAGTCTTCTTCAAATTAAACATGATTTTAGCACATAATTTATACTCAAGACTTCTAAATTAGTACAATACATGAACCTACAACTCTATTAAACCTAATTTTATGGTACATAGCGATAAACTTTTGGTTGGACAATTTGTCGAACACATGACAAGCAACAAGAAGGTATGCTTCTTGAAACAAATAGGGTACTCAGAATTCCCCCAAAGTTGTTTTTAAATCATCAACAACACACACAAGGATACTCTCAACCAATATCCCTCACTCCTAAAGCTAAAGTGAAAGAAGAAAAAGGAAAACTGGAATGTCAAGAAAACAACCATGGCGATGAGATGAAGAAGAGGAAGAAGATAAAAATATAAGAGAGGAGTAGAAGAAAGAACTGAGAATGATACCTGTGTGGTCTTGTGCGTGAGAACTCCAGTGTGAGCAGTGATGAAGATCACCAGCGTGAGAGAGGAGAGGGAGTTTTGAGATTTGGGGAAAAATTAGAGTCTCACCTGACTGATGAAGGGTTTTGAAATTCACTCGTTCGACCGCTTCTGCGAAAAGGTTAGCGCTATTGTGTGAGCGATTTTGGGGTTGTAGAATCGCTTCACGGTTTCTTCGCATCTGCGCTTCAGTTGGCACTTCTGCGAGGCCGCATCTAAGTGAAAAGTTCCATAGATGCGGTTACACTAGATGACTGGTGCACAAATTTTTCAGCCACTGTTTTTGTGCACTCCAACACCTAAAAGTCCTCAATTCAACTCCAAAAAAATCTGAAACATTGCAGCTTAGTCAAAAATAACAAAATAAACTATTCCAAAAAAAAAAATTCAAAAACGACTAAAAAATTTGAAAACGAGGGGTTGCCTCCCACCAAGTACCGCGTTTAACATCGTGGCACGACGCGGATTAACTTTACCACTTTTCTCGCCACTTGGACGATATGAATTGGGAACCTTACTTGGAATCAAGCTTGTGACCACGAGCGCTGGGGGGTGGTAAGTAGATGATCAAGCCAAACTTTAATTTCTTCATTTTGCATTTCTTGGCTTTCATGTGAGGAATGTCAATTTGACTTCTTGTTCCCTCAAATTATAAAATGTATGGCCTTTGCCTTTCCTCCTCGCAATCCCTCATTGACTCGTGTAGTTCAATTCTCATATCACCACACAATTCCAATGTTTAAAAATGCTTGAAATGTGACATCAAACATCCAAATTTCAATTCTTTCCGGATTTTGACATCCTCCTTTTCCCCCGGACTAGAGTCAATCTCAACCATATATTCAATAACGCCGGTTGACTCTAATTCTATTTTTTTCTCGATATCACCAACAAGAATTAAGTCGGCTAGCGAATGTTCAATTCTTTATTCCTGAAAATAAATCGCACTTTCTTCCTCGAAGTTGGACTCTTCTTCACTTCTTTCTCCACTCTCAAGTTGGTTGGCATAGTGAGCCTCAACCAATATTTTCATTCGATCATCCAAAGTGCGGATATTCTTATCATTTTGAGTCAAGACTTGTTTCAAATCCTCGAGTGCCAAGTTGTGCTTCTCCTCATTTTCAAGAATGGACTCCAACATGATCATCACCCTCTCATTTTGGGAATTTGAGAGTGTTTCTTAGTTTTGATCAAGTTCCAAGGAAGGATTTTCAGCTTCCACATCTAAGGAAGCTTCTTGACTATCATTCACTTCCGAGGCTTTTTGGACCTCTAAAGCTTCAGAATTTCTTCCATTTGTGAGTTCAACCTCTCAAGCGCCAAGTCATTTTGGAGGCTATTTCCAAAAGCTCCTCCAAGGTATTTTGCTCTTTGTTTCCTCCTTCAAGTAGGTATTCTAACATGAGCTTGAACTCTCCATTTTCACCATGCTCAATTTCTTCCACTTCCATGCCCCTATACTTGTCATCACAAAAAGTAGAATCATCATAGCAGGGGTTTGAGGAAGGGAAGGACACATAAGCACAATATCCCAATGACTATTTTGATGGGTTTGAGATTGTGCGCACAATCCGCCACCAAGAGAATTTAAACAATTTTGCCACGAGAGTGGTCCTCCACAATAAGGACAAGGGTCATCAAAGTATGAACAACTACCATCCAACCAATTTTCATTACATGATGCCATTTTTCAAAACTAAAAAAATAAACAAGAAATAAACAAGAAAAATACACGAAGATAAAAAAAAATAATTACACAACTATTCACAAGTTTGGACCAAAGCACTTACGCTTACTTCTCAAACAACCTAAATACGCCAAATTTCTCCCCGGCAACGGCACCGATTTCGGTAACGTCCAAATCCACTACTAAAAAGTAAATGGGCACGGTCGCAAGCAATATAATTTACCCAACTACGAGTCGGGGTCGAATCCCACAGAGAATAATAAGTAGGCGATTAGACTTGTAAAAGAATTATCACTTATTATGCTAAGCCAAACACTTAAAATGGTTTTTGAAATTATTTATTACTAAATGCGAAAATTTAAACTAACCTAGAAAGCAAGTAAAATGATCGATGGCTACAAGCATGGATACAAGGAAAATTACACTCAAGTAATGATCCAATGTATTTCACGAACAAATATGAGCGAGTTTATGTTAATTAGTCTCGGGTAATAATTCTATATTAGCTTCTTCCAAAGACTAACAAGACTTCCTAATTGCATTAGCCCTAAAAGAATTAAGAGATTAAGCACACCCGATTATGTCTACAAGTAGTTCAATCCTATCCCTAGGTAAAATCTATAAAGTGAGGGTTAAAGCCTCAAGTTCTTGTTAGTTGATCTTTCCCAACCCCAAATTATCTTTCCCAAAATTAATTCGAAGTAAATGGCGAGTCCCAGGGTTAGCTAATCCTTTTGGAAACATTAAAGAACAAGAATTAAAGAAACAATAACTCAATTCATAATAAATAAAAATCGTTCAATAAATAAGCACAACAAGATATTTAATCCACACTTTAAATATGAATATTCCCATAAACAATATTCAAGTGTTGAAAAAAATACTACACCGTTAAATTTTGATGACGTCTAAATCTACAACTAAAAAGTAAATGGACACGGTCGCATGTAATATAAATTATCCAACTATGAGTCGGGGTCGAATCCCACAGAGAACAATATGTTAAAGTTGATTCGCGTCGTGCCACGACATTAAATGCGGCGCTTGGTGGGAGGCAACCCATCATTTTTAAATTTTAGGTCATTTTTGAAATTTTCTTTTTTTTGAATAGCTTAGTATATTGTTTTTGACTAATCTGCCAAGTTTTAGAACTTTTGGAGTTGTTTCAAGCAGGTTGCATGGTCCAGGCAGTTTGAACCAGTAGCTGGAAAAACTGCAGTGCTTCACGATCGCACAAGGATACCCGTGTTCGCGTAGATTAAAGTTTTAGCTGCCTATATGCGACCGCATAGCAACACATGCGATCGCGGATATTTGAGAGATTTTGTTCTCTGCGAACGCCGATAAAGGGTTGCGATTGCAGCACTACAGGTAAGTCTCAAAAATGTAAAACACTGAAAAAAACAAGGTGTCGCGCCCCCTTTTTCCTCCGCGGAAATCGGGTTCATGACGTTTGGTATAGGACAACTCATTCCTTTTGGGAACTGGGTTTAACATTTGAAGAGTCGCCACCTAGTGAGTTAAGGTGAATTAGGGCACCAATAGAGATTCAATTATAAGTTTGATTGGATAACTAGAGATTGGGCAAGGGCTTGAAATTATCCCAAGGGGAAGGTGTTAGGCACCCCTCAGGATCCACTAGTGTGGTTCCCGGCCAGACAGTTATGTGAGTTTAGAAAATAGACAAGTATGGGCTCAAATATTAGGGGATTTAAACACATGATAAGAAAGAACAATTGAAAGAAGAGTTAAAAAAAAAGAGTCTGCAAATAAAGGGGAAAGGGGTCCTAGGTTTATTTATAATATGGATCACATTAATGCAATACCCAATAATCACTCCTCAAGAGAGGGGCTACACGTGGTATTAGCGCACAGATCATCATATCCATATCTACCCTTCCCACCCCGTTAAGGTATTAAAGCGCGGATTGGTTTCAAAGGACAAAAATCTAAGGCGACATACAAAACACATACTGTATGTTAGGGAAGCATATAAATAGATAAAGGCTCAATACACCTCCTTGAACAAAAGCACATAACTAGCATGACTTACACATACTTTTTAGGGTCTGATTGAAATACTAAAGACGAGGGGAGTTTGATTTAGAGCCAGATTCATCAGATACCTCAAATAAGAAGCCCAAATCAGGCCTGCCTGCTGGTTGGAGCAGTTACCAATTAACAGAGGCGAATTCAGATTTATTATTGTTATTACCTAAGGCTTGCCTAAGTGTTTAGACGGAGTCCTATAGGCATGATATCTACTTAATTCAGAATGCAGCGAACAGTAAACATGAATTATTTGAGATCCTATAGGCATGCTTGTTAAACCTCGTTAAGTAAGGGACTTAGATTGTTTAAAACTGATTAAGAATAGACTGATTTTAAAACGGACCATTTCAGATTCTGCAGGTGATGGTATCTACTATTGCTGATTTAAACCCTATGAACATGATATCTAACATTGAATGTGAATGAAGCGGATCAGATTTATTTAAGAATCCCTATAGGCATGATTTCTATATGTTACTGATTCCAGCATTACGAAAGACACTTATTTTTAGCCATTTAGAACCTAAAACATGATATCTAAGTGGCATGCAGAATTTAAATACGTCCTATAGGCAGGTTATCTAGGTGTGACATTGATCATGAAGAAACTGAGATAAACCCTATAGACATAGTGTCTAAAAAATGCAGAATTGAACACAAAGAATTCAAAACAGTCCTATTGGCATGCTTTCTACCCTTGAGCATACATTATCACCCAACCCTTTTTACTAGCCAACCCCAAATATTCATTACAACTTATTACAAACCAGAAATACCGAATTACAAAAGAAAGAATGAAAGAAAAGCTACAACCATAAGAAGGCCTGATTTGACTTCCTATCTGATATGCAAGGAACCGTATCATTGCCAATGCCATTGATTTCAAAACCTTTTCTCAGACCTGGGTGTGTCAGAGTTCCCTAAGGGCCTCAATAGGACCCCGGGCAGCGCTCACACCCAAGTTACACAACCAGAAGAGATGAGTGCAGTGTCGAAATACCAGCCCTCATGTGTCCAAGTTCAGAGGGAGCTCATGCGTCCCAAGGCAAGGCTCACATGAGAGGGGCAGAACTTAAGTGTAAGAAGGGAGTGAAAGTGCAGAAACAGAGTTTTAAGAGCTGAGGGAATAAAGGTGATGGCAGTCAGCCATTAACATTTCAGGGAGTCAATAACTTCACACAAAGGGGGCAGGGGATTGGGAATCCATCGCAAGGAGCCTATACACTTGGGCATGCACAGCAATAAGAAGTGCTGGCATGCCTGTACGTCAACCAGAACACACAACAAATAAGGGAAACATGGAGGTTATGATCCTAGGAGGATCAACTTTGGGTCATGCACAGCAATTTCCAATGCTGTCATGCCCCAAACCAACCACAAGTATTAAGCATATTGGGGTAGGGACTTAGGATTCATAGGTCATAATACATTGATCCAGAACGAGAGAAGTAAAATTACATAATGCTAAATAGTGGTACTGGGTTAAATGCAATCAGTAGGCGGACAAGAATGCAAGAAATAGAAAATAAACATGTTGTTGTTGGTGCAGAAAACTTAATTAGAACATACCAGTAAGAAATGCAAATGCAGAAAATAAGCAAATTTCACCACAGCCTAGCCTTGCTTTCAGCCGGCTAGGTAAGGTAGCAATATAGTAGTAGCAGAGAAAAGAGAGAGTTTTAGTGTAGTGTGTGTTTTAACTCAAGTGTTATGCCTTGTGTTCGTGTGTTTGAAAGAGAAGAAGTACAGGGTATTTATAGGCTTTTTTGAAAACAAGTGAGAGAGAAGTAATAAGCCACAAACATGGAAACAATCATGATTCAAAATCAATTATACAACTGATTCCCTTTAATTAAGGGAGCACTTGTTTAACGGGTATTGACCGATTTAAAACAAGGAAAGAAATCAATTTGTCAGCAGGCTGACACTTGCCATAAAATCAGTAGTAAAACATTTAGCTAGCAATCCAGTCTAGGTTCAGAGATACTCTAATTTTGGAAAGGATTCAGTAAGGCAAAACAAGGAAAAGAAATTAGTTAACTTTAACGGGCAAGTGAAATCAGAATTTCACAAAGGAAAAGTTTTTAAATTAGTCACAAGTTTGAAAATCAGTCAAAGAAGGAGACTCAGCATATAAATAGGGTGCATAACATTATACATGCGAGGCCAAGCCTATTGGCAAGAGGAAATAGTATGCAATAGTAGCACAAAAAGAAAATTCAATAGATAGCAACACTCGAAGCATGATAGTCAGTTGAATCAGTAGTGAAGAAACATAGAATATCAAAAACATGCGAAAATCTCACAATAGCAAGTGAGGAAAACCCCCTTTGAAATTAGGGTTTCGAACAATATCGAGTTTTTAGAGATGATAGAAACTCAGAATCAGAAGAATCACACAAAGGAGCAAAAGGTTTCGAAATAAAGAACTTCAAATCGAGTCATGCACTTAAACTAACAGTCTTAGACTCAAAGCCATAGAGTTTTCAGCAATAGAAGAATTTTAAAGATGGATAAACAAGCAAATCAGATAAAACTCAAGCAAACAAACATTCGCCTAATAAACAGTCAAAAGAAATTAGGGCTTTAACATGAAAACCCAAGTAGAAGAACGATATGAGCAGACATAGCAAGACATGTCAAGAAAAATCAGAGAAACGTTTGAAATAACTTAATAGAAACCCTAATCGCAAAAGATAAGGGGTTTTGAAGGCAGAGTTTTTAAAAGAAACTTCGAGCAAAACGCATAAAAGTCCAGAGCAAACATAGATCTGAAACAGATCTAAGAGAAATCAAAAGAACCTTTAGAGGTTAGGGTTTCAGAAGAAACCCAAGTGATGAGAAAGGCTTTGAAAATCATCGATCTAAGCATGAGAGTAAAAGTCTGACTCGACTAGCCATGGCTGGCCGGTGAAAAGTCAGAGACGGCCGGAGAACAGCCATGAACTGAATCGAACAGGCTCTGGACCAAATTCTTTCAAGATCTAGCCTTGAGACCATAAGAATCGAACACATAGAAGCCATGGATTTAGGGTTGTAGTTTGATGGCGGCGGCTAGGGTTCGATGGAGTCTCAGAGAGAATTGAGAGGGGAATTCAAGGGCGGCTGTAGGTAAAAAAAATGATTAGGGTTTGGGGGTAGTTGGGAATTAATTTAGGAAAGGGTTAATGTGAGTCGTTGATCTGAGCGATCAACGGTTGGGATTAAATGGGAATTCGGGTGGGTCGTTTAAAAGGGTCGTGGGTCGGTTTTGAATGGGAATTGGGTTGTGGGTTGAATTGGGTTTAAATTGGGGGTCCAATTCAGGCTGTAATTGAAAATGCAATTGGGGCTAGATTTTAAATAGCCACTTTCCCTTATTTATTTTATAAAAAATAGCAGATTAATTTCTGAAAACAAATTAAAAGCATTAAAAAGATTTATAATTTATAACTATCAATTTTAAAATACTGGGTTTAATTTTTATGAATATAACCGCAATTAGATCTTAAAAGAGGCTAATATTGCAATTGTACGCAATTTAGCTTAAAAATACTAAATAAATTTGTAAAAATATGGAAAAATTATCTTAGCTATATTTTAGCATAAATATGAGAATTTCAACTTCTCACTTGTGCTACAAGTGTAAATGAGCAGCCATGGTTTTTTTCTTTAATGTTTAGGGATGAAATTTTAGGGGTTTTATGGGAATATTGTGTGTGAATGTGCGCGTGTTTGCTGATTAGGTTGGTTGAGTGAGTGAGCTGTAACTCTTGAAAAATTTGGGGGTAGATCCGTGCTTTAATTTTCTGTAATTGCTATGAAAATCTGATGCCCATAATGTGTTTGTGGAAATGCATGAAAGAACTTTAACTGGGTGAGGAAGAAGACCTTCACGATTACCATGCCTAATAACGCGATCTCATAGTTCTAGTTCTACCCCTTGGAAAAATTACACTCTGCTATCGCGTTGTCTGTCTGCGATCGCGTATCTTTAATTATAAGGAAACCAAAAATGCTCTTAGGCAGCTAAATAGTAGCATTGCAGATTTAAATGTTGTTGCTTTTGGATCATTTTCTTTAGCCTAGATACATCATAATATAGTGTATTAAGTACCCTTCCAAGCATTGAACATGTGGTCTACTTTTGTAGCTACTTTGAGCATAAAATGGCCTAGGAAAATGTTAAAATTGTACAAGAGCATGCTCCCCATGCTGTGGAAGAGGAATATTTTGATCAGACCAGATTCACAGTTGCTGAATGTGAAAGAAACTATGACAAACTCATGTCAAAATGAATCGTCAAAGAAGGGGGCATCCGTTTGGACAACCTTGAGGCTAAGATGCCGGATTTTTCCCGAAGATTGAGTGATAGTGGATGGATGAGCTTTGCTCTTGAACCAATTAAAGCAAACTACACAGTAGTTCGTGAGTTCTATGCCAACGCCTTGAAGACAGATTTCCAAGGGAAAATATTCACCTTTGTTAGGGGCTAGCGGGTCAAATTTGGCCCAAGGTAATAAATGCACACTACATGCTTCCCAATGCTGACAATGAGGTATACAGAGCCAGATCAAGGGAGAGAGGAAGCCAATGGTTGGCGGACAAGCTTCATGACGGGGTAACACCGACCTGGGAAAATTTGCACAAAGGGGTTGATTCTTGTTAATTCACAGCTGATGCTAGGACTTGGCTGTCCATTATTTGTGCCAGAATCGTGACGACTAGATATGAATCTGAGGTGATGCCTGAGAATGATGATTGTTGCTATTATGGATGATTTGCTAGTGAACGTGGGCCAGCACATAGTGGGTGAGATTGAGAAAGCATGTAACTGGAGGTCTAAGAGTTTATTCTTTCCCTCATTGATCACTCAGTTGTTCTATGATGCTGGGGTGCTAAAGGACCCGCATGATTCTGAGAAGGACCCAGGAATGACAGTTTATTCATTACTTAGAAAAGGGCCAACTGACGGGAAGAAGAAAAGGAGAATTGATGTGTTATCTCCTTCATTTGGGAAGTCTACCGAGACTGCTGATGGGTCTGGTGGTTCTTCCACAGCTACAACAGGACTACATGACTCCATTGCTCCACTACCTTATGGACCTCCCACTACGCGCCACCTTTCCAGTCAAATCTATGGCGTAGATGCTCACATTCGCCAACTTGTAGCCGGCCTTCCTTCTGATCCATCCAGGGAGAGCACTTCGACTGGAACTGGTAAGAAGCCGTCTTTGGATAATGTAGTTCAGGAACAAAAAGCAATCAAAAATAGGTTGGAAGACATGAGCCGAAGACAAGGAAAGGTTGAGAGGCGACAGTTGAAGTTCAAGGAGCATGTGAAGAAGAAAAGCAATTTTTTGTCAAAAATGATGCACAAGCTGAGTTCATTCTGTAGCTCACATGAATCAGAGGACGATGATGATGAGGATTTGGAGCTCAAATTTCCCACCACCTCTAGCTCTGAGTGATGCAGTTTTAGGAGCACCTCCTTGATTTATCTTGTTTTGTTTATGTCACGACCCAAAATCTAACCGTGGTCGTGATGGCACCTATCGTGTTACAAAAAGCCTATTCCCAAAATATTACAACTAATTTGATTATAAGAATTTAATAAAATATTTCCAATAATTTAATTCCTGATAAACTAAACCAACTATAAATATAAATAATATAAAATATGAAAACGAGTCCCAAACATCAGGGTGTCACTAAGTCATGAGCGTCTAAAACTATGAACTAAGATATATAACTGTCTAAAAGAAGAAATGACAAAAAGAGTAACGAGGTCCTGCGGACGCTGGCAGCTACCTTGCAATCTCTAAAGATAGTCGGCCTAAACTCAACTAACTCACCTGGATCTGCACATAAAGTGCAGGGTGTAGTATGAGTACAACCACCTCAGTAGTAACAGAAATAACTAAGGAACTAAGCAGTAGTGACGAGCTGAGCAAAATAGTTCAATTATTTATTTATCACAATTTTAAAAACAACAGGAATAAACAGGTAAATTCCATAACTCAGTAAATGCCACAAAGAAATTTAACAGATAAATGCAGCAACATCAAAAGTAAATGCAACCTCACAGCAATATCACTCCATCACTCAACACTCGCACTCAGCACTCCACACTCAACAATCAATACACTCAACACTCTACGCTCACTAGGGATGCGTACAGACTCCGGAGGGGCTCCCAAAGCCCAAGCGCTAAGCACGGACAACTCACGTGCCATCATATCAATACCTGGATCCGCACGGTGAACTCACATGCTACGCGGACAACTCACGCACTATGGTATCAATACCTGGACCCGCACGGTCAACTCACGTGCTACGCGGACAACTCACGCGCTATGGTATTAATATCCTCACAACCAGGCCCTCGGCCACACTCAGTCATGTACCTCACTAGCCTCACCATCATCAACAAATAAGGGAACACAACCCACATCAAGTATCACAGCATATTAGCAAATAATGGAGACTGAGGTAAACATGTACAATAATTTCTATGACTGAGTACAAATAATGTGAGCATGAATAAAACCTAAACAGGATCTCTAACATGAAGGCAAACAAGTTCAACAACAAGTAAACACATAACCAAAGATAATAGCTTTTAGGCCTGGCCTCACGGGACGGACCAAGTCTCAATCCCTCGTGGTGCACACCCACACGTCCGTCACCTAGCGTGGGTATCACTACCAAATAATCACATGATATCAATTTCTCCGGGTTTATACCCTCAAAGCCAGAGTTAAAACTGTTACTTACCTCAACAGCGTAAAATTCTACTCCGGGATGTCCTCGTCCCTCGACTCGGTCTCCAAAAGCTTCGAATCAAACCATAATCAGAATACTACTATCAACATAGTCTAAAGAATCGAATTACACAATAAAAACTACATAAACATGCCAAAAATCCGAAATCGGCCAAAACTCGGCCCCCGGGCCCACATCTCGGAATCAGTCAAAAATGGCAGAATAATAATCCTCATCCTCTCCCGAGTCTAACCATATAAAATTTGTCAAAATCAGACTCCGTTTGGTCCCTCAAATCCTCACTTAAAACTCTCCAAAACTCAAACCCTAACTCCCTCAATTTCACTTTGAAATCATCAATCAAATCCCAAAAACGAAGATGGATTCATAAATTATAATCAAAATCGAGTAGAGAACACTTACCCCAATCCATATGGTGAAAATTGCCTCCAAAATCGCCCAAATCCGAGCTCCCCAACTCAAAATATGACCGAATGAACAAACCCTAGTTTTGTATATTTTTCTACCAGCTATTCTGCCTCGTTTCTCGATCCAAACGATCCCGAAACTCGTATTTTATGCCTCCAATAGATTCCTTGTGAAATTCTAGTCAAGTTAGGCTTTTGAATCACTCAATTTGACCTTATAACGAAGGAGATATGTAGGTTTTAATATTTGCAAATAGTGCAGATTTTTAAATACGCTGCTAGTGGCAATTTCGTAATTAATCTGAAAAATCTGGCAACCTAATTCTTAGTAAAATGACCATAAAATCCTCATATGATGTCCAAATTCGACGATTCTTTTTGCTACAGGTCCATAATTATAATACGGATCTAATGCTTTAATCAAAAAAGAAATCGAAGCTCATTTGTTCAATATGATATCATTTATGCTTGAAGAAACGGCGTCGAAACATAAGAAAAACGAGCGCAACACAACCCAAACCTATTCAGAACTCATCCGAGGCCCTCGGGACTTCAACCAACAATTCCGACAAGTCATATATCACTACCCAAACTTAGTCAAACCTCCGAAACACCCAAAACCACACCCAAAACACCAAATCAACCTCGAATTCAAGCCTAAGAACTTCTAAACTTCCAACTTTCGCCAATTCAAGCCTAATTCTACCACGGACCTCCAAATTATATTTCGGACACACTCCTAAGTCTAAAATCACCCAAGGAAGCTAATCGAATCATAAAAATCCAAATTCATATTGTTTTACTCATAAGTCAACTTCCGGTTGACTTTTCTAACTTAGCTTTCTAATTAAGAGACTAAGTGTTCATTTCACTCCAAAACTATTCCGAACCCAAACCTAGCAACTCGATACAACTCAACACAGCTGAACAACATATAAATAAGCATAGATGGGGGAAATGTGGCTATAACTCTCAGAACGAACGATCGGGTCGTTACATCCTCCCCCTCTTAAACAAATGTTCGTCCTCGAACGAGTCTAAAACATACCTGAAATCACATGATATACCACATAATTCAAACACTCACAACGATGATTTCTAATCATAGCAGCTGCCCAAAAGAACCAAAGGCTGGTAATAAACCTCTTATCAGACAGAGCTAATTATCAAGTCACAAATCAAACACCCATTAGTCCTTGCTACATCTCAAGTAAACCCTTCTCATCACATTCGATCAATCCGAACACAATCTCGCAGTCAAATCATTCTCGCAACACAGCCATCAAATCACAAATCCCACTAATAGGGACACCAACGGGCATATAAGCACATGCTCACACAATCAAAAAATTCGTACTCCAGCTCCAATCAAAACCCGGCCTCAAGTCCTCCAGACTTGCCCAACATCAACACACACCTCGCACCTCATCCAGGGAATCACAATCCGTCGATGCACAACTGATACCGAGCGCTCATGTGCGCATACGAATGCATGGAAGGAATTCAAAGAGTTACACTTCAAGCTGAATTAATACCGCACGATAAGAATTCAAGAAGGTGAAGTTTTCCTAAAAGTTCAGCAGCCTCTCGAAGATAAGTACAGACGTCTCCGTACCGATCCCCAAGACTCTACTAAACGCGCTCATGACTCGTGAGACCTATGTAACCTAGGCTCTGATACCACCTTGTCACGACCCAAAATCTAACCATGGTCGTGATGGCGCCTATCGTGTTACAAGGCAAGCCTATTCCCAAAATTACTACTAATCTGATTATAAGAATTTAATAAAACATTTCCAATAATTTAATTCCTGATAAACTAAACCAATGCTAAATATAAATAATATAAAATACAGAAACGAGTCCCACACATTGGGGTGTCACTAAGTCATGAGCATCTAAAACTATAAACTAAGATATATAACTGTCTAAAAGAAGAAATGACAAGAGGAGTAACAAGGTCCTGCGGACGCTGGCAGCTACCTTGCAGTCTCCAATTAAGGCCGGCCTGAACTCAACAAACTCCGCGCTCTAACTCACCTGGATCTGCACATAAAGTGCAGGGTGTAGTATGAGTACAACCACCTCAGTAGTAACAAAAATAACTAAGGAATTGAGCAGTAGTGACGAGCTAAGCAAAACAGTCCAATTATTTATTTTCATAATTTACAACAAACATGAATAAACAAGTAAATTCCATAAAACCAACAAATACCACAAAGAAGTTAATAGGTAAATGCATCAAGAGCAAAAGTAAATGCAACCTCACAACAATGTCACTTCATCACTCAACACTCGCACTCAGCACTCAACACTCAATACCACTCAACACTCTGCGCTCACTGGGGGTGTGTACAGACTCCGGAGGGGCTCCCAAAGCCCAAGCGCTAAGCACGAACAACTCACGTGCTACCATATCAATACCTGGATCCGCACGGTCAACTCACGTGCTACGCGGACAACTCACGCGCTATGGTATCAATACCTGGACCCGCACGGTCAGCTCACGTGTTATGCGGACAGCTCACGCGCTATGGTATTAATATCCTCACAACCAAGCCCTCGGCCTTACTCAATTATTTACCTCACTAGCCTCACCATCATCAACAAATAAGGGCACACAGCCCACATCAAGTATCACATCATATTAGCAAATAATAGAGTGAGGTAAATATGTACAATAATTTCTATGACTTAGTACAACTAATGTGAGCATGAATAAAGCCTAAGCATGATCTATAACATGAAGGCAAACAAGCTCAACAGCAAGTAAACACATAACCATAGATAATAGCTATTAGGCCTCACAGCCTCACGGGACGGACCAAGTCTCATTCCCTGGTAGTGCACACCCACACGCCCATCACTTAGCGTGAGTATCACCACCAAACAATCACATGATATTACTTTCTCTGGGTTTGTACCCTCAAAGCCAGAGTTAAAATTGTTACTTACCTCAATAACATAAAATCCTACTCCGGGATGTCCTCGTCCCTCGACTCGGTCTCCAAAAGCTTCAAATCTAACCATAATCAGAATACTACTATCAACATAGTCTAAAGAATCAAATACACAATAAAACTACATAAACATGCCAAAAATCCTAAATCGGCCAAAACCCGGCCCCCGGGGCCCAGACCATCTCGGAATCAGTCAAAAAAAGCAGAATAATAATACCTCGTCCTCTCCCGAGTCTAACCATATAAAATTTTTTAAAATCGGACTCCGTTTGGTCCCTCAAATCCTCACTTAAAACTCTCCAAAACTAAAACCCTAACTCGCTCAATTTCACTTTGAAATCATCAATCAAATCCCAAAAACGAAGATGGATTCATAAATTATAATCAAAATCGAGTAGAGAACACTTACTCCAATCCATATGGTAAAAATCGCTTCCAAAATCGCCCAAATCCGAGCTCCCCAACTCAAAATATGACCGAATGAACAAACCCTAGTTTTGTATATTTTTCTACCAGCTATTCTGCCTTGTTTCTTGATCCAAACAATCCCGAAACTCGTATTTTATGCCCCCGATGGATTCCTTGTAAATTTCTAGTCAATTTAGGCTTTTGAATCACTCAATTTGACCTTATAACGAATGAGATATGTAGGTTTTGATGTTTGCAAATAGTGCAGATTTTTAAATACGTCGTCAGTGGCAATTTCGTAATTAATCTGAAAAATCTGGCAATCTAATTCTTAGTAAAATGACCATAAAATCCTCATACGATATCCAAATTCGACGATTCTTTTTGCTACAGGTCCGTTATTACAATACGGATCGAATGCTTCAATCAAAAAAAGAAATTGGAGCTCATTTGTTCAATATGATATCATTTGTGCTTCAAGAAACATAAGAAAAACGAGCGCACCACAACCCAAACCTATCCGAAACTCACCCGAGGCCCTCGAGACCTCAATCAATAATTCCAACAAGTCATATATCACCACCCGAACTTAGTCGAACCTTCGGAACACCCAAAACACCAAATCAACCTCGAATTCAAGCCTAAGAACTTCTAAACTTCCAACTTTCGCCAATTCAAGCCTAATTCTACCACGGACCTCCAAGGTAAATTCCGGACACACTCCTAATTCTAAAATCACCCAAGGAATCTAATCGAATCAGAAAAATCCAAATCCGAATTCTTTTACTCATAAGTCAACTTCCGGTTGACTTTTCTAACTAAGAGACTAAGTGATCATTTTACTCGAAAACTACTCCAAACCCAAACCTACCAACTCGATACAACTCAACACAGCTGAACAACACATAAATACGCATGGATAGGGGAAAATGGAGCTATAACTCTCAGAATGAAGGAACGGGTCATTACAGTTTAGTTGCATTGAGGACAATGCAACTATTTAGGTTGGGGGTGACTCATTTACACGTGATGATGTAGTTGGAGCATGGTTATTTTTTGTGATAACTTGTGTAGATTTGTTGATGATGTAGTTTATTAGTGATAATTTGAAGTTTAATTTTTAGCATGTTATCATTAGTTTTTATATTTTATTTTTTCTTATTTTGCTACTTTATTTACTTGTAGTAGTATTAATAAAAATCCTTGGTTTTTCTTTATGCCGCGGTTCTTTTCCAAGTAAATAATTTGTGTCGAACCGGGTGACTTTTCCCTATGATGGATGGTGTGACAACTTTCTTAATGGATTAGTCTTGTCTATTTTTTTTAGGTAAAGATTTTTTATTTTTAGTTTAGTAGCTAGTACTGAATAAATTGATTATTGGGTGTGATCGTTTTGTCCATAAACCAACATGTGGCTTGTTTGGTACCAACATGATTTAAACTTTGGCATTTGAAGTTTTGATCTCTAAAACAAATAATGATTGAAGTGATAGTCTTTGTTGTGACTTTTAGGTTCTATTTTTGGTTCTTTGATTCATTAAATAGTCTTTTAGGCTATATATGATTTTCTTTGGGTTCATTATTTTTAATTGGATTTTAGATTTATATCTCACTCGAGTTTGCATGTGCCATGTGTGGTGAGATTTTGTGAATTCTTTTACATTATTTGTAGTCTAGAACTTGCTCGGAATGTGCTTCACGGCTAAATCCTAGACTAACTTGGTTTGAAATATGATGTTAGGCCTTTCTTGAACCTTTTTAGTGCCTTAAATTTCCTACCCTTGCATATTTTCCCTAGTCAACACCTTTTGAGCCTTTAAACTGTTTTTTTTTTTTGGCAACCATGATACAAGCTTTAACCCTTTGTTTTTTATTGATGTAGCTTTTGGTACCCGACCCCCCTAAGTACTTTGAAAGTGTAAACATAGGCTAAAAGCCTAAGTTTAGGGGTGAAGGTTGGAAAAGTTGTAATGTAGAAGTTGCTTAAAAGGTGAAAGGTATGTATATATATATATATATATATATATATATATATATATATATATATATATATATATATATATAAGAATAAAGAAAAAAAAGATAGTAATATTTGAAAAGAAAAAAAAAGAATTGTGAATAAATGGAAGACTAGGTGATGAATTGACAAATTAAGAAAGGGTGGAAAAGTTCTTGAAGAAAGTATACTTTGATTGTTGAACCTGGAGTCACGAATACACATCCCAGAACCTGGAGTCACGAATACATGAGCATCTAGAGTTCTACAAATAAGGTTTGAATGAAGAACAACTATTTAATTATAAACTCAATAAAACAGTAGTGATAGAAGGGAAGGGGACTTTAGGGCTGCAGACGCCGTGCAATTATACCTCAAGTCTCCAACCGCGACTGGATAAAGTGTAGTATGAGTACAACCGACGCAATGTACTTCGTAAGTGTCGAGCTTAACCTTGACAAGGTAATGACAAGGACATGACAAGACTTCTACGTAAAATAAACTTGTACAAGTGGACGTAAAGCAACAAAATAATAATAAAATGCAAATACTAACTGGGAGTGGACATGCGAAAATGGGAAGATATAATAGATACGGCAAGTATGAAGATAGGAAATAACCAAGTAAATCACCAAATCGGAAATCAGTCAAATCAATGATATGAAAATAGCACGGCATCAATCTTCGTGCTTTTACTCTCATCCTCACCATGTAATAATATGAATGAAATAGCACGGCATCACCCTTCGTGCTTTTACTCTCATCCTCACCATGTAAGAATATGAATGAAATAGCACGACATCACCCTTCGTGCTTTTACTCTCATGCTCACCATGTAATAATATGAATGAATGGCACGACATCACCCTTCGTGCTTTTACTCTCGTCCCTTACCTTGCAATAATATTAATCCGAATAATAAACAATGTGGGAAATGATTTAACTTCAAATATGGTGCCAAGAGATCAAACTTCAATTTCCAAAATATTCAACATCTTTGAAATAAACAATAAAAATGAAATGAATAATTAAGGAAGTAATAATCTAATCTAAGCATGGATAACATAATTAACAAAATAATAAAATACAAAGAAATAAGTTCTACCGCGTGCTTTAACCCAATGACAACGCATATGTGCTATTCACCTCACATATACGTTGTTCCCACACGTAAAACACATAACAAATAGACCAACAAATCCTAATCCCTCAAGTCAAGGCTAACCACGACAGTTACCTCACTCTGCAACCAAATCAATGCTCAATCACGGCTTTGTCTATAGAATTAGCCTCCAAACCAATCAGATCTAATCAACTATTGTTCAAATAATTTAAAATAAGCTTTAGAAACTACCCACGAGTGAAAAAGATTCAATCTTTAATGTTTTTGAAATAAGTTAACAAAGTTCAACCCCGGGTCCGCTTGGTCCAAACCCGAGATTCGGATCAAAACCCGATTACACATTCACCCTGATCCCGTTTATGTGATTATTTTCAAAATTCGACCTCAATTTGAGGTTTAAATCTCAATTTCGCAAAATTTCCAATTTTTACCTAAATCCCTAATTTCTACCATAAAAAGCATGATAAATGGTTGAAATCATGGGTGTTTATGAAAATGTAAGAAAAATAATTAAAATCTACTAACCTATAAAGTTGGGATGAAAAACCTCTTCAAAATCGCCTCTAGGCCAAGCTCAAACTTGAAAATGGTGAAAAGTGACTTAATTCCGAACTTTGGTATATTTTAATCACTGGGCGTCAGGCCTTCTTCGCGTTTGCAAAAGGCCTGACGCGATCACGAAGAATAGTAGCCCGAGTGGCCTTCGCGTTCGCAAGGGCCTATCCCCCCTGGCCTACACATTCGCGTAGTGTACATGACTGCGACCCCCCCCCCCCCCCCAGAATCCTATAAACCTTCGTGTTCGCGAGAGGATGGTCGCGTTCACGAAGGATGATGTGCCGTATAATTGCGGAACTTTTAATACTAATAACATAAGTTGTAGCTCGTCTTTTAAAGAATTTTTAGTCAATTCTTATGTAGTTTTGGTGTTTTGCAGCAAATTATAATTGAAGAACCAAGAACAAGAAAAAGATGACAAAAACCCATAGAAGGGCGAAAATGCGGCAGGTTTGCGACAGCAAAAGTGATGTGCGGGCCGCAAACCAACAGCAAAGTGAAGCAGATAAACCCATCTTTTAGAATCGATTTGCTGTAAATTTTGCGATCGCATAATACTTGTGCGGATCACATAATGACCGCAGAAGTGCAAAGAGAATTTCTACGAGAGCAATTCTGCGGCATCAAATGAGATCGCAAAGTCAATATGCGGACCGCAAAATGGATCTGCGATGGAAAACTGGGCAACTGGACATTAAAGTATGCGATAAAATTGTAGTTATGCGGGCCGCAAATGTGTTCTGCGGCCCGTTTTTGCGGTAATAGATGTGATCTGCAGGGGTATTTTCATCATATTTTGACCCCGACTTTTAGCCCATTATAAATAGAATAACTAGGGTTTTGTGGGACATCTGGTCTGAAAAAAAGGCATTGAATACACCATTGTTTTGGAACCTTTTGAAGAAGAGAATCTTGTCATCATTGTAAGCTTTATGACTTTATTTATTTCTTTGTTCTTGGATTCTAATATGAGTCGCTAGTTTTAAATACTAAGGTTGTGGACCCTAAATGGGTATAATGTTAATGGGTGTTTAGTATTGAATATATATGTCACACCTCCCTNTATATATATATATATATATATATATATATATATATATATATATATATATATATAATGGTTAGTTGGTATTTATTCATTTCTCATGCTTCATTTAATGTTGATGGTTCCAAACATTGACTAATGCCATTTCACTCTATCTTTACTTGGAAAAGTGGGTTAGGGTTTGGTGGAATTGAATGACAAAAACTCAAGGCATTAAACCTTGTTTAATAGAATCGCTTAGGAATAAGTGGGTTATATTCTGCATAAATTGGTTGTTCTTAATTGCAACTCTTTTATATTTGGAAAAATTATAAATAAATACTACCTAACTATTGGAAAATATTAGGTATTCATTTAGGAACCATTTGCATATCAAAGGACCTTCCATTAGAAATATATCAGATTAACACCGGTAGCATTATATTCCATTGATGGGAACACAACCTTGGTTTTCTTAATCAAATTAATTACACTCTCATAACAAATAATTATTATTAATTCCAATTACAACATTCTCTTTTTAAGCTAACGGAGTAGAATTACGACATAAGTCAAGTTCCACACTACTGAAGTAACCTATTCACACCTATTCCTTGTGGGATTCGACCCCAACCTTGTTGGGTTATTATATTTGATACCGACAGCCTTACACTATTTATTTAAGTGTAATTTGAGCGTATCAAAGGAAAAGCTCTCCAATGCTTCACGTTCGCGTGAAAATATCCACCCCAGCCCCAAGTTCTTCTTCGCGATCGCGAAGCACAATGCACCAGCCATCAGCAGCACTGAAATCCCAGCAACTTTCTAAGTTCAAAATAGTCGATAGCCTATACGAAACTCACCCGAGCCTCTCAAACTCCAAACCAAACATGCACACAAGTGTAATAGTATCAAACGAGCTCGCTTGCACGATCAAAACACCAAAATAATACCTAAAACTACGAATCAAACAACAAAATGCATGAATTTTTCAAAGAAACTCAAAGAACTTTCAGATCACAACCGAGCATCTGAACCCTATCAAATCAACTCCGTTTTGCACCAAATTTTGAAGACAAGTCTAATATAGTAAAATGAACCTATACCAAGTTCCAGAACTAAAATTCGAACCCGATAGCCATAAAGCCAATATACGGTCAGACTTCGGAATTCTTTAAACCTTCAAATTACTAGTTTTCAACAAATCACCTCAAATCAAGTCAGGGACTTTCGAATTCGATTTCGAGCATATGCTCAAGTCCAAAATCACGATACGGACCCACCGGGTTCGTCAAATACCGATCCGGACCCGTTTACATAAAATGTTGACTGTAGTCAACTCAAATCATTTCTAAAGCTAAAATTCATATTTTCTTCAATGTTTTACATAAAAACTTGTCGGAAAAATATACGGATTGCGCACGCAATTCAAGAAGCACTATATGGAGCTAATCGAGGTCTCGGAATACTAAAATAAGTGCTAGAACTCATAATGATCTATCAGGTCATAACAAAATCTTTTTTCTTTTCTTTTATTGGCAATAACTACAAGTTTTGTCAAAATTAACAAATATTATCAAAAAGTCAAGAAGTGTTCAAGAAACAAAAATCCTAACAGCTTACTGAATTTATGGGCGTAATTATATGAGATACTAACATATTTTCTGAAAAAAAAAATCTTCTAAGGAATGAAATCAAAAGAACATGAACGAATTGAAAAGAAGTGCATGCATGTAACCATTGTAAATGAAAGAAGACCCAATTTTGCTAAAGATTTCTACAAGTTTACAACATTAATGGGACATTTGTTGAAATGAAGCCTCTTGTATAGAGTGTGGTCCTACTTGTAAGGTGTAGGTCATCTCGTTCCTTTCTCTTGATGCTACTATGCTTTACACGTCAAGCAGACTAAGGGCCCGTTTGGCCATAAAAAAATTTTACTTTTTTTTTTCGAATTTTTTTTTATTTTATTTTGAAATCAGTGTTTGGCCATAAATTTTCAATTTTCACTTGAATATGAATTTTAAAATTTTTCGAAAATTTGAAAAAACGCCAAAAAGTTGTTTTTCAAAATTTTCACTTTAGATCACTCACAAAAATTCAAAAACAACCCAAAATTTTATTAATACACAACTATAATTTACAAATAATAATTTTACTTGAATTTTTTTTCACTTTTCTCCGGAATTTTACAATTCTTATGTCCAAATGCCCACTTAATATTTAAAATAACCTCTTAATTAAAATAAAAAAATTTGGCGAACTTGATTTTTTAAATAAAAATTGGTGAAAATCTGAGTGATTTTAAGGTTAAAAAAAATATGGTGATTTTTGTACAATAATACTACTGTTCTTTTTTTTTTTGGTAATTCACAAATATTATTAATCACCAAGAAACAAATTACATCATATAGAGGCCAACTCAGCCTGTACATATATCTATCATGTACTCTTATCCTCAGCAGCCTATTTAACATGTCACTATACTACTGGTTTCCTCTCATATATAAACTTGTGTTGTAGAACATCTTTGTGTTTGCCAACAGCCCGAATATTACAAATGTATACTATCTCTCTAATGATGCTCTGCCTAACTCTATGTATCTTTTCAAATACTCTATGATTTCTTTCATTCCATATACTATACAATGTTTCCGCTAATATCAGTCGCAAAAGCTGGCCTTCAACATATTTGTTCTTTGCTTTTTCCACAAACCAGCACACTAACTGAGTCCACGACCTTATTTGCACTTGAATATGTACCCATCTGAAGATATCTTTCCATAGTTCCATAACGACAGTACATTCACAAAATAGATGAGCATGAGTCTCCGGATGATGGCTACAAAAAACACATGCTGTATCCACCTTAATGTTCCATTTGATCAACCTGTCAGAAGTTAGCATTCATTCTTGTATGATCAGCCACATAGAAAATATGTCTTTAGGCCTAGCTAGGTTTCTGAACATGATTGCTTTCCACTCAACCTTTGCTAATGATCCAAGTTGCTGTAAGTATAGCTGTTTGATTACTCTGCATTTGCCTGCATCTCTTGCAACTATTGACTTGGACCTTCAAAAGTTAGAATCTTTTGAAGCATCCAACTTTCTTGTTTAGCCACTTTGATATTAGTTATAGGTTGACCCTTTATATGATACATATGGACCCATTTGATCCATAACCTATCTGTTTTTGTTGTTAAGTCCCATTGTAATTTGAGGATGGCTGCTCTATTCCATCGTTTAAGGTTCAGAATGTTTAGCCCTC
Source organism: Nicotiana attenuata (assembly GCF_001879085.1). Taxonomy (NCBI): domain Eukaryota; kingdom Viridiplantae; phylum Streptophyta; class Magnoliopsida; order Solanales; family Solanaceae; genus Nicotiana; species Nicotiana attenuata. The sequence continues at coordinate 36,365,981 of NC_031991.1, forward strand.
CTGCACTCTTGTGTTGACATACTTTCTCCCATGATATCAACGCTCGTTTGGTAATAACATTTGTCCCTGACCGTATGAAACTTCTACAATATGCTTCAATGAGCTTGATCACCTTAGATGGCATCAGAAACATTTGGGACCAATACGATAGTACTCCAAACAAACAGACCTAATAAGTTGAATTCTTCCAGCGTATGACAACTTTCTTGCAGTCCAGGATGATATTCTTGCTACTATTTTGTCAATCAGGGGTTACCATTGTGCCACCTTCATCTCACTGGTGGTTAGAGGTACTCCCAAGTACTTAAATGGTAATTCACCTTTCACATAGCCCAATTGCTGGAGTATAGTTTCCTGTTCTGCATTGTCCACTCCACCAAAGTAAACTGAACTCTTGCTTAGATTAGCCTTTAGCCCAGAAGCTGTGGAGAATTGGTCAAAGCACTGCTTCATCATTGTCACAGACTGTTTATCACCCCTAGGAAATAATATTAAGTCATCAGCAAAGTTTAAACGAGTGATGCCTAGTTTCTTGCACTTTGGATGAAAGTGAAAGTGTTTATTGTTCGTCAAATCTGTAAGCAGTCTACTTAGGTATTCCATGGCTAGAACAAACAAAAATGGTGACATTGGTTCACTCTGCCTGAGTCCTTTAGCAGCTGAAAAAGGCTCAACTAACTCTCCATTTATCAAGATAGAATAGCTTACACTATGCATACAAGTTGATACCCACTGGGTGAATTTGTGAGGGAATCCCAGTCCCTCCATGATTTATATCACAAAACTCCATTCTACACTATCATAAGCCTTTTGTAAATCAACATTGATCATACACCTAGGTGATATATGTTTCTCGGAATATGCCCTAATCAGTTCATGGGCTATGATGTATTGTCAGCTCCTTTTCTTCTAGGTATGAAACCAGCCTGTGCCCCATCAATCAAGTAGTCCATTACTTTCTGAAGCCTTGATGCTACGATTTTGGAGATGATCTTATACAACACTGAACAACAGGATATAGGTCTGTAGTCTTTGATAGTGGCAAGATTGGAAATCTTGGGCAATAGTATAACTGTATTGCAGTTAATGATCTTAGGCATCATACTTGTATCAAAGAATTCATTTATTGCTTCATATGCATCATCATTAATAACCTCTGATGCTTTTTTGAAGAACACAGCATTATATCCATCAATGCCTGGTGCTTTGTCATTTCCAATAGAATGTAAGCATTCATCTACTTCTTGCTTGGAGATATCTTTGACCAATTCCACTACTTGTTGATGATTCGGTTTAGGCCCATTTTTCAGCATTTGAATGTTAGCAACAGGCAAATTTGTAGTTGCAGTTCCCATAAGGAACTTATAGAATTCCACTTATCTCTCTTTTGATTTTCTCAGGATCAGTCAAAATTGCACCATTTAATGCTGTTAATGTTGTAATATTTTTCCTGTTTGCTCTGTTTTTCATCATTGCAAAAAGAAGTATTTGTTGTTTCCATCACCAACATTAATCCACTGAGCTCTTGATTTCTGCAGGGATATCTTCTCTTCAATGAGTGACCATTTTTCTAATCGAAATCTGGCTTCTTTCTCCAACAGCCTTAGCTGATCTGAGTACCCTCTATTCATTTCTTGTTGACAGTCAATCAGGTCTTTTCTTGCTTGATCAATTTTCTCTGTTACATTCTAGAAGTTTCTGTTATTCAAACTCTTAAGTTCTGGCTTCATGACTTTCAACCTGTACCATATAGTTGCTAACTTGTAAGATTGTTGCTCAACTTGCCATCCATCAGTAACAATTCTCTGAAATTCTTCATGTTCAGCCCAAACATTTAGGAATCTAAAAGGTACTCTGATGTTATTGCTTCTTCTCTGAAATTTCAGTATGAGTGGTCAGTGATCTGAGACAAATGGATCTCTAATTTCTACTGCTAGATGCCCAAAATTCATCATCCAATCATTATTCCCCAAAGCTCTGTCTATCTTGCTAATTGCCGTGTCTTCTCCCATTTGACCATTTGTCCAGGTAAAGAATTCTCCTCTCCAAGGTATTTCAGATATCATTGTATCTGAACAAAATTCTGCAAAATCTTGAATATCTGTTTCTGTTACTGCATGTTTTGACACTCTATCTTGTGTAGACAGAATAGCATTAAACCCCTCTCCCCATAGCAGCCATGGTTGGTTTATAGATTGGGAAAGAATTCTAAGCTTTTGCCACATCCGCTTTCGCATTTAGACTGTTATAACCATAAACCACAGTCATAGCACAACTAACATTAGTGCTATTAATAATACAGTGGATAAATTGAGCATCTGTTTGTACCACATCCACACGCCAAATATTTTAGTCAAATAATAGCCATATTCTTCCATTAACCGCATGATCATAGTTATGTACTAAGTCCCAATTATTTTCAATGTTAGGGGCAATAATAGAAGCTTTATGTCGTTTGATTCTGGTCTACACTAATGCTACTAATGAAATATGATTATGTTTGATGTACTTATCCAACTCCTTCTACTTATATGTTTGGTTTGCCCCCCATACATTCCACATGAGAATTGTCATTTGGAAGGTTCGACTGCACCACCTCTATCTGGTGGCTTCCTATCCCCGTGTCCTCCTACTAGTATTCCAAATGTATTCTGTGTGACAATTGAGAAATCCATACCAGCTAAAGAATTCCTAGGAGTTGGAATACTAGCTTTTCCTTTCAATACACTATTATTGTAACACCTCGTACATTCGGACTAGGTGTGGATATGCTAAATAGGTATTAATTTGATATTTTAGACATATGAAGTCCTAGACGGATGATTATTGGTGAAAATAGTTGTTTTAGAATCAAGATGGAATGTGAGGTGCATAACATTCGACAAAATCAACTAAGTTTGTAGATGGTCCGTCTTCCAGCAGAGTTTAGTGAAAATGTGTAGGGAATCATGGAAAACTCAAAGCGCGAAAGTTGTATTCCTTGATATATTTTGGAGCCCAAACGGAGCTTTGTGCAAAATTTTATGCCCGTTTTATAGAACAGTGCTCAACCACCGCGCCCGGACTGCGACCGCGATCGTGAGGCAGTGTTCCTGCGACTTACCGCGGTCGGGCCGTGGTCAGGCCTACAGGGGACGCGGTGGCGGACCTGGGGAGTCATTTTTTAAGCCCTATTTTGTCCCCCATAGCCCCAAAACATAAAAACTTGCTCTAGTAAGGAAAGCTCTCAAAACCCTAACTCCTTAAAGGTTCCTCCACCACCAAAGGTAAGTTCTAATGGTGATTCTAAGTTAATTTTAATTTCCCAATATCTTAGTAACATGGTTAAACCCTCCATATCATTAGATATTCGATTGGGACATCATTGTTGAGAGAAGGAATCCTAGAACTCGAATTCAAGGGGATTGAACATCAAAGAGGTAATGTCTTCACCCTCTAATTGATTCTAGCATTGATTTAATGATTATAAAACCTAGTTCATGAGATATGAGTTGAAGGGTTTGATAGAAAAGCATGAACGATTATAGGTTTGGGGTATTGATTGTTGATTATTGGTTACGGATGTTGTTTACCTTATGGGTGATAAAGAATAATATTGATTATAACCATTTGAGACTTTAGAATTTATCTAGGAACAAGAGAATAGGTTATTGGGTGTAGAGACACCATTAATAACGACTATGAAGCTTTATTTTCACCAAGTGTTTGATAAGATGCTTAAGTGACCAAAAACATGAGAATTATTGCTAATATGGAATCCCTTTGACTTGTATTGGTTTAGATTAAAGTTGAAAGGGTTGATAAACGTTGTATTATGCTCAAGAGCAGGAAGTTAAGGTATGTGAGGCTAACTCTCTATGTTTTGGAATGTTAATGATTCTCCCTACACTACATTTCTTTTACCACCTTACTAATTACCTCAGAAATATAGTTTAGCCTAGTTCCTTCAATAGTTGTAGAACTTCTATTCTCTAGCTTCATAACTCGTTCACCACTTTCATTCTGAATGTTGTGAGCTCAGTGCGTATTCAATATAGACTTGGTTTGATGCCCCCGAGTCTTAGTATAGATTACTCAGTATGCCATACACAGTTGAAGTTTTAGTGTTCATAATCAGTTCAAGAATACATGTCTCAGTCTAGTCCTATTCAGTATTCCATTATTATGTAACTCAGTGTGATCCAGTATTCCAGTATCATGTAACTCAGTGTGATTTAGTATTTCACTATCATGTATTGCAGTTTGATTCTCAGTTCCTGAATGTTGAACACCTGTATTTGGGCATGAGGCCATAGTTTATTTGCTTTATGCATACTTGGGCCTGAGGCCGTAGTTTATGCTTTATGCATGTTTGGGCCTAAGGCCGTAGTTTTTGCTTTATGCATGTTTGGGCCTGAGATCGTAGGTTATGCTTTATGCATTTTTGGGCCTGAGGCCGTAGTTATGTATACGTACACTTGGGCTAGAGGCCATAGCTTGTGCACACATATATTGGGCCCAAGGCCATAGCTTATTCAGATAAACAGGTTGTTCATCATTCAAAAGAGGGAGTATTCATATCCTTACTTCCTTTGTTCAGTTCAGTTATCAGTTATAATTTCATTTATCAGTTATCATTCAGTTATCAATTATCATTTCAGTTATCAATTATCATTTCAGTTATCAGTTGTCATTTTAGTTATCGGTTATCAGTCATCATTTTATTTATTAGTTATCAGCTATCGTGTCAGTTTCTGTTTCAATAGTTATCATTTCAGTACCAATTATCAATTCTCAGTTATCAGCTTAGTTTCATTTTCAACATTTATAATTCATTTTTTCAGTAGTTTTGCATACCAGTGCAGTTCGAATGTACTGAAGTCCCTTTTACCCGGGCCTACATCTCATGATGCAGGTAATGATTTACAGGTTGACGATTCAGAGCACTAGGATTCTCATACCAGCTATTTGTTGATCCCTAGTTATTTTGGGCATTATCATTACCTTACAGTCTTCAGTATTTTCAGACAGTCAGTATTTCAGTGCTTCACTAGAGGCTTCATAGACTAGAATAACAGCTAGAAAGATTCGTAGGCTTTTCATCTTAAGCCATGTGGGCTACAAATATATTTCAGAATTGTATTAGTATTTCCGCACTTGGATTTATATCATCCAGACATTCAGTATATCATCATGTGGTAGTTTATCTTCCACATTCAGTATGTTAAGATATCACATGTTGATTCAGCCAGCCAGTTGGTTCGCTCGGTCGCATGTAGTTAGGCACCGGGTGCCGTGTTACATCCAGGCCCAGGTTCAGGACGTGACAAAGCTTGGTATCAGAGCACTAGAATCAAGAGTCTTAGGGAGTCTATGAAGCCGTGTCCAGTGGAGTTTCCTTTATATGTGTGTGCCGGCCACTCATAAAAATAGTTAACTACCAAGACATCCAGGATTGTCTCATTTTTTTCTACTCTAGATCGTGCCACGAAGCTTAGAGCAATAGTTAACCTTCTCTTCCTATCGAATTCCAAACGTATTGGATTCCCAAGCGACGCGCAGGAGAAACCAAAGGTCATAGAGAGGATAATTACCCATTGGGGTATAATTATGGAGTACATGTTGGTAAATATGAGAGTTGAGAGGATGTTAAAGTGGGATACAATGGATAGTAGTACAGATTAGAGCATAACCTTATCAGAAAGTACAAAAGCAGTTATCTTGTCTTATGGTTATCAGTTTACCTCACCTACCAGTTATACAGTCTTTCAGTTAGCAAATTTATGGTTATTCAGTACGCCAGTATCCAGTTATATGTTTACCAAATATCCAATTTTCAGTGTATCAAAATTTCTGGTGACTTGTGAGTATATAGTGATGCATATGGGTTCTCAAAGAAAATGTGAGTAACAGTGATTATAGAGAAACCTTCGCATATTTTAGGTTCGGATTAAGACCAAGAGGCAGGAAGTGATTTTATCAGATGATGGTATACTTTGAAAGATAAGTTTGTGCATGGTAGTGTATTCGTATGTGTTTTACCTCCTAGAACAATTTCTTTTTATTCTTGCAAATAAAGCCACATGTGGGATGATGATAGTTCAGATGTCAGACCCTAACATTGGTCACTATAGTTTTGGACAGAAAAGAGCATAAAGGCAAAATACCTAGGAGTCGGAAACTTTTGTTATTACCAAAGATGTGATTTCATACAACTCATGCAAATGACTAGAAGATATGATGTATGAAATGAGAACCAAGAGCAGCCAATAGTGAATTTCAGGGAACGATTTTAATTTGTTCATATTTATTCAAATCAGAAATAGAAGTACCACGTTAGTAAGTTACTATAAGAAGCAACTATTGATGTAAGATAAAAGATATGGCAGTTCACCCTTAGGTTATGTGACTAAATGATTGCCCGGGATGTTTATAGTATGATATGATTTAGTATTGTGTAGAAAGTTTGGGGTTAGATATTCCAATTTCATTTAAGGCAGATGAATTCCCTAAGTGTGATCCATGCACATAGTTTAGAAGGAAAAAAAAGGGATAGTATGTGACCGTAGAACAGGGCCGGATGGTGATGGAAGTTAGAATAACCTTATTCCTTACTTTAGTTATCCAAAGTAGAATAAGAAAATATGATTCTAGCATGTGTTTAGTAAAAGAATATTATGTAATTTTGAGTTGATACAGTGAATTAGCACTTTCGGCAGAGCTAGTAGAGGTACAATTTGATTCACTTAGCCAGGTTAACCCTAGTGAGTGGATGATAGTTTGAAATACCGAACGTGTATTAGAACCCAAAGAGTTTAAGTTAAATCCAAAGTACAGTGATAGTGGGAAAAATAATCAGCTAGCAATAAGAGAGCAAACTATAGAAGAATAGCCTTTAGGAATTATCGAAATGTGGTTTCTCCAAGATTGACAGTGTGAGCAGAGTTAAATTATTAAGATTGTGTATGATAGTTGTGAATACATTAGCTTTCCGTTAAGTGAATAATTTAGTTTTTCCTAGTAAGAAAGATTTCTCAAAAGTAAGTTGGAAGATGAGTCATCATTGACGTAGAGTGCAAAGAATTACAGAAAATAAGGAAAGTTTTTTTTTTATCCCGAAAAAAAAGGGAGAAGGATCCGTAAGTATAAGACCTTTGATCTAAGGGGTGATGTGAAAACCATCAGTAAGTTCAGCTGGAGATTTGAAACTAGAATAGTTAGCATGGGATATGAAAAAGAAAATCAGTTCGGTAATGAGAGGAAATTGTATAATTACCACTGGGATTATGTCTAGCATGTGTAAGAAACACAAAGTGAGTAGAATGATTACCGAGCTTAGTTATTGATGATAAAGTGATCACAGAAAAGCTATAAAATCATGCCTATTTATGTGTCATGAGGATAGTGCCATTGCACGAGACTCTAGTCTTCGGAGTACTGGTCAAAGACTTAGCTCACAACAATTCTATAAGTGTTTCCAGGAAGTGCTTATGAAGATAATCAAGTGTGCGAAGTATAACTCGGGATTGAGGTAGATAAGAGAACTCTGGTGAAAAATGTTCACCACCCAAGATAGGAGTTCGACTTCGGACTCCGAAGATGACGGAGTTGTTGTCTAGAACAGGACTTGTTCCTCCTTAGCAGCCGAAGTGAAGGAGAAACAGTTTGATGACCCCTACGTGCTACAGTTGAAAGAGGAGATTCACAAGTATAAGACGGTGGCTTTTGAATAAGGGGGAGATGATGGTACTTTGAGGTGCCAAGATAGATTGTGTGTTCTATATATAGATGGACTTAAAGAGGGAAGATCATGTTAGAAGCCCATAATTCCAGGTATTCTTTCCATCCAGGTTCCCCAAATATGCATCATGACCAAGGAGATTTATTGGTGGAACGACATGAAAAAGAACATCGCAAAATTTGTGGCCAAGTATAGGAATTATCAGCAAATGAAAGTCGAGCAACAGAAAGCCTAGTCTTTTGCCATAGTTTACACATATTTTAAGTGGAGATGGTAAATATGGAATGTATAACAAGATTATCTTGCTCAACTTGGAAGCATGATTTGATTGAGTGATTGTAAGTCGACTTACCATGTCAGCACATTTCTTGCCAGTAAAGACTACAGATTCAGTATAATATTATGCCAAGTTATACATTCAAAAAAATCGTCTAATTGCATGGGACTCTGTTGCCTGTCATTTCGGATGGTGGTGCTCAGTTTAAGATGAACTTTTAGAAGTTCTTTCAGAAATGATTAGGTACAAGTTTTTTCATCCTCAGAAAGATGGCCAGGCAAAGCGCATTATTCAAATAGTTGAGGATATGTCCTTGATGTTAAAAGTAATTGGGATGATCACATACCTCTCATTGACCTTGCTAATAATAACCTACCATTCTACTATCAAGATGGCACGTGCGAGACTTTGTATGGGCGGAGGTGTAGATTGCCAATTGGTTGGTCCAATGTTGGTGAAGAGGAGTTGTTGGGACCAAATTTAGTCTATCAGACTATAGAGAAAGTTAAGTTGATTCAAGAGCTTATGAAGAAGACTCAAAGCCGCCAAAAGTCCTATTCGAGTGTGCGGCATAGAGACCTAGAGTTTCAAGTTGATGATTGGGTGTTTCTGAAAGTTTCGCTTATGAAAGGCGTTATGAGATGTGGGACGAAAGGGAAGCATAGTCTCTGCTATAATTGGCCATATAGATTCTTGCGAAGGATCGGTTATTTAGCTTATGAGTTGGAGTTGCCACTAGAATCTGCGGTGGTACAACTAGTATTTCACGTATCCTGCTATAGCATTCAAGTTTCTAGTACTTAGATACTAATGTCATGTCAGTACAATACTCAACTACTCATGTCAGTTCAATACTTAGACATTCATGCCAGCTTAGTACTCAGATTACTCAATTATTCGTGCCTATTCAATATTAATATATCCATGTTAGTTCAGTAGTCACGTATCCATGGCAAACCAATATTCAGTCAGTGCGGTATTTATTCAGTTCACTATCTCAACAGTTCAGTAGTCATGTATTCATTTAGTTTAGTATGCAAGTGTTAATGAAAGTTCATGTTTCCACCAGACCCATTCAAGGTCCAAAGTTTGCAGAAGTTACAGTCAGGACAACAATTCGAGGATGAATGATCCCAAGGGGGAGATAATGTAACACCCCGTACATTTGGACTAGGTGTGGATATGTTAAATGGGTATTAATTTGATATTTTAGACATATGAAGTCCTAGAGGGATGATTATTGGTGAAAATAGTTGTTTTAGAATCAACATGGAAAGTGAGGTGCATAAGATTCGACAAAACAGACTAAGTTTGTAGAAGGTCCTTCTTCCAGCAGGGTTTGGTGAAAATGTGAAAAGGATTTGGGAATACTCAAAGAACGAAAGTTGTAGGCCTCTGAAATATCTTTCCAACAATATATTGTGGAGCCCAAATGGAGCTCTGTGCAAAATGTTATGCCCATTTTACAGAATAGTGCCCAACCACCGAGCCCGAACCCCGACCGTGATCGTGAGGCAGTGTTCCTGCTATTTACTGCGGTCGGACCTACAGGGGGAACGGTGGTGGACTTGGGGAGTCATTTTATAAGCCCTATTTCATCCCCAGAGCCCCGAAACATAAAAACTTGCTCTAGTAAGGAAAGCTCTCAAAAACCTAACTCCTTAAGGGTCCCTCCACAACCAAAGGTAAGTTCTAATGGTGATTCTAAGTTAATTTTAATTTCCCAACATCTTATTAATATGGGTAAACCCTCCATATCATTAGATATCTGATTGGGACATCATTGTTGAGAGAAGGAATCCTAGAACTCGAATCTAGGGGATTGAACTTCAAAGAGGTAATGTCTTCACCCTCTAATTGATTCTAGCATTGGTTTAATGATTATAAATCCTAGTTCATGAAATATGAGTTGATTGATTTGATAGAAAAGCATGAACAATTATAGGTTTGGGGTGTTGATTGTTTATTTTTGGTTAAGGGTGTTGTTTACCTTATGGGTGATAAAGAAAAATGTTGATTATAACCATTTGAGACTTTATAATTTATCTAGGAACAAGAGAATGGGTTATTGGGTGTAGAGACACCATCAATAAGGACTATGCAGCTTTATTTTCACCAAGTGTTTGATAAGATGCTTAAGTGACCAAAACATGAGAACTATTGCTAATATGGAATCCCTCTGACTTGTATTTATTATGATTAAAGTTGAAAGGGTTGACAAACATTGTATTATGCTCAAGAGCAGGAAGTTAAGGTATGTGAGGCTAACTCTCTATGTTTGGGAATGATAATGGTTCTCCCTACACTACGTTTCTTTTACCAGGTTACTAATTGCTTCAGAAATATAGTTTAGCCTAGTTCCTTGAATAGTTGTAGAACTTCTATTCTCTAGCTTAATATCTCGTTCATCACTTTCATTCTGAACATTATGAGCTCAGTGCGTATTCAATATAGACTTTGGTTTGATGCCCCCGAGTCTTAGTATAGATTACTTAGTATGCCATAAACAGTTGAAGTATCACTGTTCATAATCAGTTCAAGAATACATGTCTCAGTCTAGTCTTATTCAGTATTCCAGTATTATGTAACTCAGTGTGATCCAGTATTCTAGTATCATGTAACTCCGCTTGATTTAGTATTTCACTATCATGTATTGCAGTTTGATTCTCAGTTCCTAAATGTTGAACACCTGTATTTGGGCCTGAGGCCGTTGTTTATATGCTTTATGCATAATTGGGCCTGAGGCTGTAGTTTATATGCTTTATGCATCATTGGCCCTGAGGTCGTAGTTTATGCTTTATGCATGTTTGGGCCTGAGGCCGTAGTTTATGCTTTATGCATATTTGGGCCTGAGGCCGTAGTTTATGCTTTATGTATTTTTGCACCTGAGGTCGTAGTTATGTATACGTATACTTAGGCCTGAGGCCGTAGCTTGTACACATATATATTGGGCCCGAGGCCGTAGCTTATTCAGATAAACAGGTTGTTCATCATTAAGAAGATGGAGTATTCATATCCTTGCTTCCTTTGTTCAGTTCAGTTATCAGTTATCATTTCAGTTATCAATTATCATTTCAGTAATCAGTTATCAGTTATCATTTCAGTTATCAGTTATTAGTTATCATTTTAGTTATCAGTTATCGGCTATCGTTTCAGTTTCTTTTTCAATAGTTATCATTTCAGTACCAATTATCAATTCTCAGTTATCAGCTTAGTTTCAGTTTCAACATTTATTATTCTTTCTTTCAGTTGCTTTACATACCAGTGCAAATTAAATGTACTGACGTCCCTTTTGCCCGGGGCCTGCATCTCACGATGCAGGTAATGATTTACAGGTTGACGATTCAGAGCACTAGGATTCTCATACCAGCTATTTGGTGATCCCCAATTCTTTCGGGGCATTATCATTACCTTACAGTCTTCAGAATTTTCAGACAGTCAGTATTTTCAGTGCTTCATTAGAGGCTTTATAGACTAGACTAACAACTAGAAAGAGTAGCACGCTTTTCATATTAAGCCATAAGGGCTACAAACATATTTCAGAATTGTATTAGTATTTCCGCACTTTGATTTATATCATCCAGACTTTCAGTATATCATCATGTGTTAGTTTTTCTTCCGCATTCAGTATGTGATGATATCACATGTTGATTTAGCCAGCCAGTTGGTTCGCTCGGTTGCATGTAGTTAGGAACCGGGTGCCGTGTTACGTCCAGGCCCTGGTTCGGGGCGTGACAATTATCTTTCCCATTGGTCTGTGTGTTTCTCTGTGTAGTTGCCAAAGATTTGCGTTACATATTGCTAGGTAATTCATTTTGAATTATAGGATCTATTGTTTCCACACATTTTGATTTAGAAGTATCAGCTGACTCAATAGTTTCATGAGGCTTATTTGTATTCTTGTGATGACCCAAAGGGTCATCACCTGTTTTCTCATTCATTCCGTGCTTCCGAGGCCTCGAAAACCTCATTTAGGGTTGCCTCAATTTGCGTGCGCAGTCCGAGCGCGTAGCCGGAAAGCTTAAATATGAATTTCGTGTGAAAAATGCTAAATTTTGATATTAATATGAATATATTTGACTTCGGTCAACATTTTGGGTAAACGGACCCGGACCCGTGATTTGACGGTCCCGGAGGGTCCGTAGAAAAATATGGGACTCGGGCGTATGCCCAGAATCAAATTCCAAGGTTCCAAGCCAGAGAAATGAATTTTTGAGTAAAAATTGTTTTTCTGAAATTATTAAGGAAACTGGAAATGAAATATGATTAAAAGACTGTGGTATCGGGCCCGTATTTTAGTTAGGGCGCTCGGAACAAGTCTTATATATGGTTTAAGCGCTTTCTGTAAAGTTTGGTTGAAAACGGACGTCGTTTGGCATGTTTCGGACTTAAAATGGAAAATTTATGTTTTATGAGAGTTTGGAAGAAATCATGAGTTTTGAGGCTTGATTCGATGTATATGATGTTATTTTGGCAATTTCATCGCGCGAGTAAGTCCGTAGGATGTTTCTGAGGTTGTGTGTGTATTTGGTTTGGAGCGCCGAGGGCTCGGGTGAGTTTTGGATAGGTGTCGGATTGCATTTTTGAACATATAAGACTGCTGGTATGCCTGACTTGCAGGCTTCGCAAATGCGAAGCCAGCCCCGCAAATGCGAGACTTCACCGGGCAGCATCCTTCGCAAATGCGAAGAATTCCATCGCACATGGGATGCCCGTCTGTAGCCTCAGCCTTCGCAAATGCGAACACTTGTCCGCAAATGCGATAGCGAGCCGTCGCAAATGCGACATTTTCTCTCGCAAATGCGAACCTCCCAGTTTTCTTCAGAGTTCACAAATTCGAACTGGACTTCGCAATTCCCACATCTGAGGCCCAGCAAATTTTATACTTGGTCGAATTTTCACTATTTTTCATCATTCTTTCAAAACCCAAACTCCTTAGGCGATTTTTCAAGAACAAGTTTCATTCCAAATCATTTGTAATTCGATTTTTACTCAATTCCTTCAATCATTAACATCATTAAACATGTTTTCCACTTAAAATCAAAGATTTTCATGGGTGAAATTGGGGGTTTTGGGTAGAACCTAGGTTTTTCTAAAATTGGGGATTTGGACCTCAATTTGAGGTCCGATTTCAAAAGTAATTACATATTTGAGTTCCTGGGGGAATGGGTAACCGGGTTTTGGTTCGAACCTCGGGTTTTGACCACGTGGGCCCGGGGGCGATTTTGGAATTTTTGGGAAAAACTTTGGGAAATTCATTTTTATGCATTCAAATTGATTCATTTAGTGTTTATTAATGTAATTAAGTAATTTGTGGCTAGATTCGAGCGGATTGGAGGTGGAATTACGGGGTAAAGCCATAGTTGAGGCTTGAGTTGAGTTCAAGGCATCGAGGTAAGTGTTTGGTTTGACCCTAGCTTTAGGGAATAGGAGTTGAGTCTTATTTGTAACTTGCTAATTGTCGAGTACGATGTATAGGCATGGTGACGAGACAAACAGCTTATGTGATCTTTCAGACCCTTGTATTTAGAAATTCTTAGCAGTTCGTGAGTATTGTGACACCAGTCTTGGGTAGAGGCTTATATTGACTACTCCGTGTTTTATTCAGTTTCTATAATTAAGACTTCCGCTATTAATTAGTTTTGTTGTTTTATATTGTTGTCATAAATTGTTAAAAAGATCTGTTTATTAATGGAAAAGTAATCAAAATGGCTTGCCTGGCTACTACGAGTAGGCGCCATCACGACCCCGAGGGTGGGAAATCCGGGTCGTGACAAGTTGGTATCAGAGCACTAGGTTACATAGGTCTCACAACTCACGGACAAACTTGGTAGAGTCTGAGGGATCGGTACGGAGACGTCTGTATTTATCCACTAGAGGCTACAGAGTTAGGAAAAGTTTCACATTTGTTCTTTCTAGTCGTGCGGTTCTGTTTCTCAATGCTAGTTGGATTTCTACTCTGTTCTTTCGCAGATGGCGAGAACACGCGTTTCTTCATCTACCGATCAGCAGTCCGAGCCCCAGGCAGCTCCCGCTAGGGGCAGAGGGCGAGGACGAGGCCGTGCTAGAAGCCGTGGTAGGGGCAAAGCTCAGCCCCAAGCAGCAGCACCAGCGGCGGAGCCTCAGGTTGACTTTGAGGAGGATGTTCCGGCCCCAACCGCAGCAGTTCCGGTGGGCCCACCTCAGGTCCCAGAGGGGTTTATTGCTACCCCAGTTCTTCAGGACGCTTTGGTCCGGTTGGTGGGCCGCATGGAGAGTGTCACCCGAGCAGGATTGCTTCCTGTAGCACCAGCCACTTCTCAGGCTGGAGGAGGAGCCCCGACTCCAGCTACACGTACTCCGGAGCAGGTAGCTCCCCAGGGTCAGATTCCAGTGGTCAGCCAGCTATGGCAGTTCAGCCGGGTGTAGTTACTCAGACCGGCGATGGAGCGGCTATGTCCGCAGATGCTTTGTGAAGGCTGGATAGGTTTACCAAGCTCTTCACTACTACATTCAGCAGTGCTTCTTCTGAGGACCCACAGGATTTCTTATATAGCTGCCACGAGGTTCTTCGGGACATGGGAATTGTTGAGTCCAATGGAGTTGATTTTGCTGCATTTCTCCTATCTGGATCCGCCAAGACTTGGTGGAGAGATTTCTGTTTAGCCAGACTAGCAGGGTCGCCGTCTTTGACTTGGGATCAGTTTTCAGAGTTGTTCCTGGAGAAGTTTCTCCCCGTTACTCAGAGAGATGCTTATCGGAGGCAGTTCGAACGCCTCCAGCAGGGTTCTATGACGGTCTCTCAGTATGAGACCCGGTTTATTGATCTAGCTCGCCATGCTCTTGTCATAGTTCCCACCGAGAGGGGGTGAGGAGGTTTATTGATGGTTTGATTTAGCCGATTCGTCTCCAGATGGCTAGGGAGACTGGTACTGAGATCAGCTTTCAGGAGGCGGCCAATGTGGCTCGCCGAGTTGAGATGGTTCTGTCACTGGGGACTGGTCACGGGGGAGACAAGAGAGCCCGTCATTTCGGCAGGTTCAGTGGTACCTCATCTGGAGGTAGAAATTCATATGGTAGAGGCCATCCTCCTAGGCCCTTTCAGTCGGCCCTTCAGGTTTCTCACGGTACATCAGGTGGCCGTGGTTCTCAGGCATACTATTCTGATTAGCAGTCACTCAGTGCACCGCCAGCTCCTATCAGCACACCGCCACTTTAGAGTTTCCCGGAGGCCATTCAGGTCGACAGGGACAGCAGACTCAGCAGTTGAGGGCTTGTTGCACTTGTGCTGACACGGGTCATATTGCCAGATTTTGCCCTCGAGCACCGAGCAATTCTCCGCACCAGGATTCTCGTGCCGTGGTTCAGGCACTAGGTGCTCCACAGCCAGCCCAGCCAGCTAGAGGCGGGGGTAGAGGTACTAGAGGTAGAGGTAGAGGTCATAGAGGTGGAGCTCAGACCGCCAGGGGTGGAGGTCAGCTAGCAGCAGATCGACCTAGGGATACGGTTCAGGGTGGTGGGGCCCAGCCCCATTGTTATGCTCTTCAGGCCAGGCCCGAGGCTGAGGCTTCAGATGCAGTCATCACAGGTACGGTTTTGGTTTGTGATCGAGATGCTTCGGTACTATTTGATCCAGGGTCTACGTATTCTTATGTTTCATCTTATTTCGCACCATGCTTGGTCATGCCTAGTGACGCATTGGGTGTTCCTGTATTCGTGTCTACACCGGTGGGGGACTCTATCGTGGTCCACCGAGTCCATCGTTCGTGTGTTGTAGTGATTGGGGGTCTTGAGACTCGTGTAGGCTTGTTACTTTTAGATATGGTTGACTTTGATATCATTCTGGGTATGGACTGGTTATCACCCTATCACGCCATCTTGGACTGCCATGCCAAGGTTGTGACCTTAGCTTTGCCAGACATGCCTCTTTTAGAGTGGAGAGGCACTCCAGCTTATTCTACCCGCAGCGTCATTTCGTACGTGAAGGCTCGACGTATGGCCGAGAAGGGGTGTCTGGCCTATTTGGCCTATGTTCGTGATTCCAGTGCAGAGGTTCCTCATATAGATTCTGTGCCTATTGTCCGGGCATTTCCAGATGTTTTCCCTTCAGACCTGCTGGGTATGCCACCCGACAGGGACATTGATTTCTGTATTGACTTGGCTCTGGGCACCCAGCCCATTTCTATCCTGCCATATCGTATGGCCTCGCCGGAGCTGAAGGAGTNGTGGAGGGATTTTCATCTATTGCAGCACCAATGACCAGATTGACCCAGAAGGGTGCCCAGTTCAGATGGTCGGATGAGTGTGAGGTGAGCTTTCAGAAGCTCAAGACAGCTCTGACTACGGCACCGGTGTTGGTTTTGCACACAGGTTCAGGGCCCTATACTGTTTATTGTGATTCTTCTCGTGTTGGGCTTGGAGCAGTGTTGATGCAGGATGGCAAGGTCATTGCCTATGCTTCGAGGCAGTTGAAGATTCTTGAGAAGAACTATCCAGTGCATTATTTGGAGTTGGCAGCCATAGTTTACGCATTGAAGATTTGGAGGCATTATTTATATGGCGTGGCATGTGAGGTGTTCACTGACCACAAGAGTCTTCAGTACTTGTTCAAGCAAAAGGAGTTGGTTTTGAGGCAGAGGAGGTGGTTGGAGTTATTGAAAGACTATGATGTCACCATTTTATATCATCCGGGGAAGGCCAATGTGGTGGCCGATGCTTTGAGTAGGAAGTCAGCCAGTATGGGCAGTCTTGCTTATATTCCGGTCAGTCAGAGGCCGCTTGCTTTGGATGTTCAGGCTTTGGCTAATCGATTTGTGAGGCTGGATATTTCTGAGCCTAGCCGAGTATTAGCTTGCACGGTCGCTCGCTCTTCATTATTGGAGCGTATCCGTGATCGGCAGTTTGATGATCCCCATTTGTGTGTCCTCAGAGATACGGTGTAGCGCGGAGGCACCAGGCATGTTACCTTAGATGCGGATGGAGTTTTGAGATTGCAGGGGAGAGTTTGTGTGCCCAATGTGGATGGACTTCGAGAGTTGATCTTAGAGGAGGCCCATAGTTCCCGGTACTCTATTCATCCGGGCACCGCGAAGATGTACCAAGATTTGCGGCAGCATTATTGGTTGCGTAGAATGAAAAAGGATATTGTTGCATATGTGGCTTGGTGTTTGAATTGTGAGCAGGTTAAGTATGAGCATCAGAGGCCTGGTGGTTTATTTCAGAGGATTGAACTTCCCGAGTGGAAGTGGGAGAGGATCACTATGGACTTCGTTACCGGACTTCCGTTGACTCGGAAGAAGTTCGATGCAGTTTGGGTCATTGTGGATAGGCTGACCAAGTCAGCGCATTTTATTCATATGGAAGTCTCCTATTCATCCGAGAGATTAGCTGAGATTTATATCCGGGAGATTGTTCGCCTTCATGGTCTGCCGGCATCTATCATTTCGGATTGGGGTACGCATTTTACCTCGCGCTTCTGGAGAGCAGTTCAGCGAGAGTTGGGCACACGGGTCGAGTTGAGCACAGCATTCCATCCCCAGACGGAAGGTCAGTCCGAGCGGACTATTCAGATTTTGGAGGATATGCTCCGGGCTTGTGTTATTGACTTTGGAGGTTCATGGGATCAGTTCTTGCCTTTAGCGGAGTTTGCCTACAACAACAGCTACCAGTCGAGCATCCAGATGGCTCCTTATGAGGCTTTGTATGGTAGGCGGTGTCGGTCTCCGATTGGATAGTTTGAGCCGGGAGAGGCTCGGTTGATAAGTACGGATTTGGTTCAGGAGGCCTTGGACAAGGTCAGGATCATTCAGGATAGGCTTCGTTCAGCTCAGTCCAGGCAAAAGAGCTATGCAGATCGTAAGGTTCAAGATGTAGCTTTCATGGTTGGTGAGCGGGTATTGCTCCGAGTGTCACCTATGAAGGGCGTGATGAGATTTGGGAAGAAGGGCAAGCTTAGCCCTAATTGCTCCGTTTGAGATTCTTGATCGAGTGGGAGAGGTGGCTTATAGACTTGCATTGCCGCCTAGCTTATCAGCCGTGCATCTAGTTTTTCATGTATCCATGCTTAGGAGGTATCACGGCGATCCAGCCCACGTGTTAGACTTCAGCACTGTCCAGTTGGACAAGGATTTGTCCTATGAGGAGGAGCCGGTAGCTATCATAGACCGGCAGGTTCGTCAGTTGAGATCCAAGAGCTTTCCTTCTGTTCGTGTTCAGTGGAGAGGTCAGCCTCCTGAGGCATCGACCTGGGAGTCCGAGTCTGACATGCGGAGTCGTTATCCTCATCTTTTTCCCGACTAAGGTACTTCTTTCTTTTGTCCGTTCGAGGACAAATGGTTGTTTTAGAGGTGGAGAATATGGCAACCCAAAGGGTCATCACCTATTTTCTCATTCATTCCGTGCTTCCGAGGCTTCAAAAACCTCATTTAGGGTTGCCTCGATTTGCGTGCGCAGTCCGGGCACGTAGACGGAAAGCTTAAATATGAATTCCGTGTGAAAAATGCTAAATTTTGATATTAATATGAATATATTTGACTTCGGTCAACATTTTGGGTAAATGGACCCGGACACGTGATTTCACGGTCCCGGAGGGTCCGTAGAAAAATATGGGACTCGGGCGTATGCCCGGAATCGAATTCCGAGGTTCCAAGCCCGAGAAATGAATTTTTGAGTAAAAATTGTTTTTCTGAAATTATTAAGGAAACTGGAAATGAAATTTGATTAAAAGACTGTGGTATCGGGCCCGTATATTTGTTCGGGCGCCCGGAACAAGTCTTATAAATGGTTTAAGCGCTTTCTGTAAAGTTTGGTTGAAAACGGACGTCGTTTGGCGTGTTTCGGACTTAAAATGGAAATTTTATGTTTTATGAGAGTTTGGAAGAAATCATGAGTTTTGAGGCTTGATTCGATGTATATGATGTTATTTTGGCGATTTGATCGGGCGAGTAAGTCTGTAGGATGTTTTTGAGGTTGTGTGCGTATTTGGTTTGGAGCCCCGAGGGCTCGGGTGAGTTTTGGATAGGTGTCGGATTGCATTTTTGAACTTATAAGACTGCTGGTATGCCTCACTTGCAGGCTTCGCAAATGCGAAGCCAGCCCCGCAAATGCTAGTCTTACCTGGGCAGCATCCTACGCAAATGCGAAGAATTCCATTGCAAATGCGATGCCCGCCTAAAGCCTCAGCCTTCGCAAATGCGAACACTTGTCCGCAAATGCGATAGTGAGCCGTCGCAAATGCGACATTTTCTCTCGCAAATGTGAACCTCCCAGTTTTCTTCAGAGTTCGCAAATGCGAACTCGACTTCGCAATTCCCACATCTGAGGCCCAGCAAATTTTATACTTAGTCGAATTTTCACCAGTTTTCATCATTCTTTAAAAACCCAAACTCCTTAGGCGATTTTTCAAGAACAAGTTTTATTCCAAATCATTTGTAAGTCGATTTTTACTCACTTCCTTCAATCATTAACATCATTAAACATGTTTTCCACTTACAATCAAAGATTTTCATGGGTGAAATTGGGGGTTTTGGGTAGAACCTAGATTTTTCTAAAATTGGGGATTTGGACCTCAATTTGAGGTCCGATTTCAAAAGTAATTACATATTTGAGTTCGTGGGGGAATGGGTAACCGGGTTTTGGTTCGAACCTCTGGTTTTGACCACGTGGGCCCGGGGGCGATTTTGGAATTTTTGGGAAAAACTTTGGGAAATTCATTTTTATGCATTCAAATTGATTCATTTAGTGTTTATTAATGTAATTAAGTAATTTGTGGCTAGATTCGAGCGGATTGGAGGTGGAATTACGGGGTAAAGCCATAGTTGAGGCTTGAGTTGAGTTCAAGGCATTGAGGTAAGTGTTTGGTTTGACCCTAGCTTGAGGGAATAGGAGTTGAGTCATATTTGTAACTTGCTAATTGTCGAGTACGATGTATAGGCATGGTGACGAGTATCTATACATTGGTGTCTAGCATGACCGTGAGTCCTTATTTGCGAATAGTTTGGTTGTTGTTATGCCTTCCATGCTTAAATGATGACTTCTATATGTTGTAAAGACCTTGTGAAAGAAATTGTGATCTTGAAACTTCGTGGAGCATTGGCTCGGGTTGAAATACGAATTGTGAAGGTATATGAGATAAGTAACTCTTTGGAGCATTGGCTCAAGTGATAATATGAACTATGAGATGAAAGTGAAAGAAAGTAAAGAGTTAATGATTTATTCCCTTGCCGGGACGTTGTTGGTTATTGATATAGTACCCTTGCCGGGTTTTTAATTGTTGTTTGTGTTCCCTTGCCGGGATTCTCGTTATTGTTTATTTATTCCCTTGCCCTTGTTTGTGATTGTTGATTGGGTGAGGAAGAGTGTTAAAGCACGAAGGGTGATGTTGTTCACTGTTTGTTTATGGTAAGGAAGGAGTGTAAAGCACGAAGGGTGATGCCATGCATTGTTTTCTTATTATGAGAAAGAGTGTTAAAGCACGAAGGGTGATGGCGTGCCGCATGATGTACCATTCCGTGCCGATTCTATTGATATATGTGAGGAATGAGAGTAAAAGCACGAAGGGTGATGCCGTGCACATATTATTGCTTGGTGAGGACGAGAGTAATAGCACGAAGGGTGATGCCGTGCACATGTTATTGCTTGGTGAGGACGAGAGTAAAAGCACGAAGGGTGATGCCGTGCGCTGGTTGAATTCTGTTTCATTACATACTATTGAATTGTGTTGTATTCCTTTATTACTGGACGACTCTTATTTGGAATTTATTATACTCCCCACAGCATGTTTCCCCTCCCATATCGTTTATCTGTTTTGTATTTCGATTCCGCTGTATATATATATATATATATATATATATAATTGCACAGGTTTATGTGGTAGTCTGGTCTAGCCTCGTCACTACTTTGCCGGGGTTAGGCTTGACACTTACCAGCATATGGGGTCGGTTGTGCTGATGCTACACTCTGTGTATCTTTTTGCACAAGCCCAGGTTTCGAGCAGTAGCAGCAGCATTCGCACGGGAGCAGGCTTTCAGTATCGTGAGACCCGAGGTAGCCTTGCAGGCGTCCGCAGGCCCTGCGTCTCTCTCTTATTCTCTCTTTTAGAATGTTGCCTCTTTGTATTCGAGACAAACAACTTATGTGTTCTTTCAGACCCTTGTATTTAGATATTCTTAGCAGTTCGTGAGTATTGTGACACCAGTCTTGGGTAGATCCTTATATTGACTACTTCGTGTTTTATTCAGTTTCTATAATTAAGACTTCCGCTATTAATTAGTTTTGTTGTTTTATATTGTTGTCATAAATTGTTAAAAATATTTGTTTATTAATGGAAAAGTAATCAAAATGGCTTGCCTAGCTACTACGAGTAGGCGCCATCACGACCCCCGAGGGTGGAAAATCCGGGCCGTGACAATTCTGTGGCATTGTTCCTTGCTTCTCCATTCTTTGGCCGGCTCATAAGCTTTTCCATTCACTTTCCGAATCTTCTGATGTTTCCCTTGCATTTCCCAATTAGGTTTGCATATGTGCTCAATCTGTTGACAATCTGGGCAGAATTCAGGTTGCCATTCAAACCTCACCACTTGATGGTAAATCTTACCCGAGGGATCATGTAATTTGACTTCAGTTTGCAATGGCTTAGTTATGTTTACTTCAATCAGCTTCCGAGCAAACAAAATTCTCGACTGATTAGCTGTACATTCATCAGCAAATAGTGGCAATCCAATCGCACTTCCCAGTCTGCTCAACGAGTCCTTTCCCCAATATATCATTGGCAAGTTAGGAAAGGATACCCATAGTGGTATCTCTTTAAAATTAAATTCAATGTCAGGAGACCATCTCTTCAGGATTATAGGTCTATTGCTGATTGTGTAGGGGCCTCCATATAGAACTTCCTCAAGGTCTTCTTCCTCTTTGAATTTGGCGATGTAATAACCTCTGTCATGCCAAAACAATTCAGAGCATGTGGCTTTAGACCAATTTTGATTGATGAATCTCTTCATATGATTATACCCTACGATTTCTCCTATTACTGCAACAATCAGAGAGTACTTCCACTTATCAGCCTCCTTCGCTGTCTCCATGGGATCTAACTGAATAACTACATTAACATCCACAATCGCCGGTGGAATGTAAGACAGAACAAGGCCATTTGATGCCATCCTACTTTTAGTAAACAGATTAACCCATGTCGGAGCTACAGGATCCTTGTTAGCCATCAATCTATGTGTATTTTCATCTGCATATGCATTTAGTTGTGGTTGCACCATAATCGTTATACTCGATGATGAGGCCACACATTCACTCGGTGTTTACTCTTTCCACTATCATCCTTAGTCAATCTACTATCCAAAACTATTGTCTTGAGTCTGAGAATTATTAGATTGAGAGATGTTACCATTTTGGTAATCCACCACTGGTGTTATCAATGGTGCCGTAGCCTGTAAGTTCTGAGAGACTACCTTTGTTGATGGAGATGCATTTGTTGTGAGGGAACTTCTGAGAACTAGTATCGGTGTCTTCCTTGGCCGTCTTGGTCCATTACCTTTGCCCTTCGCCCTTCGCCATTGACAACCACCGTCCCCGCCAAACGTAACCACCGCTTGGAGAAGCTGGTCAATGGGGAGGAAATTTTCTAGAGAGAGAATTTTTGCATAATGCGGAGCGTTTTAGGCCAGAGAATCAAATGATCATTTGTAGACTAATAATACTACTGTTTAATGACCTTTGGTTGAATTATCCAATATATACTTGATTATTATTGCACCCTTATAACTTCTTCAGGAGAAAAGGATAATTAGCTTCAGAAAGAAGAGATAACAAGGTAAACTCTTAATCGATATTTAACTGAATTGGTTGAGAATTTTACATTGTTAAGTAATTTATTTCATAGGATAGGATACATGTTGATTGTTGAGTACTTAAATTCGCCTTTTGTTTATAGATGCATCATATTTACTTCTAGAAACATTTCTTACAAAACACAAGAAACATAAATAAATTCCTTTGTAGAATAAATATATAACAAGAAAAAAGCACATGACATAGATCGCTCGTACTCGTAATTAGATTTGCTCTATGTATGTATGATTGAATTATACAAACACTTAAAGAAAGCAAGCCCTGCCCGCATTTGGAGTTGAGTCTGTTATTCTTCATAAATAGTAGTAGTAAATAAAAGGTTATCCATTTGAATTTTTTCTTTGTTCGTACAAGAAAATAAGAAAAAATAGAAACCTAAATTAAACGGAATCACAAATACGTAATAGAAATCTTTAGCAGACTTCTCTGCAATTGGGAACTAATTTACTAATTTTACGCACTCAGTAACTACGGTAAGCAAGAGGATCTAAAATTTCCCAAGGGTATAAATCTGATTTTTTGCATTCACAGCAAATCCAACAATCACTGCAATCTTCTCCATTAGTGATACCACAAGCATTCCCATTTATATAGGATTGCAATATACACTACTAAAAAACTGGGTAAATCGACCGATATCGGTCGGAATTTGAGGAAAACGATCGATTTCTGACCGCATTTAATTAGTTGGAAAAAACAATGGCCCCATGAACTGTCGTGACGGCACCTAGTCTCTTTGACTAGGTAAATCTAACACATCGCGAAAATGAAAATAAAAGCATGAATATTAACTATTGGCAACACAACTATCTATTAAGCAACTAAATGCCACTCGGCATATACAGTTATCACTTCAGAAAAAAAAAAGTACCAAACAATTCCCAAAATCCGAAAACCCGCAAGTCACAAGCTACTAAGATGTTCTAACTGTTCTATACATCATCTCTACAGAAAGAAAGAGAAATGAACATAAGGGGATAGAGGGGGACTCCGAGGATCTGCGGGCGCGGGCAGATGTACCTTGAAGTCTCCAACAGACAGCAGCGACTACAACTAGTGATGAGGCTGATACGATGAACCTGGATCTGCACACGAAAAATATGTGCAGGAAAGGACATGAGTACACCAAAGCAGTACCCAGTAAATGCCAAGCCTAACCTCGATCGAGTAGTGACGAGATTAGGTCAGGGCCCTACTGATTTATACATATAATAAGATAAAACAATATGAAATGTGGCAGTAAAGATAAATGCTAACAGTCGATGAAAATGAAATCACAGGGAAAATAATAACTCAGTACACAGAGCTAGCAACAGAGATCTCACGGGATAACCTCCCGAAGTCCCAAACATAAATGCGAAGGGGGATCTCCCGGAATACCGTTCCATAGTCCCAAAGTAAACATATCCAGTGCAGGGGAATCTCCCGGGATACCATCCCGTAGTCCCAAATATAAATATACAGGGGGATCTCCCGGAATATCGTTCTAAAGTCCCAAAGTAAACATACAGCTTAATCAATATAAGTAACAGTTTCAACAAGAAATTCTACAGTTTAAATTGAATTCATATCTAAGAAGACGGGCAGTCCTTACTCTAAACATGCTGCACAGAGTACAGGTAGGGAGTTAAGGCAGTTAAGACAGTTAAGGCACGAAAGCATGCTTTCCTAAGCTAAACAGGATGGTTACATATACTAGTATTGCTCAATTAAAGGAAAGCATAGATATTTACTTAATGAAAATGGGGTTTTTCAATAATTAGCACGTGTATGCACTCATCACCTCACGTACACGGCATTCATATAACAACAGTAACAAATCCAAAAGGAAGTTCCCCAACACAAGGTTAGGCAAGCCACTTACCTCGAACCAAGCTCAAAATCAATCCAAAATCACGCTGTTGCCACGAGTATCCAACTCCGAGTGGCCAAATCAATTACATAACGTAAATATAGCTACAAGCAACTAATTTAGTTAATGAATTCAAAGCTAAGGCAAGAAAATTCAAAAATGCCCAAAAATCCTCCCCGCCCACATCCCGGAATCGGGTAAAAGCCACAAATTATGAACACCCATTCACTCACGAGTTCACTAGTACAAAAATCATCCGAATCCGACGTCTAATTCCCATTTAAACCTCAAATTTTCAATTGCGGAACTTTTTCCCCATTTCCGTACTTCCACCCTCAAATTCCATAATTACATGAGGAATACAACAATAGATTAACGTAATATGATCAAAATAGAGTTAGGATTAGTTACCCAACAGCTTTCCTTCAAAATCCCACGAGATATCGCCTCCCACCGAGCTCCAAAATGAATTTTGTGTTATGAAATTTTGAACCCTCGAAATCCTCTTTTCTGCCCAGCGATTTCCGCTTCTGCGCTTATGGGGCCGCATCTGCGGTCCCGTACCTGCGGAAAAATCATCGCAGGTGCGAAATCCACTTAACTTGGATTGGGCCGCATCTGCAGGAACGATTCTGCGGTCCCCAGCTGCACCTGCAATCTCAACTGCCAAGGTCCATCTCCGCTTCTGCGGCACCGCACTTGCGGTCCAAAATCCACAGGTGCGAAAACAACAGGTGCAGCAAAACTTCAACAAAATGCCTAAGTCCCAAACCAATCCGTTAAGCATCCGAAACTCACATGAGGCCCCCGGGACCTCATCCAAACATACCAACTAATCCTAAAACATCATACAAACTTATTCAAGCCCTTAAATGACATCAAACAACACTAAAACCACGAATCGCCCTCCAATCCAAACTTAATGAACTTGAAATCTCAAAATTCTACAACCGATGCCGAACCCAACCAAACCATGTCCGATTGACCCCAAATTTTGCACATAAGTCATATTTAACACTACGGACCTAATCCAACTTCTAGAATTGGATTCCAACCCCGATATCAAAAATTCCACCATCAGCCCGAAACACCAAAAATTCTACTTTCGCCATTTCAAGCCTAAATGAGCTACGGACCTAAAAACACAATCCGGACATGGCCCTAAATCCAAAATCACCCAATGGAGCTAACAAAATTGACGGAATTCCATTCTGGATCCGTTTTCACACTATTCCGACTACGGTCCAAATTCTAAGACTTAAACTCTCATTCAGGCACTATGTGTCCCAAAACACTCCAAAATTCAAAATGAACCATCCCGGCAAATCACAATAGATGAAAAAGACACAGGGGAAGCAGTTAATAGGGGACCGGGGCGTTAATTGTCAAGACGACCGGCCGGGTCGTCGCATCCTCCCCCTCTTAAAATATTCGCTCGTCCTCGAACGAGCATAGAGACATACCTAAAGTGGTGAAAAGATGAGGATAACGGCTGCGCATATCCTGCGCGATCTCCTAAGTCGCCTCCTCAACCGGCTGACCCCACCACTGAAAGTGTACCGAAGCTCGGCATATACAAATATAAACTCTCAAAAACTGGAACAACCCCAAAACCCGGAATGTCATGAAATCACAAGCTGGGAATGTTTACATAAAGTTCTAACTCCAGAATATCTAGTCAACAGAGAGTACAGAAGACCTAAAGCAAACAGAAAGAGATAGAGAGATACTCCTCGATCTGCAGACGCGACAGATATACCTCAAAGTCTCCGAAAGTCGCCTCGTCTCGCTAACGATATGGCTGAGCAGATGAACCTGGATCTGCACACGGAAAACATGTGCAGGAAAGGGCATGAGTACACCACGGCGGTACCCAACAAGTGTCAAGCCTAACCTCTGTCGAGTAGTGGGCCCTACCAGTCATATATATATATATATATATATATATATAAGGAAATGAACAGTATAAAGCAACACAGGGTAATAAGAATAACAACAGCTACAACAGAGATAAAATCACAGAAAGAAGAGGTAGCAACCGGGGATCACCCAGGATATCGTCCTGTAGTCCCAAATGTAAATATCCAATGGATCTCCCGGGATATCGTCCCATAGTCCAGTTCATAATGCGCAGGGGATCCCAGAATACCAATCGGTAGTCCCAAATGTAAATCTCTAGTACATGGGGAAATCTACCGGGTGAAGTCCCGTAGTCCCAATATAAATGTGCAGGGGGATCTCCCGAAATACCAATCTGTAGTGCCAAATAAACAAGCAAGGGGGGATCTCCCGGGATATCGTCCATAGTCCCAAAGTAAGCACACAATAGCATCACGAAGAATATTCAATCCTATCCAATTTTATACCAAGGAAAAACAGATATTTCTAACCTAGCATGCTGCACAAAATTCGAATAAAACAGTTTGAGCAAGTAAGCCAATTAAATCACTTAGACATGTTTCCCTAAGCTAACAGTAGGCTTAAGTTACAAGTAGTGTTCAACAAGGAGGAAAACACAAATTTTAGTTACTTAATGAAAATAGGATTTCCAACAATTAGCACATGTACGCACTCATCACCTCACATGCAAGGCATTTCATATATCAACAATACCAAAATCCTAAGGGGAGTTCCCCCACACAAGGTTAGGCAAATCACATACCTCGAACCAGCTCAATCAACTCGATATCACGTTCTTGCCACGAGTACCCGACTCCAAATGGCCCAAATCTATTCAAAGTAATAGCATAACGTAAATATAACTTCAAGAAACTGATTCAACTAATTAATTCGAAGCTAACACGCGAAATTAGGAAAATCGCCCAAAAAGTCCCCCGGGCCCACGTCCCGGAATCGGATAAAATTTGCAAAACTAGAATCCTCACACTCTCACGAGTTAATACATACCAAATAAACGAAAATCGGACCACGAACAACCCCTTAAATCCCCAATTTCATGTCTCCAATTTCAAACCCTAAACCCCCAAATTTAACCCTTATTTTCCATAAATTTCTTGCCAAATTAGTAGAAATATACCATAATTACGAGCTTGGGTTCCAAAAACCTTACCTCCTCGAAGCTCCATTGAATTCTCTCTCAAAAACCTCCCAAAAAGCTCAAAATCCGTGAAAATGGTGAAAGCGTGGGCAAAAATCGCGACTGAAATCTTATATAGGTTCTGGACAGGGGTTTCCGCACCTGCGGCCATTTCCTCGCACATGCGGTCCCAGGTGCACATCAGCGAAATTCCACTTAAAGCACTAGGCCGCACCTGCGCTTATTTCACCGCACCTGCGATCTCGCAGGTGCGCTCCAGCTCTCGCACCTGCGATTTCTGAACTCCAAGCTCCTAACCGCATCTGCGGCTATTCCCATGCTTCTGCGATCACGCACCTGCGGCCCCCAATCCGCAGGTGCAGTTATGGCAGAACTTCAGCAACTGAAGCTGCTTCCGAATCTCCTAAGTTCTCCCGTCAAAAAGCTTCCGAAGTCATCCCGAGGCCGTCGGGACCTCAACCGAAAATACGAACAAGTCATACCACTATTCAAACTTGCACCAACCCTCGGAACACTCAAAACAACGCCGGAATACCAAATCACCCTCGGATTCAAGCCTAAGGATTCCAAAACTTCCAATTTGTGCTTTTGATCAAAAAGTCGATCAAACCACGCCTGAATTACCTGAAATTTTGCACACACGTCCCAAATAACACGACGGACCTACTTCAATTTCCGGAATTCCATTCCGACCCCGATATCAAAATCTCACTATCGAACCGGAAACTTCAAAAATTCGACTTTCGGCATTTCAAGCCTAAATAAGCTACGGACCTCCAAAACACAATCCAAACACGCCCCTAAGCCTGAGATCGCTTAACGGAGCTAACATAACCAAGAGAATTCCATTCTGAGGCCGTCTTCACAATGCTCCGACTATGGTCCAAATTCTAAAGCTTAAGCTCTCATTTAGGGACTAAGTGTCCCAAAACACTCCCAAACTCAAGACGAATACTCCCGATAACTCACAATAGCAGAAACAAACACGGGGAATGCAGTTAATAGGGGATCGGGGCGTTAATTCTAAAAACGACCGGCCGGGTCGTTACAAATAACAACAACAATTAAACAACAACAACAATTAACCAACAACAACGCTAATAACTACAACGCCAATCACAAAAACAACTATTTAAATGTTCAATAACAAAATACTACCAATTAGAGCCTAAACAACCAAAAGAGTCCTCATTATGAACTTCTACCAATTAGAAGCAATACTGTTAGTGGAATATCAATTTGGAATGCAACAACATGGCTATCAAACCAGCCAAACAAGCTTATAAACTAAATAACACGTCTCTCAAAGTACTTATACCAAAACAACATCAACACATAAACTAATTGAAACCTAACAAATAAACAATAGCAGTGATTGACCAAACTAGTAAAAAGGAATGAAATAATATAGCTACCTCGATTAATACAAACTACTAACTATCTGAAACTCATCGATCACTCTCATAATATACTATATTATAATATATATATATATATATATATATATATATATATATATATATATATATATATGTATATACACATCTTATATATAGTTCTATAAGATGGAGTGCTATATTAATACTTAAGTTGTAGCAACAACAACTTATATCTACATATTAATGCTATATTAACATATGCTATATTCATATGTTGTTGTTGCTAAAACTTAAATACTATTAATATAGCACTACATCTTATAGAACTACACACTTTGTTTTTAAATTTGTTATAGTAAGATTTAATTGAAGTTCCAATTGATCCACTTATGAAGTATAAGAGCAAAGTACTAATCAGATGATCGAGAATAAAACATTAAAGATTGTGTGTGGGCGCACCACACACACACACACACACACACACATATATATATATATATATATATATATATATATATATATATATATATATATATATATATATATATATATATATCATACAATTAAGTAAATTAAATATTTTTTATTTAAAAGGTATTTATATAAATTGACAAAAACCGACCGACTTCAGTCGGTAATTTTATTAATTCATATTTTCATTAAATTCATATTTTAATTATATATAATTTTGTTATATTAAAAAACCAATTGCCTTGGGCGGGAAAGAATAATTTCAAATATACCGACCGAAATCGGTCAGTATATTTGAAAAATGTTAAATAAAAATTATTTTTGTAGATAATATACAAGTATGACCAGGTCTTGGTCTAATATTGACCAATTTTCGACCGAAATCTGTCGAAATTTTTATATATTTGTTGTGGGACCACTATTTCCATTGTCAGAAATATTTCTTTGATTTTTATGACCAATTTACTTATTTTTCGACCGATTTCGATCGGCATTCTGTGGATGGAATTTGACAATTTTCTAGTAGTCATTACCAAAAACAAGAAGAGAACAAACACAAAGTTTGAGGAAAGTGACACTGCCAATAAGCAAAATTTCATGGTAAAAGTAAAAAAGGAAAACAGAACTATAAGACGCTCATTGTCATCATTACAGATTTTAAGCTTGCAAATTTCATCAAATTTGGAATGAAATCAATCTGATTAAATTAAACAAATATATATATATATTCAAGGAATAAAGTTTGCATTGAGTTTAAGCCAAGTGGCAAGCTACTATAAGGTCATATATATACATATATATAAATATATATATATATATATATATATATATATATATATATATATATATATATATATATATATGTATATTCAAGGAATAAAGTTTGCATTGAGTTTAAGCCAAGTGGCAAGCTACTATAAAGTCACTTAGCAATCTTTTGGAGAGTTTGTGGGGGACTGTAAAATTAGGAAATATCACTTAAGAACTATATATGGAATCTCATTTACTAAAATTAACTTGAGATAAGAATTCTTTATTTAAAAAATAATGTTCAGCCACTGTAATAATATTTTTAACTGAAATTTTTTATTTGGAAAGTGAAGAATTTTGGTATCAATAGTATTTGGATTCCTTTTCTAATATAGGGTGAGAAGAATATATCCTACTTGTCACGACCCAAAAATCCCTAGTCGTGATGGCACCTAACTCAACCCGCTACGTAAGCCAACTAATAGATAATATAACTCAATTATAAGAAAATAAAGAATGGATAACTAAAAATTTACAATTTACCCAAGACCTAGTATTACGACTCATGAGCTTCTAAGACTTGGAATTTACAAAGCCGGTACAAATAAATACACATTCTGCTTGAATGATACATAAACAGAATAACAAAACCTAACCTACCAAGGACAAGAGGAAGCTATATCCGGAATGCGCGAACATCTTTAGAATCAGCACCCGACATCACCAGTAGCTCAACTTCAGAAATATGTACACATCGTACAGAAGTGTAGTATCAGTACAATCGACCCCATGTATGTAATGACCCGACCGGACGTTTTGAGCTCTAGCGCGTCGTTCAGCGGTTTGAGGCCCTAAGTAGCTTCACTTCAGGTATTATGACTTAAACGCATGGTTGGAATTGAATTCCGGGAAGTTCGGAGTTGATTTAGAAAGAGAATTCCTGTTTCGAAAGCTTTAAGTTGGATGAATTGACTAAGATTGGATTTTTGAGTAAACGACCTTAGAATTGGGATTCGAAGGTTCCAACAGGTTGGTATGATGATTTCGGAATTGGGCGTATGCCCGAATCGGGTTTTGGAAACCCGGGAACGTTTCGGCACCTATTGTGGAAGTTGGCATTTTTGAAAGAATTTCATAAGTTTGGATTCAAGTGATTTTTAGTATTATCGATCTCCGTTTGGAATTTCGAGTCTGGGAATAGCTCCGTATGGTGATTCTGGTGTTGGGAGCGCGATCGAAAGTGAATTCGGAGGTTCGTAGGTCATCTTGGAGTCATTTGGCTAAAGATAGAAATTTGAACGTTTTTGAGGAGTTTGACCGGATTGGACTTTTTGATATTGGGGTCGGATTCCGATTCCGGAAGTTGGAGTAGGTCCGTAATGTCGAATATGACTTGTGTGCAAAATTTGAGGTCAATCGGACGTGATTTGACAGGTTTCGGCATCAAATGTAGAAGTTTGAAATTCTAAAGTTCGTTAACCTTGAATTGGAGTGCGATTCATGGTTTTAGTGTTGTTTGATGTGATTTGAGGCCTCAAGCATGTCCGTGTTATGTTATGGGACTAGTTGGTGTGATTGGATGGGGTCCCGGGGGCCTCGGGTGTGTTTCGGGGTGGTTTCGGATCATTTCGGGTTGTTTTGCAATAGCTGATGCTGGTATCTGGTGTTGTTCTTCGCGTTCGCGAGGATCCTCTCGCGTTCGCGAAGAAGGATTTGGCTTCAGGGACTTTCTTCTTCGCGTTCGCGAAGTGATCCTCGCGTTCGTGAAGAACGAAATCTCTGTTGCACAGGTCTGACTTCGGAGACTCATATCTCGCAATCTATAAAGAAGTTGGAGATGATCCAAAAACAAAAGTTGTGGCCCTTTTTGTCTACTTTTCAAAAAGGTAAATTATTTATAATTTGGATTTGAGTACAAAAAGTTATGACTGGTACACTACAGGCTATCCGAGAAGATGAAGAAGAAATTTGTGTTGCACAGGGCTGACTTTGGCAGCTTATATCTCAAAATGTACAAGGAATTGGAAAATGCCCAAAACAAGAAAGTTGTAGATCATGGTGCGTTGTTTTCAAAACCTTGAACCATTTGTCATTTGGAGTTTTGTACAAAACGTTATGGCCATTATACTAGAGGCTGTCTGAGAAGAGTTTGAAAAATGGTTTTTGGGAATTTTCTTCTTCGCGAACCGACGGGGGTCTCCCGAACGCGAAGAGGAGTCGTATGGGTAGTGTATAAGTGTAAAGAAATGGGTTTGGCTCATTTTATCTCATTTCCTCCATGGGAGCCGACTTAGGAGCGATTTTGGAGCTCCATTTTCATCATCATTGTCAAGGTAAGTGATTCCCACCTATTGCAAGTTAATTACTTGGATTATATCTAGGTTTTAACATGGAAAATCATGAAAAATTAGTGAAAATTGGGGTTTTGAAGAAAAACCTAGAAATTTGGTATTCTTAGATTTTGACCACGATTTGGGCACGAAATTGGGAGTAAATTATATATTTGAGTTCGTGAGGTTATGGGTAGACTTTATCGTCAAAAAATTTCGAAATCCGGGCACGTGGGCCCGAGGGCAATTTCGTCAACTTTTCGATCGGGGTTAGGAATTGTTATAAATTGGATTGTAATGAGTAATTGATCATATATTAATGAGTTTACATAATTATTGGCTAGTTTTGGAGCAATGTGCATTGATTTGAGTGTTCGGAAGGGCATGGAATGACGGTTATGGAACTTCAGAGCGAGGTGAGTCTCCTTTCTAACCTTGTAAGAGGGAATTATCCCCATAAGTGAATTAATTGGATATGTGTTGCTATTTGCGGGGGCTACGTACGCACGAGGTGACGAGAGTCCGTGCGTAGCTATTATTATGCTTATGTCCGGGTAGTCTAGGACCCAAAAGCATGCTTTACTTGTAATACTTGTAACCTTATTGTTAGTTTAAATTGCTTAAATCACATCGAAGTGATAAATGACTTTCTAAAAGAGTTAAACATCATTTTCTTGACTTGTAAAAGAGAAATTTACACCTCCTTAAATAATTGTTTCCTTGATGAAGTCTTGATTGACTGTTAAAATGTGTGTTTCTATGTGTACCTGCATCGCATGTATGATTCGCGAGCAGGGTGATTGTTATATTTGACCACGTCGCATGTATGATTCTCGAGCGGGGTAATAGATGCATCTATGGTTCGCGCCATTCGACCCTCTGGCAATGCACAATTTAAATATTGTTGGATAAGGCCGTACGACCTCAGCATGATTTGTGCATGCTTGTAATATTTTCCTTGAGATTTATAAATGTTGATATTCGTTCTCTCTGGCCTGAGATAAATGTATAAATGATGAAAAGAAATCTGGAAATTTCCTATGAAAGAAACAATTGTTTATTTGCTTTATTCTACTGAGTTGCAACCATGTTTATAAAATCTTTGATTTATTATATTATTGGCGTATTATTATTGGACCACTAGTAAGTGTCGAAGTCGACCTCTCGTCTCTAATTTTTCGAGATTAGACGAGATACTTACTTGAGTACCCGTTGTTTTCTTACTCATGCTACACTTGCTGTGCATTTTGTTGCACAGGCACATGTATCTCTAGTGGCCTAGTGGGCGTAGCAGAATGGATGATACGGAGACTAGGTGAGCTGCATTCCTCGAGGTGACCCGCAGCCAGTATAGTCTCTTTCAGTGTATTGTAATTACTTTCTGTCCAATTTGTATTCCGGACATTATTGTACTTTATTTGATTTCTTAGTGATTGCTTATGCACTTGTGACACCAGGTTCTGGGATGATTGTGGGATTATTTAATATTAAGTTTGTTAAAGACATCAATATCTATTCAGTGAAATTCATTACTCATTGTTTAATGTATAAAAAATGATTTCAAAAAATATTAAAACAAGAAATTACTAGTAAATTGGTGTTGGCTTGCCTGACAAAGGTGTCCGGCGCCATCACTACCCTTAGTGGATTTTGGGTCGTGACAATGTACTGATAAGTATTTTGTCTAACCTCGTCGAAGTAGTGACGAGGCTTTTAGTTAAAAGATGCTTATTGTTATAACATGTACACTAGATTAACAGTTAAAGCAGTTCAAAGCATAACAGATAAGAGTACCGTATACAACTCTGTGGGACAGTCAACAATTACTAAAAAGAATCACAGTAGTAGATTTACACTCTTTCCTGGTATAAGAAGTATATCCAAGATATCACGTCAAACGGCACGGTAACACCCTTCGTGCTTCTATCTCTGCCTATATACATAATTTATTTGTCACAAATCAATTAGCACGGCAACACCCTGCGTGCGTTCAACTCATCCTCCCAAATGTACGAGTAATAGAACCAACCAGATGATAGAAATATCGATAACAGGAATTACAAAGTAGGAAATACACAAATAGAACAATGGACAAGGATACACATGTGGGCAACAGTAAAAGACTAAGCTGAAAGCACGTGAGAAATAACAACAATTGGGAAACAATTAATATCAACTTCAATTAACTAGCATATTGGATGCCTAAGTACATATATAATAAATAAGACGGAAATACATGATTTTTACAAGTTGACAGGTAAGGGCATGAATGGCTAACATGGTGGAAGGCTTATACTAAAGTGCAACAAATTAGATACAACATGAGTATAATTATAAAAGCAGGAAATATGCATGGTATTTGCAAGTTTAGCAAGTAGAAGGTATGAGCAACACAACAACAATTGAAATAGAGATCAATGATAGAACAGTAGCAACAAGTCACATCAGATCTATAATTATGACAATAACAGTTCAAGGTAAAGACATGAGCATATACACGGAAGACTGATATAAAACAGAATGCATGTCCCTCATCCTCGCCTGCACGGAAACACCCATCATGCCATGACCTCATGATAACACACAATCATAACAATATAAATGAAATGGAACGGGATCACCCTTCGTGCTTTTACTCTCAAATGATATGGCACGGCATCACCCTTCGTGCTTTTACTCTCAATAACATGGCACGGCATCACCCTTCGTGCTTTTACTCTCAAATGATATGGCACAACATTACCCTACCTGCTTTTACTCTCAATAACATGGCACGGCATCACCCTTCGTGCTTTACACTCTTCCTCACATGATAATGAATATAAAATGGCATGACATCATCCTTCGTGATTTATACTCTTCCTTACCAAGCATATGAATATCAATAAAATGGCAAGGCAGGAAGTATAAATAACATCGAGGAGAGTCTTCAACGAATATTCCAAACAAATTCTCAATCACTGCTTTACAAGCCAACAATGATTCAATGAACCCTCAAGGGCCATATAATTCAAGTACATCCACAAATCCCACAATTTACCAACAACACAAGTATGGAATCTAGCATATCCAAATATCGACCATAGCAATGTATTAATGATTATGCATAGAGATGACCGAATTAGACGCATTAATGTATTCTCAGAATTCTATCAAATATGATCAAGTTATATTAGGCTACGTTTCGATTCTAATATTTAATACTATGTTCTCAGTATCTAGAAGTCAAGTGAGGCATGAAGTAAGAAGGTCACGAAATTCTACAAACACAAATGTAACGTAATCCACCCCCCGAGCATGATTAACCATGTCACATACATATACACTCATCACCTCATATATGTATCACCCCCGCATGTAGATAACAATGACAAATAGGAGGACAAATTCCCTCAAAAAAGTTAGGCAAAACACTTACCTCGAACAAGCCAATAACAATACCGAGCGAGCCAAGCGATGCTCAAAAAATGCCATCACGCGCGTAGTGACCTCCGAACGACTCAAAACTAGCCAAAAGAAACTCAAATAAATCAAATAAAGCCCAAGGAAATAATTCCAAATGATAATGATCGAATCCTAAATCAAATCCCAAATCCGGCCAAAAATCTCACCCAGGCCCACGCCTCGGAACCCAACAAAACTCACAAAATCCGACAACCCATTCAATTATGAGTCCAACCATACTAGTTTCACTCAATTCCGACTCCAAATCGATGTTCAAAACTCAAAAATTCATATTATGAAACATTAGAATAAAACCCCCAATTTCCTCTTTAAAATTCATCAACCAAAAGCTAAAATCGAAGATAGATTCATGGAATATAACGAGAACCGAGTAGAGAAGACTTACCCCAATTCATATGGTGAAAATAGCCTAAACATTTCCCCAATTCCGAGCTCCCCAACTCAAAATATATTACATGAACAAAACCCTCGTTTTAACACTGTTCTGCCTCATTTCTTGTGCGAAATGATCTCGAAACACACTTTTGATGACTCCAATGGATTTGTGAAATTCTAGTCAAGTTAGAATCTTGAATCGCTCCATTTGACCTTATATTGAAGGAGATATGTTGGTTTCAATAATTGGAAATAGTGCAGATTTTTAAATACGGAGTCAGCGGCAATTTCTTAATTAATCTGAAAAATCTGGCAACCCAATTCTTAGTAAAATGACCATAAACTCCTCATATGATGTCCAAATGCGATGATTCTTTTTGCTATGGCTCCGTAATTACGATACGGATCTAATGCTTCAACAAAAACAGAAATTGGAGCTCATTTGCTTAATTTAGTACCATTTATGCTTGAAGAAACAATGTCGAAACATTTAAAAAAAACGAGCGCAACACAATCCAAAAATATCCAAAACTCACCCGAGCCCCTCGGGACCACGTCCAAACATACCAAAAAGTCCCATAACATAACACGGACTTACTCGAGGCCTCAAAACACACATATCAACGTCAAAACGACGATTCACATCTCAATCCAAAAATCCAACATTTGCCATTTCGAGCCCAATTCAACTACGGAACTCCCAATCACAATCCGGACGCGCTCCTAAGTCCAAAATCATCCAACGGAGCTAACAGAACCATCTAATTCCAATCCGAGGTCAAATATTAAAAAGTCAAACTCGGACAACTCTCTTAAATTTAAAGCTCCCTAGTTGAGAATCATTCTTCCAAATCAGTCCCGAATAACCTGTAAACCAAAACCGACGATTCACATAAGTCAAAATACATCATACGGAGCTAATCATGTTCGTAAACTACCGAGCGAAGTGCAAATACTCAAAATGACCAGTCGGGTCGTTACATCCTCCACCACTTAAACACTCGTTCGTCCTCAAACGTGCTAGCAGTCGTTCTAAAGGTATCAAATCACGGTGTAACCCTACAACGCATAAACTCGGGGGTGATCCCACATCACCCTGATCCACATAAGCCCGCCAACCCAACATAGTTAGAATCCTTATTTCAACCTTGGTCCTTAAACCTTAGAACTCAATCTCTATCATCCAGAACTCATTACAAGACCCGAATCCCACAAGCACACACTCTATAAGTCTGAACAAGCTATATCAAGTCACAACCATAACACAAGATGTAAACACATGATATACCCCATCACTTCGACACTCACAGTAGGAACTGCTGACCACCATTACGGCCCAAAACAAATCCGGTACCGGTAGTATACCTCATATCGATTAGAACCCCGTTCAACACCTCCATACCCTACCGATGATGAATGAAACACGCATAACCGCTTAACCACTCATCTGATCAATAAGCCAAGAAACACATTCGCTCGACCAGGGCCATTATCCACATCCTCAACAAAATATAGTGTAATTCTTCCAAACCTTCCTCATACCAATACAATAGCACAAATCTCAAATCTAGAAACCTCATCTCAGCCAATACGAGCAGCAACACCGAAAAGCATCAAGAATAATCATGTGGAGCCACACACAACCCGGTTCCGTACACTAACAAGTAATAATTCAGACATAGCAGATAACAGTAAGAAAACTAAATAAGAAAACTCCTAAGCAAGTTAAGCAGGCAAGGAAATTTTAGCATTTTAGTGTGAACTATTCTCAACAAGGTGAAAGCAAAATACATGAAATAGGAATAAGAAGTCACATTTCATCACTGTACCGTCGCAGCGTGCAACCCAATCCCATCACATCAATCCACATAGGGTACCCATCGAGCCATAATACTCGGGATCACTGATCACATGTGCGTCAATCTCAATCACAACCGAGTGCACAAAAATATAACTGTGGGAAAAATTATTAGGAACAAACAATACTAAGAAAGACAAGCACAACTATGATGCAATGAGCAAATCAACATCACAAAGGCTATCTCGCCCATAATGCCATGAGGCCTAAACTGAATCAATATGCATGCGAAGAATCATGCAACACTCACATCCCGCCATAGTATAAGAGAGAATCATATAACATAAACCAAGGCGCGGATGACATCCATTCCACCCGATGATATACATATGGTAACAACTGCACAAGAACAAATAGGTCCGATCCGATACAGAATACACATTCTCATTAGGCTCAAAATAATCCCCAAACCAAATTCCTATCTTCCTCAAACGTGTAATAAACCTTCCAAAAGTCTATAAGAACCTTTCCATAACACCTACCATCAATCATCCAATCCTCTACATTTCTTCTCAACTCGCAATCAAGGAATAGTCTACCAACAAGAACATTCAGTCTTTGAGCCTCAAGAATACCAGAATTTTCATACCCAATCTCAACACCGCCACTCAAGTAGCTGAAACGTAATTCATACTCCATCATCTCACGGAGAAACACCCATAAGTCGAAACACAACATACCTGCCAACAGGCGAACTCTACTTCGATGGGAACACATAGTGCCAGCAAGACCTTAAACACCCAAAATTGTCCGAGACATCAAAAACTCATATCCTTCTCTCCGAAACTATCTGCAACATTGCACATGAAACTTTTCAACCCCGTACGGCGCATCGCCTCTAACATGCTAACTCGCAACACTACAAAAATCTTCAACTTTGAACCTTACGCAAATTGAACACTTCATCAACCGAGAATCATTCATTTATCTCAATCCAGGAGAACACCACCACACGCAATATAGCTTCTATACTTGTAGAAAACATCAACTCCGACCGTGGTGATAACCATGATAAATTCTTCGGAACTCAGTAACACATAATCGAGTAATCAGAACCAACCGCCTCCAACTCAACCGAGTCATGCAGACCGCCAACGCGAAAGTAACTCAATCCGATATGACCGCCTTGAGGGAACTTCCTGGGAACCCAAAGCCATTTCTTGCATCACCCCAATATTGACTTGTAGACCTTTCTTGACAAGGAAATACCACGGATCCGATTATCATTCGCTACCGTTTTCAAGCCCACCCATAGACAAATTCAAAAGTCTTTAAAGGCTACATAAACTTGGAACTCGCCAGAACCTTCTCAATAACCACTCATCTTATTCTGATCTTCAATACACAGCTAATACGTATCGGCAACCCATGTTTCACCAGTATATGCCCATTCAAAGAAATAACCTAGCAATCTCGTAGTTCAAAAACTGATACGGCCCATGATCCTACAATCCGATTGTCATTAGCGGCCTCCACCACTTAGCTCGAAGCCATATAACACCTCATCAGCAACCCAAAGTACCACATCTTCATAGCATGCCGCGATACTGCACAACTATTTAGCTGAATACTTCAAAACTCATGCAATGCTGATGATAGAACACCTCGAAGACTCTAATAAGTGCTTATCCATCATTGCAATAGTTAAACAACTTCCCTAAATGCTCTGAAATGATAACATATGCACTCCACCGAATGGAAACCTCATACGAGACACACGATCCAAACCCATCATGTAGGAGATGACCCACTGGTTATACTCAAATCGACACCTTGCCATGAACATACCTTAATCACAATAGCCAGGCCACCAGCCAATCTTCCCAAATATGCGCTTACCAACCAGACATATGAACCCGCCTCATACACCAAATGAATGACTAGAAGATTTAACAATGCATCTACTTTTGAGGCTAGACAACACATCGCGATGATAATCAAGCATCCATAACCCGTCGTAATCTATCTGCAGCATCATTGATCGTCGGCACATAGCGAATACTGAGCGCACAACATCACATATGAGCGATCGAGAAGTGTCAAAGTCAAAGGTTTCAAGTTAAAACAAGGGTGCACGCTAAGGAAAGAAGAAAGGGAAATTTTTTTCTAAATGCTCTGTAGCCTCCCGAAGATAGGTATGGACGTCATCATACCGATCCACAGGACTCTACTAGACACTTGCTCATGACTCGTAGAACCTACGAACCTAGTGCTATGATACCACCTTGTCACGACCCAAAAATCCCTGGTCGTGATGGCACCTAACACAACCCGCTAGGTAAGCCAACTAATAGATAATATAACTCAACAAAGATTATAAGAAAATAAAGAATAGATAACTAAACATTTAAAATTTACCCAAGACCTAGTAGTACGACTCATAAGCTTCTAAGACTTGAAATTTACAAAGCCGGTACAAATAAATACACATTCTGTTTGAATGATACATAAACAGAATAGCAAAACCTAAGCTACCAAGGACAAGAGGAAGCTATATCCGGAATGCGAGAACATCTTTAGAATCAGCACCCGACATCACCAGTAGCTCAACTTCAGAAATCTATACACATCGTACAAAAGTGTAGTATCAGTACAATCGACCCCATGTACTAGTAAGTATTTTGTCTAACCTCGTCGAAGTAGTGACGAGGCTTTTAGTTAAAAGTTGCTTATTGTTATAACCTGTACATTAGATTAACATTAACAGCAGTTCAAAGCATAACAGATAAAAGTACAGTATACAACTCTTTGAGACAGTCAACAATTACTAAAAGGAATCACAGTAGTAGATTTACAATCTTTCCTAGTATAAGAATTATATCCTAGATATCACATCAAACGGCACGGTAACACCCTTCATGCTTCTATCTCTGCCTCACCATATATATATAATTTATTTGCGACAAATCAATTAGCACGGCAACACCCTTCGTGAGTTCAACTCGTCCTCCCAAATGTATGAGTAATAGAACCAACCAGATGATAGAAATATCGATAATAGGAATTACAAAGTAGGAAATATGCAAGTACAACAATGGACAAGGATACACATGTGGGCAACAGTAAAAGACTAAGCTGAAAGCACGTGCGTAATAACAACAATTGAAAAACAATTAATATCAACTTCAATTAACTAGCATATTGGAGGCCTAAGTACAAATATAATAAATAAGACGGAAATACATGATTTTTGCAAGGTGACAGGTAAGGGCATGAATGGCTAACATGGTGGAAGGCTTATACAAAAGTGCAACAGAATAGATACAACATGAGTATAATTATAAAACCAGGAAATATGCATGGTATTTGCAAGTTAAGCAAGTAGAAGGTTTGAGCAACACAACAACAATTGAAATAGAGATCAATGACAGAACAGTAGCAACTAGTCACATCAGATCTATAATTATGACAATAATAGTTCTAGGAAAAGACATGTGCGTATACACGGAAGACTGATATAAAACATAATGCATGTCCCTCATCCTCGCCTGCACAGAAACAACCATCGCGACATGACCTCACGATAAGACACAATCATAACAATATAAATGAAATGGTACGGGATCACCCTTCGTGCTTTTACTCTCAAATGATATGACACGGCATCACCCTTCGTGCTTTTACTCTCAATAACATGGCACGGCATTACCCTTTGTGCTTTAACTCTCAAATGATATGGCACAATATCACCCTTCGTGCTTTTACTTTCAATAATATGGCACGGCATCACCCTTCGTGCTTTACACTCTTCCTTACCAAGCATATGAATATCAATAAAATGGCTAGGCAGGAAGTATAAATAACATCGAGGAGAGTGTTCAACGAAAATTCCAAACAAATTCTCAATCACTGCTTTACAAGCCAAAAATGATTCAATGAACCCTCAAGGGACATATAATTCAAGTACTTCCACAAATCCCACAATTTACCAACAACACAAGTATGGAATCTAGCATCTCCAAATATCGACCATAGCAATGTATTAATGATTATGCATAGAGATGACCGATTTAGTCACATTAATGTATTCTCAGAATTCTAAAATTTGATCAAGTTATATTAGGCTAAGTTTCGATTCTAATATTTAATACTATGTTCTCAGTATCTAGAAGTCAAGTGAGGCATGAAGTAAGAAGGTCACGAAATTCTACAAACACAAATGTAACGTAATCCACCCCCCGAGCATGATTAACCCTGACACATACATATACACTCATCACCTCATATATGTATCACCCCCGCATGTAGATAACAATGACAAATAGGAGGACAAATTCCCTCAAACAAGTTAGGCAAAACACTTACCTCGAACAAGCCAATAACAATACCGAGCGAGCCAAGCGACGCTCAAAAAATGCCATCACGCGCGTAGTGACCTCCGAACGGCTCAAACTAGCCAAAAGCAACTCACATACATCAAATAAAGCCCAAGGAAATAATTCCAAATGATAAAGATCGAATCCTAAATAAAATCCCAAATCCGGCCAAAAATCATACCCGGGCCCTCGCCTCGGAACCCAAAAAAGACTCACAAAATCCGACAACCCATTCAATTATGAGTCCAACCATACTAGTTTCACTCAATTCCAACTCCAAATCAATGTCCAAAACTCAACAATTCATATTATGAAACCTTAGGCCAAAACCCCCAATTTCCTCTTCAAAATTCATCAACCAAAAGCTAAAATCGAAGATAGATTCATGGAATATAACCGAAACCGAGTAGAGAATACTTAACTAACTCATATGGTGAAAATCGCCTAAAAATTTCCCATTTCCAAGCTCCACAACTCAAAATATGATACACGAACAAAACCCTCCTTTTAACACTGTTCTGCGTCATTTCATGTGCCAAATGATCTCGAAACACGCTATTGATGACTCTAATGGATTCCTTTGGAAATTCTAGTCAAGTTAGGCTCTTGAACCGCTCCATTTGACCTTATATTGAAGGAGATATATTGGTTTCAATAATTGAAAATAGTGCAGATTTTTAAATACAAAATCAGTGGCAATTTCTTAATTAATCTGAAAAATCTGGCAACCCAATTCTTAGTAAAATGACCATAAACTCCTCATATGATGTCCAAATTCGATGATTCTTTTTGCTATGGCTCCGTAATTACGATACGAATCTAATGATTCAATAAAAACAGAAATTGGAGCCCATTTTCTTAATGTAGTACTATTTAAGCTTGAAGAAACAACGTCGAAACATCGGAAAAAACCGAGCGCAACACAACCCAAACATATCCGAAACTCACCCGAGCCCCTCGGGACCACGTCCAAACAAACCAACAAGTCCCATAACATAACACGGACTTACTCAAGGCCTCAAAACACACATATCAATATCGAAACGACGAATCACACCTCAATCAAAAAATCAATGAACTTG
The DNA here is from genome assembly GCF_001879085.1 of Nicotiana attenuata. Classification (NCBI taxonomy): domain Eukaryota; kingdom Viridiplantae; phylum Streptophyta; class Magnoliopsida; order Solanales; family Solanaceae; genus Nicotiana; species Nicotiana attenuata. The sequence continues at coordinate 36,409,749 of NC_031991.1, forward strand.
AAACTTCAAACTTACCCAACCGATGCCGAAACCTATCAAATCACGTCCGATTTCCCTCAAATTTTGCACAAAAGTCAAATTTGACATTGCGGGCCTGCTCCAACTTCCGAAATTAAAATCCGACCCCGATATCGAAAAGTCCACTCTCGGTCAAGCTTTCCAAAAAACCCAACTTTCGCCATTTCGAGCCAAATTCAACTACGGACCTCCAAATCACAATCCGGACGCGCTCCTAAGTCCAAAATCATCCAAAGGAGCTAACAGAACCATCAAAATTCCAATTCGAGGTCAAATCCTAAAAGTCAAACTCGGTCAACACTTTCAAATTTAAAGCTCCCTAGTTGAGAATCATTCTTCCAAATCAGTCCCGAATAACCTGAAACCAAAATCGACGATTCACATAAGTCAAAATACATCATACGGAGCTACTCATGCCCGTAAAACACCGAGCAAAGTGCGGATACTCAAAATGACCAGTCTGGTCGTTACACTACCAATGTGCAATTTTGATTTATTTTAAAAATTCAATAGTTTTTAGTGAGTTGAAGATAAATATATTTTAAGGTTTTAAGCCTAAAGTTCAGAATGTAGCTATATTTAATAAATAATTTAATTCATAATGGATAATCCAAAGTGTCTGTTTTAGGCTATTTTCTGAATTTTAAACAAGTATACAATGAATATAATTTTTTTTAAAGGCTAAAAGTTTCAACAAAAATAATAATTACTAGAAGTTTAACTGTCACGACCCAAAATCCACTGGTCGTGATGGCACCTAACCCAACCCGCTAGGTAAGCCAACTATTAATTATCCTATTTCAATTATATTAACAGGACAACTATATGAAAGTAATTTACGGAATTTTATACATTTTCCAAGGATTGGTAGTACAAATCATAAGCTTCTATGAATGGAGTTTACAAAGCAACAATGAAACAAATACACAGTCTGTTTGAAAAGTACATAAATAGAGTTTTATAAGCTAAGGCTACCCCGAACAAAGGAGGCAGCTACAGCAGGGATACCGGTACATCTTCAAGTCCCGCAACCATCGAGCACAACAACAACAGCAATCGACATCTACACGCAATGTGCAGAAGTGTAGTATCAGTACAACCGACCCCATGTACTGAGTAAGTAACAGACCTAACCTTAGGTTGAAAGCAGTGACGAGCTAACACATGATCGGGTCCGATGCCAATATTTCCACAATGGTTCATAACAACATAATACAAGTTAAAAAATATATATCTCAAAAATAAAATACTTAACTCGTTCACAATTCCAGAAAATGGTCATACTTTTCAAATATCTCAGTGAAAGAAAATCTCAGATCTCTTACCGAAAATGCCAAAAGTACGAGTAAGTTTGAAAACTGTAATTTTTCCAAATATCCTTTCCGCAATAAATAAAATGTCTTATTTTCTTTCCGAATAACTAGTATAAAGTGCCTCTCCATACCCATATATCAATGTGTATAATAAGTAATGAATGACGTGATACTATCTAGCATGAGGAAAATACATCTCTATGCCTTTATGTCATGTATGCATGTAAATGCCATGTATAGAGATGATACATGTACTCCAAATCTCAGGGTAGCCAATCTCATTGCCTCGCATCCTCTCCTACTAAGCTCAATACCCAGCACATTAAATCACTCAGCACTGTGTAATAACCGTTGCGGCGTGCAGCCCGATTTATATATATATATATATATATATATATATATATATATATATATATATATATATATATATAGAGTCGACTGCGATCACTGGGGGTGTACAGACTCCAGATGGGATCCTTCAACACAAGCGCTATATCGCTGCGGCGTGCAGCCCGACCCAATATCGCTGCAACGTGCAGCCCGATCCATATATCGCTACGGCGTGTAGCACGATCCATATATCGCTGCGGCGTGTAACACGATCTATATACATATATAATCAATATATCACTGAAGCGTGCAACCGGATCTCATAAAGTATAATAGATATAATATGTTGCGGCGTGCAGCCCGATCCAAAAATGTCACTCTCACTTAGGCCCTCGGCCTCACCCAGTCATGAATCTCTCCGATCTCAATCACGGGCACACAATGTCATGAATCTATCCAAACAAAAATGATATGATGTAGCAATAACAACAACTGACACTGAGATATGATATGAATGCATGAATATGACTGAGTACAAAATATCAATAGAAATCAGTGAGATGACAACCAAAACTAACCACTATGGGTAGAAACAATATCAGCATGAAGCCTAAACATGAGATTTAGCATGATTGACAGCTCAATTACTTTACCACATGGTGAAAATACAAATATCCACAAAATAAGGCCAGTATACAGGGCCGTGGGAACAACAGAGTCCAAATTCACAGGGTGCACGCCCACAAGCCCGTCACCTAGCATGTGCGTCACCTCAAAACCAATCACATAACACACAGTTCGGGGTTTCATACCCTCAGCACTAAGCTTAGAAGAGTTACTTACCTCGAACGAGCCAATACCAATGCCGAGCAGGCCAAGCGATGCTCCAAAAATGCCATCCCACGCATTCCGACCTCCGAACGGCTCGAAACTAACCAAAACCAACTCAAATACATCAAACAATGCTAAAGGAACCAATCCCAATCGAAAATGGTCGAATCTTTAATCAAAAGCCCAAAACCTGCCAAAAAGCCCAACCTGGGCCCGCACCTCGAAACCCGACGAAACTAACAAAATCCGTCAAACCATTCAATTACGAGTTCAACCATACTAGTTTAACTCAAATCCAACTCCGAATCGGTGTTCAAAACTCAAAAAAATCATATTATGAAACTTTAGGCCAAAACCCCAAATTTCTTCTTTAAAATTCAACAACCAAAAGCTAAAAGCGAAGATAGATTTATGAAATATAACCAAAACCGAGTAGAGAACACTTACCCCAATTCATATGCTTAAAAGCGCCTCAAAAAATTGCCCAATTCCGAGCTCCCGAACTCAAAATATGTAAAATGCACAAAACTCTCGTTTTAACACTGTTCTGCCTCGTTTCTTGTGCCAAAAGATCTCGAAACTCACTTTTGATACCTCCAATAGATTCCTTGTGAAATTATAGTCAAGTTAGGCTCTTGAATCACTCTATTTGACCTTATATTGAAGGAGATATGTTGGTTTCAATATTTGGAAATAGTGCAGATTTTTAAATACGCAGCAGTGGCAATTTCCTAATTAATCTAAAAAATCTAGAAACCCAATTCTTAGTATAATGACCATAAAATCCTCATACGATGTCCAAATTTGACGATTCTTTTTGCTACGGCTCCGTAATTATGATACGGATCTAATGCTTCAATAAAAATAGAAATTGGAGCTCATTTGTTCAATGTGGTACTAGTTATGCTTGAAGAAACGACGTCGATATATAAGAAAAATGAGCGCTACATAACCCAAACCTATCAGAAACTCACCTGAGCCCCTCGGGACCCCCTCAAAACATACCAAAAAGTTCCATATCATAATACGGACCTACTCGATGCTTCAAAACACACATAACAATATCGAAACGACAAAATGCACCTCAAATCAAACGTAATGAACTTTCGACTTCAAGAAACTCATGCCGAAACATATCAAACCAACTCGGAATGAATCCTAATTTTGCACATAAGTCCTAATATATCATACGGAACTACTCGTGCCCCCAAACTACCGAGAGAAGTGCAAATGCTCAAAACGACCGGTCGGGTTGTTACATTAATAATAAAAATATCGTTATATTTTGGTGAAGTACTATATGGTTTGATCATATGCACTTTTATTTTCATCTATTATTAAGCAAAAGACTAAATGAAAAAATTAAATAAATTGTCATACTTACTACGGGAAACAATTTAGCAAGTGGGGGATAAAGATAGTGTGAGAGAATTTATACTTTGAATTACTTTAAATTTTAAAATAAAGCAATTAAATAATTAACACTAAAGAAAATTATTGATAAATTCAAATATTATAGAGTGAAAGATTAAAAATAAATATGATTTTTTTAAGAGAAAGAAGAACCATATTCATTATAGTATATTATTACAGAAGTAGAAAATATTGATATAATATCACAACCCTAAAATCGAACCGGTCGCGATAGCGCCTATCGTGAAACTAGGCCAGCCGACACAAATTATTAATCAAACTATTAATCCATAAAAGACAGTTTTTAAACTATTAATTGGCAATATCTCATTACAGAGGTCTAAATAACCAGTGCGGAAGAAAATAACACAAGCCCGACATCGAGGTGGCACAAGTCACGAACAACTACAAGATCTGTCTAAGTACAATAAAGGCTATCATAGTCCGGAAATAAAAATACAAAGATCAGTCTGAGTAAGGTAAGAAGGAGAAGTGCAGGGCTGCAAACGCCAAGCAGCTACCTTGCCGACTCCGAAGACCTGCTGGAAGAAACGATCAGGGCTCGCTATCGTGACCCACAACTCCTGGATCTGCACACAAAGTGTGGGGAGTAATGTGAGTACACCAACTCAGTAAGTAATAAAAGTAAATGCATGCTGAGTAGTAAGAAATCAGATAATTCAACGTCATAGCACTATAGCAAAACAGTAGGTTTCCAAACAGTGCATAAATCAATTATCTCGTAAAAATCCTTTTGTTTTAAAAACATCTTTCAGTAGTTTCAAACAAGTCATGAAACAATGAGTAAAAATGATGAAAACGTAAACAGTCCCTCGGGCAAGACATGTACCATAAACCGCCCCTTGGGCAAAATATCAACAGAACCAGCCCCTCGGTCTACCTCACAGATCACTCGTAATCAGCCCCTCGGGCAACAACATAAAACAAGAACAGCCCCTCGGGCAACATCACATCACTCACACTGGGTACCCACGTTCACTAGGGGTGCACCGACTCCGGAGGGGCTCCTACAGCCCAAGTGCTATCACAAGCCATCTCGTGGCATAATTAATCAGGCCCTCGGCCTCTAAAAATGGTACAACATGCTGCGGCACGCAGCCCGATCCACTGATATCCTCACAACACAGGCCCTCGGCCTTACACAGTCAGAAACCTCTGAAGCCACTCGGGCTAACGGTAAAACAGGATGCGCAGTCAAAATATCATTTATGCATCAAATCGGAGTAATAAGACTGAGTTATGAAATCAGTAAAACATAACAGGACTGAGTACAGTTATTAAATCAAAACAGTGAGGAATTTAAATAAAGAAAAGCCCCTAAGGGTCCAAACAGTTGGCACGAGGCCCAAATATGGCATTCCGCCCAAAACATAGTAATACTTTCTAACATATGATAGTATTAAGTAGTTTCAATCAAGTATGCAATTTAATAGTTGCTACGGGACGGAGCAAGTTACAATCCCCAACGGTGCACGCCCCTCATGCTCGCCATCAGGCGTGTGGGTCACCTCAAAATAGTACAACGATGTGAAACTCGGGGTTTCATACCCTTAGGACAACATTTACAATCATTACTTACCACAAACCGATCCAAATTCTAACACGCGATGCCTTTGCTTCTCGACTCGGCCTCCAAATGCTCCACATCTAACCAAAATCAGTATCATATCATTAATACACGCTAAAGGAACAAGGCCCAAGCGAAAATAATCAAATTAACTCAAAAATCCCGAAATTGGCCAAACCCGACCCCCGGGCCCACATCTCGGAATTCGATAAAAATCACATCACTAGAATCCTAATCCTCCCACGAGTCTATACATACCAAAAACATCAAAATCGAACCTCAAATGGCCCCACAGATCCCCACTCAAAGCTCTCAAAAAACTCAAGCCCTAACCTTCAACTTCAATCCAAATTCCCCACTAATTTCATGATTAAATAGTGGATAATTCATCACAAACACCAAATACAAAGCCCAAGCAACTTACCTCACTGAAATCCTTCAATTCCTCCTTGAATTCCCGGCTTAGAGCTCCGAAAATCGCACAAAAATGGTGAAAAATGACTGAAAATTGCGAAGTAAGGCTTTTATAGTTTCTGCCCCAGGGATTCCGCACCTGCGGTCCCATAAGCGCTCCTGCGCTTCCGCTTCTGCGGAATTCACTTATGGCACCAGCTTCCGCACTTGCGCCCCAAGCCTCGCACCTACGGGCTTGCGGGTGCGGTTAGTCCTTCCGCTCCTGCAACAATCTCCACTCCTGCAGTTACTCTCCGCGTCTGCGATCATCGCACCTGCGGTCCCCACTCCGCAGGTGCAGAAACAACAGAAGAAGCTAAAATCTGCAACTCTAATTCAACTCTATACCTTCCGTCAACCACCCAAATCCATCCCTAGGCCCTCGGGACCTCAACCAAACATGCCAACAAGTCACATACCACTATTCAAACTTGTTCCAACCTTCAGAATACTCAAAACAACATCAAAGCATCAAATCACCCTCAGATTCAAGCCTAAGGATTCCCAAAACTTCCGGATTCCACAAACGATGTAAAAACCTATCAAACCTCATCCTAATGACCTAAAATTTTGCACATACGTCACAAATGACACAACGGACCTACTCCAATTTCTGGAATTCCAATCCGACCCCGATATCAAGATTTCCACTGCCAACCGGAAAATGCCAAAATTCCAATTTCGCCAATTCAAGCCTAAATCTACCGCGGACCTCCAAAATACATTCCGAACACACTCCGAAGTCACAAATCATCTAACAAAGCTACCTGAACCATAAAAACCCAATTTCGAGATCGTTTACCCACAAGTCAACTTCCGGTTGACTTTACCAACTAAATAACCAACTTAAGAGACTAAGTGTCTCATTCCACCCTAAGACCACTCCAAACAAACCACCAATATGATATGATGAAATACATCTGAAACAACACAAAAGGAAGCAGAAAAGGGGAAACAGAGCGGTAACTCATGAAATGACCGGCCGGGTCGTTACATCCTCCCCCTCTTAAACAAACATTCGTCCTCGAACGAGTCAAGAAACATACCTGAAGCCTCAAACAGGTGTGGATATCTGCTCCGCATCTCCCGCTCGGTCTCCCAGGTAGCCTCCTCCACGAGCCGAACTCTCCACTGCACTTTCACTGAAGCTATATCCTTTGATCTCAACTTTCGGACCTGCCGCTCCAAAATAGCCACTGGCTCCACATCATAAGTCAAATAACCATCTAACTTAACTGTACTGAAATCCAAAACATGAGACGGATCGCCAATATACTTCCGGAGCATATAAACATGAAATACCGGATGCACGCTCGACAAGCTAGGTGGCAAGGCAAGCTCATAAGCCACCTCCCCAATCCTCCGAAGCACTTCAAAAGACCCAATGAAACGAGGACTCAATTTACCCTTCTTCCCAAATCTCAAAACACCCTTCATGGGTGATACCTTCAGTAGAACCTTCTCCCCAACCATGTAAGACACATCACGGACCTTCCTGTCAGCATAACTCTTTTATCTCGATTGCATTAAACGAAGCCGCTCCTGAATCACTTTCACCTTGTCCAAAGCATCCTGCACCAAGCTGTACCCAAAAGCCTAGCCTCGCTCGGCTCAAACCAACCAACTGGAGATTTACACCGTCTTCCATATAAAGCCTCATATGGAGCCATCTGAATACTCGGCTGATAATTGTTGTTATATGCAAACTCTGCGAGCGGTAGAAACTGATCCCATGAACCCCCAAAATCAATGACACAAGCGCGCAACATGTCCTACAATCTCTGAATAGTGCGCTTGGACTGCCCGTCTGTCTGAGGGTGAAAAGCTGTGCTCAATTAAACCTGAGTACCCAACTCTCGCTGCACGCCTCTCCAAAACTGCAAAGTAAACTGAGTACCTCTATTTGAAATGATGGATATTGGGACACCATGCAAGCGAACAATCTCACGGATATAAATCTCCGCTAACCGCTCTAAAGAATAGGTAGTACACACAGGAATGAAGTACGCGGTCGATCCACAATCACCCAAATAGCATCGAACTTCCTCAAAGCCCGTGGGAGTCCAACTACAAAATCCATGGTGATCCGCTCCCACTTCTACTCTGGAATATCTAACCGCTGAAGCAAGCCACCCGATCTTTGATGCTCATATTTCACTTGCTGACAATTCAGACATCGAGCTACAAATCCCACAATATCCTTCTTCATTCTTCTCCACCAATATTATGTCTCAAATCCTGATACATCTTCGCGGTACCTGGATGGATGGAATACCGTGAGCTGTAGGCCTCCTCCAGAATCAACTCCCGAAGCCCATCTAAATTGGGCACACATATCCGGCCCTGCATCCTCAATACTCCATCATCACCAATAGTCACATCTCTGGCATCGTTGTGCTGAACTCTGTCCTTAAGACAAGTAAATGAGCATCGTCATATTGGCGCTTGATGCGATCAAACAAGGAAGACCGAGAAACCACACAAGATAAGACCCGACTGGGCTCCGAAATATCCAACCTCACAAACCGATTGGCCAAGGCCTGAACATCAACTGCAAGAGGTCTCTCCCTAACAGGAATATATGCCAAACTGCCCATACTCACCGCCTTCCTACTCAAAGCATCGGCCACTACATTGGCCTACCCCGGATGGTACAAGATAGTGATATCATAGTCCTTTAGTAGCCAACCATCTCCGCTGCCTCAAATATAGATCCTTTTGCTTGAACAAGTGCTAGAGGCTACGATGATCCGTAAACACCTCACAAGAGACACCATACAGATAATGCCTCCAAATCTTCAACGCGTGAACAATGGCGGCCAACTCTAGATCATGAACAGGGTAGTTCTTCTCGGGCTTGAACTGACGAGAAGCATAAGAAATCACTCTAACCTCCTACATCAACACACACCCAATAGCAACTCTCGAGCATCACAGTACACTATATATGAACCTGAAGCTGATGGCAAAACTAACACTGGAGTTGTGGTGAAGGCAGTCTTGAGCTTCTGAAAGCTCGCCTCACACTCATCCGACCACATGAAAGGCGCACTTTCTGAGTCAATTTGGTGAAGGGTGCTGATATAGGTGAAAATCCCTGAATGAACCGATGGTAATAACACGCCAATCCAAGAAAGCTGCGAATCTCTGTGGCTGAGGACGATTTAGGCCAGCTCTGAACCGCCTCTATCTTTTCGGATCAACTTGAATACCCTCACTGGACACTACGTGCCCCAAGAAAGCCATTGAATTGAGCCAAAACTCACACTTGGAGAACTTGGCATAAAGCTTCTCCTCCCTCAACCGTTGCAATACCGCTCTCAAATGCTCCGCGTGCTCTTCCTGACTACGCGAGTATACCAGAATATCATCAATGAATACAATGACATACGAGTCATGATAAGGCCAAAACACGTTGTTCATCAAATGTATGAACGCTACTGGGGCATTGGTTAGCCCAAAAGACATCACAAGGAACTCATAATGACTGCATCGGGTCCTGAAAGTTGTCTTAAGAATATCCGAGTCCCTGTGCATCAACTGGTGATACCCTGACCGGAGATCAATCTTGGAGAACATCCTCGCTCCTTGAAGCTAGTCAAATAAATCATCAACACGAGACAAAGGATACTTGTTCTTTATCGTAACTTTGTTCAACTGCCTGTAATCGATGCACATCCTCATTGTGCCATCTCTTCTTCTTCACAAATAGAACTATCGCACCCCAATGCGACACACTAGGCCAAATAAACCCCTTATCAAGGAGTTCCTGAAGCTGCTCCTTCAACTCTTTCAACTCCGCCGGTGCCATACGATACGGTAGAATAGAAATGGGCTGAGTGCCCGGCACCAGATCAATATCAAAGTCAATATCCCTGTCCGAGGGCGTGCCCGGCAGGAATGCAGGAAACACATCGGGAAAGTCCCTTACTACTGGAACAGAATCGATACTAGGAGCCTCTGCACTAACATCCCTCACAAAAGCTATGTATGAAAAACAACCTTTCCCAACCATTCGCTAGGCCTTCAAAAACGAAATCACCCTACTGGGGATAAAATCAGTCGAACCTCGCCACTCAATCCATGGCACACCCGGCATAGCCAACGTCACTGTCTTAGCATGACAGTCCAAAATAGCCCGGCACGGAGATAGCCAATCCATGCCCAATATCTCATCTAAAATCCACCGTACAAAGTAACAAAAGGTCCACTCAGGTCTCCAAACCCCCAATAGTCACCACACATGATCGATATACACGATACACAACCATGGTATCGCCCATCGGAGTAGATACACGAACAGATGAAACAAGAGACTCACGGGGCGTATCCAAATAATGGGCAAAATATGATGACACATATGAAAAAGTGGAACAGGGATCAAATAACACATAGGCATCTCTGTGGCAAACTGAGACAATACCTGTAATCACCGTATCTGAAGCAATAGCATTGGGCCTTGATGGAAGTGCATAGAAATGGGCCTGACCACCACCTGATCGACTTCCCCCTCTGGGGCGACCTCTAGTTAACTGTCCTCCACCCCTAGCTAGCTGGGTGGGTGGTGAAGTAACTGGTGCTGAAGTCGATGGCTGACTCCTTTACTGAGGCGGACCCCCAAGACGACGAGGGCACTATCTCCACATATGCCCCAACTCTCCACACTCATAACAACCCCCTGGTGCTGGAGATAGGGACTGAAGGGAACCCCTAGCACCGGGATGACTAGCAGCAGAACCTGGCATGGAAGAGCCCTAAACTGATGGAGCACGGGACGAACTCTAGGCTAGAAGGGCACTAAGTGAGGAATGGCCCTAATGAGAACTGTGAGAACCAAGGCCCGATGATGCCCCATGATAAACTGGGCGAACTGACTGAGCATGCCTGAATGGACGACCTTTGCTGTGCTGGAACTGACCCACACGAGGAGCACCACTGAATCCACCCTGACCACGAGGCCTCTTAGCCTCCCTCTCAACCCTCTCCTGACCACAAACATCTCAATCTGTCGAGCTACATCAATAACCTCATCAAAGGTAGCACTAGACACTCTCTCTCTGGTCATAAGCAACCGAAGTTGAAAACCGAGGCTATCTATAAACCTCCTGATCTTCTCTCGGTCTGTGGAAACCAACCTGACCACATGAGGAGCCAACTCGGAGAACCGCATCTCATACTGTGTAACAGACCTGTCACCCTGATGAAGCTGCTCGAACTTCCTGCGCAGCTCCTCTCGGCAAGACTCAGGTACAAACTTCTCCAAGAAGAGAACGGAGAACTGCTGCCAAGAAAAGGGCACCGCGCCAACCGGCCTACACCTCTCGTAAGCCTCCCACCAACTAAGTGCAGCTCCGGAGAACTAGAAAGTAATGAACGAGACCCCACTGGTTTCCAGAATACCCGCGGTCCGAAGCATCCTCTGACACTTATCCAAGAAACCCTATGCATCCTCACCCTCAGCACCACTAAATGACGGAGGCTTGAGTCTCCCAAACCTCTCCAATCTGTGATGCTCGTCCTCTGGCATAACAGGAGCTACATAGTCCTGAGCAGCTGCAACCGGCTGGGCTGGAGGTGCCCCCAGTGTCTGAAGGCCTTGCACGACCTGCTAAGGTGTGCGAGCGGTGGGAGTCTGAGTGCCTCCCTCAGCCTGAGAAGTATCTGCGGCCGTAGTAACTGAGACTGCCTTAGCCAAGCCAGTGCACACTAATAGAATCTGGGACAGGGCCTCTTGAAGGCCTGGGATAACAGTAGGCACAGTCGGTGCCTGAGCTGGTACTGCTGGAGCGTCCGGAACTGGGACCTGATCATGAACTGGAGCGGCGGGTGGATCTGCAGGTGCTGCCCTAGCTACTGTGCGGGCTACACCCCTGCCCCTACCACGGCCTCGACTGCGTCCTCGGCCTCTAGTGGCCCCAACTGGTGGCCCTGGTGGTTGTCCATCCTGACCGGTAGCACGTGTCCTCACCATTTGTGAGAGAATAGAATAACAGAAGTTTAGTTACCAGAATCAACAGATTTGCACGACAGGAATTCAAGAATATGAAGTTTTTCCTAAAGGTTCTGCAGCCTCTCGAAGATAAGTACAGATGTCTCAATACCGATCCGCAAGACTCTACTAAACCCGGTCATAACTCGTGAGACCTATGTAACCTAGGCTCTGATACCAACTTATCACGACCCTAAAATCGAACCGATCGTGATTGTGCCTATCGTGAAACTAGGCAGCCGACATAAATCCCAAATCAAACTATAAATCCATAATAGACAGTTTTTAAACTATTAATTGGAAATATCTCACAACAGGGGTCTAAATAACCAGTGCAGAAGAAACTAACACAAGCCCAACACGGGGTGTCACAAGTCACGAGCAACTAAAAGATCTATCTAAGTACAATAAAGGCTATAATAGTCTGGAAATAAAAATACTAAGATCAGTCAAAGTAAGGTAAGAAGGAGAAGTGCAGGGCTGCGAACGCCAGCAGCTACCTTGCCGACTCCGAAGACCTGCTGGAAGAAACGATCAGTGCTCGCTATCACGACCCGCAACTCCTAGATCTACAGACAAGGTGCGGGGAGTAATGTGAGTATGCTAACTCAGTAAGTAATAAAAGTAAATACAAGCTGAGCAGTAAGAAATCAAATAATTCCACATCATAGCACTACAACAAAACAGTAAGTTTCCAAACAGTACAGAAATCAATTATCTCGTAAAACCCCTTTTGTTTAAAAACATCTTTCAGTAGTTTCAAACAAGTGATGAAACAATGAGTAAAAATGATGTAGACGTAACCAACCCATCGGGCAAGACATGTACCATAAACCGCCCCTCGAGCAAAATATCAACAGAACCAGCCTCTCGGGCTACCTCACAGATCACTCATAAACAGCCCCTCGGGCAACAACATAAAACAAGAACATCCCCTCGGGCAACATCACATCACTCACACAGGGTACCCGCACTCACTGGGAGTGTACAGACTCCGGAGGGGCTCCTACAGCCCAAGCGCTATGACAAGACATCTCATGGCACAATAAATCAGGCCCTCGACCTCTCATATATCACAAACGATACAACATGCTACGGCGTGCAGCCCGATCCCATGATATCCTCACAGCACAAGCCCTCGGCCTTACTCCGTTAGAAACCTCTCAATCCACTCGGGCTAACAGTAAACCAGGATGCTCGGTCAAAATATCATTTATGCATCAAATCGGAGTAAATAAGACCGAGTTATGAAATCAGTAAAACATAACAGGACTAAGTATAGTTGTTAAATCAAAACAGTAAGGAATTTCAGTAAAGAAAAGCCTCTAAGGGTCCAAACAGTTGGCACGAGGCCCAAATATGGCATTCCACCCAAAACATAGTAATACTTTCTAACATATGATAGTATCAAGTAGTTTCAATCAAATATGCAACTTAATAGTTGCTACGGGACGGACCAAGTCACAAGTCCCAATGGTGCACGTTGCTCACGCTCGCCATCGGGCGTGTGCGTCACCTCAAAATAGTACAACGATGTGAAATCCGGGGTTTCATACCCTCAGGACAACATTTACAATCATTACTTACCTCAAACCGATCCAAACTCTAACCCGCGATGCCTTTGCCTCTCGACTCGGCCTTCAAATGCTCCAAATCTAACCAAAATCAGTATCATATCATTAATAAACGCTAAAGGAACAAGGCCCAAGCGAAAATAATCAAATTAACTCAAAAATCCCGAAATTGGCCAAACCTGACCCCCGAGCCCACATCTCGGAATTCGATAAAAATCACATCACTAGAATCCTTATCGTCCCACGACTCTATACATACCAAAAATATCAAAATCGGACCTCAAATGGCCCCTCAAATCCCCACTCAAAGCTCTCAAAAAACACAAGCCCTAACCTTCAATTTCACTCCAAATTCCCCACTAATTTCATGATTAAGTACTGGATAATTCATCACAAACACCAAATACAAAGCCCAAGAACCTTACCTCACTAAAATCCTTCAATTCCTCCTTGAATTCCCGGCTTGGACCTCCAAAAATCTCACAAAAATGGTGAAAAATGACTGAAAATCGCAAAGTGAGGCTTTTATAGTTTTTGCCCCAGGGATTCCGCACCTGTGGTCCCATAGGCGCTCCTGCACTTCCGCTTCTATGGAAAATATCGGCTTTTACGGGCTTCACTTAAGGCACCAGCTTCCGCACCTGCGCCTCGCACCTGCGGGCTCGCAGGTTCGGTTAATCCTTCTACTCCTGCGACAATCTCCGCTCCTGCGGTTACTCTCTGCGCCTGCGATTATCGCACCTGCGGTCCCCACTCCGTAGGTGCAGAAACAACAGAAGCAGCAAAAATCTGCAACTCCAATTAAACTCTAAACATTCTGTCAACCACCCAAATCCATCCCGAGGCCCTCGGGACCTCAACCAAACATTCCAACAAGTCATATACCACTATTTAAACTTGTTCCAACCTTCGGAATACTCTGAACAACATCAAAACATCAAATCACCCTCGGATTCAAGCCAAAGGATTCCCAAAACTTCCGAATTCCGCAAACGATGTAAAAACCTATAAAACCTCATCTGAATGACCTGAAATTTTGCACACACGTCATAAATTACACAACGGACCTACTCCAATTTCCGGAATTTCAATCCAACCCCGTTATCAAGATTTCCACTGCCAATCGGAAAATGCCAAAATTCTAATTTCGCCAATTCAAGCCTAAATCTACCACGGACCTCCAAAATACATCCCGAATACGCTCCTAAGTCACAAATCACCTAACGAAGCTATCTGAACCATAAAAACCAAATTCCGAGATCATTTACCCACAAGTCACCTTCCAGTTGACTTTACTAAGTAAATAACCAACTTAAGAGACTAAGGGTCTCATTCCACCCTAAGACCATTCCGAACACAACACCAACACGATATGATGAAATACAGCTGAAACAACACACAAGGAAGCAGAAAGGGGGAAACGGAGCGGTAACTCATGAAACGACCGGCCGGGTCGTTACATATAAAGTAGGTGACAAGCTGATAAATAGTTTACGTAATAATGTACCATATTAAGTAACTTGTAACATAGTAACAATAGACAAAGAACAAAAAATAGAGAAGTATTTTTTGTAAACATATAATATAATTGTAGATATATAGAAGGATTAGACATTTAAATTTGATATGAGAAATTTTTTTGAATTATTACGAGAAAAAACATATTATATAATATCACGCAATTGAAAACATAATTGATAAACCTAAAATTTAAAAGAATTTCAATGAAATAATTTCAATCAAATAATTAACAATATAAAGTTGTATTTAGAATTGCCATGTAGTTAAGTTAAAAAAATTAAAGTCAAAACTCTATACTAAAACCAAAAGGGAATTTTTTTTAATTGCTTATTGCACGTAATACTAAATAAGAATTACTAAAGTATTAATAGATTTATGAAAAATAATAAAAGAACCTTTTTGTTTAAACTTTGACCTATTTTCAAAAGAACTAATTTAGAAAAATAATACGATAACATGAAATGTGAGAAAATAACTAATATATTATATGATAGAAAATAATGTATATAGAGGAGAATAAAAATAATGTGAAGGCCTCTAGGCTTTAAATTTGCTTAATAAAATAACTAAAAAGGAAGAAGAATATTATTGATAAATTTAAACAAACAAATTCGAGCTACGAAACAAAAGGACAAAGTTAAATTATATTTCTGGAGTAGTACAAAACTATATTCATCATATTACACTAAAATTGGAGCAATGAGTAAAGACATTAAGCAAAGTGATAAGCAAATAAAAAGTCACATGGCAATATAACAATACTAAGTAATGAATAATACTTAAAATTGGAGCTACGGATCGGAACAAAATGCTAAAGTTAAATTAAAATTTTAGGAAAATACAAAACTATATTCAGCGTATTATACTAAAAGAGGAGCAATAGGTAACAACACTAAGTGGGTTTTGTTTACCCTAAAAATGGTAATAGCAATTAAATTTGTTGATGCGACTCTAAAAAAACGTGATCTATTTTTATGCTTGTTTCGTGGAGTAGTTGATGCTAAGTGTGTAAAGCTTAAGGGTGAGACGCGAGCTAAAATGAAGCAGTAATCAACTGAGAGATAGCCGTCCGGGGCCTCGAGCTAGTCGATTTGGGGCCTCGAGGTCGGGTCCCGAGCTCGGGCTCGAGCTATCAGGGGGATTGGGGGAAGGGCTAACAGATGCAGTAATATTAAAGAAGGCTCTTTATGGCCAATGATAAGCAATAAATAAGCAATAAATGTGGAGCAAGTATGAAGATAATAAAATAGAGCAACAATATCAAGAGAGTGTGTTAGAGAGAAAATGAGAGAGAGTTTATCATGTATTTCATATAAAGTCTTTGGAACAACATCAGTCCTCTATAAAATAGTAAAAGTCCCCTTTATATAGAAGGGGGAAGCCTATACTGTAAGGTACCCATTAGCTGTAAAGATGTGGAGATGGGACGGTTGGAAGTGACGGCCCGATTAGGGCTCAGAGTAGCCTGGCTAGGCTTTGTCAGACAGAGCCGCGTCTTGGGGACTTCACATTTTTACTCTAGCCCCGACCGATATCTTCTTAAGGTCGGGTGTCGGTGGAGTCCGAGGGAGAAGACTCGAGCACATCTTTGCAGCCTCGAGGCTTCGAGGCGATCATCCAAACTGCCTCGATGACGGGAAATTGGACCCTCCGATTTTGCCGTATGCAGGTTTTTGGACATAAGAATTACAAAATTCCAAAAAAAAAAAAGTGAATTTTTTTCAAGTGGAAATGGTATTTGATAATTAGAGTTGTGTTTGGACATAAATATAATTTTGGGTTATTTTGAAGTTCTATGAGTGATCTGAGTGAATTTTGAAAAATAGTTTTTTGGAGTTCTTCAAATTTTCGAAAAATTTTAAAATCCATTTTCAAGTGAAAATTAGAAATTTTATGGCCAAACACTAATTTCGAAATTTTTTTTAATATCCAAACGGACTCTAAGAAAGTGGTAAGCTAATAAAATATCATTTGACAATATATCAATAATAAGTAATGAATAATACAATAACAATAAGCAAGAAAACCAAAAAAAATAACAGAACTCTTAGAAAAAAATTATAAATACAAGTATTAAAATTTGAATCGAGACAAGAAAATTGGTATAATATATCACATAACTGAAATCCTAGAAAAATAAAAGTCAAGAAACATATTTATTTAAAAAATAAAAGAATCCCATACACCAGATATTAAAATAAAATACTTTATTATATGTAACGGTCCGACTGGTCGTTTTTCTTTCTAGAACCACGTTCCCCTCTTTTACTGATTTATGACTTGCGGGGATGGTTAGTTCTGGGATTTGGAAGAGTTTGGATTGAAATCAGAACACTTAGTTCCTTAAGGTTCGATTAAAAGGCCAAGTTTGACTTCGGTCAACATTTTGAATAAACAACCTCAGAATCGGGATTTGACGGTTCCAATAGGTTTGTATGATGATTTCGGACTTGGACATATGTCCGGATTGGGTTTTAAATGACCAGGGAGTATTTTGGCGCCTAATAGTGAAAGTTAGTTCTTGAAGAACTTTGAAGTTCTTTAAATTTGTTTTGGAGCGGGTTTTGGTGATATCGATGTCCGAATTGAATTACGAGACCGAAAATAGTTTTGTAAAGTCATTTAAGACTTGCACGCAAAATTTGGTGTCATTCCGAGTAGTATAAGTACGTTTTGGCGCATTGGAAGTAAATTGAAGAACTTGAAGTTCACAAGTTTGATTCAATTGGTTTTAGGGTGTGATTCTTAGTTTTAATGTTGTTTCGAACGTTCCAAGAGTTCGAGCGAGTCCGTTTCCAAATTTATTGGTATGTTCAGGCGGGGCCCCAAGCGTTAATTGGATGAGGCCCAGACAATTGAAAGTTTGGAGCAAGAGCTAAAGCACCAGCTGCTGTCACAACCGCACATGCGGATGGTCAGCCGCAGGTGCGGGTAGAGCCTCGCAGATGCGGCCTAAAAAGAGGAGCCCAGGTTCCGGAGATGCGGCTCCTTTTCCGCAGAAATGGGAACCCGTCCGCAGGTGCGGCCCCAGCCGTCCCAGCCTATTCCGCAGAAGCGGACACCTTGTCCGCAGAAGCGGATCTGCAGGTGTGGCCCACGCAGCGCAGGTGCGAAAATCACTGGGGCAGTGAGGTTCAATTAATAGGGGACTCAATGGGAGTGTGGTGCAATTTATCCCTAGCTCGATGGGAGGCCAAGGATCATGGTAAGCTCCGGCTGCGGCCACATTCTTTAATCCAAATCGCTATTTTTGCCGTCCCCCAATTTTTGTATTTTGCCTCTGCATTTGTATAGATTTGGGGGGAAGTCCCGTTGGTGAAGGGAGCATTGTCCATTGAGGGGAGCGCCCTGATGCCCGGCGAGAGGAAGAGAATGCAGGGGGGATCCGTTGGGCGGGCCGCCGGAATTCAAGAAGGTTAAGGCAGAAAAGTCTAGGTTCGACCCGGCGGCTCTGGCTCCGGAAGTGGTGGAGAACCCTCGAGCTGAAGTTGAGGGGGAGAGTAGCTTCCCGGCGGCTCCCGAGGAGCGTTTAAACTTGGTCGATCCCTGGTCCGTAGGGATGGAGGCTTCTGAACCGGAGCTTGATGTTACTGTGGTTCAGCTTCGTGGCGGGGAGACCATGGATGGAGTATCAAGTACTACCCCCGAGTTGGTGGGCGGCCAGGATTCTCCTCGAATCGAGGTACTCTTGGTAGGCAGTTCGGAGGGGCCCAGCCCCGAGGCCCTGGGTGGACAACGGGTGGATCATACCAATGCCATGGTCATGATTGATTGTCCTTAGGGAATGGCTCTACCGCCTCGGGGTATGCAGGATGGTCCGCATGAAGAGCCCCCCGATGTAGGGGCACCAGTCAGAAGTAGAGATGCGTCCGAAACACTGCCAATAGTTCCCGGGGGAGTACCTGAGGTCGATGCTTCACTTGTTTTTGATGAAATGGGCAGACTTTGTGAGAGGGTAATTTTTGTTAACTCTATCCGCCGCTTTGGGCTGCCTCTGATCTTTGGTTTTTTCTAATTTATCTTTTTTCGTGGCCTCAGGACAAGGCGCTTTATTGCCAGGTTTTCACCCGATACCAGGACGAGGCGACCCGTCGTGAGTGTGAGAAAGCCTATCTTACCGAGCAGGTCCATCCGTCTTCTGTTTACTATCTTCCGATTTTTGTTGGTTTTTAGTGCTTTAGCATCTTGTACCCACTTTGTGCAGTTTGAAAAGGAAAATGCTTTGCTGAAAGAGGAGCTTCGGGCCAAAGATGTCGAGGTTTCCGAGCTTAGACGGCCCGTAGGGGAGAGAACTTCCGAGAGGGACACCCTCCAGGGGAAGGTGACTTCAATTGGGCGTCAGCTCCGGGATGCGGAGGAGGACAGCGATAAGCATAGAGGTCTCCATTCCGGGCTGGTAGCTGGACTTTCTAGGATCAAAGCTGAAGACGAGGCATTTGTATCTTTGCATGGGGAGGAAGCCATCGTCGTAAGCGCTTGCGTGGAGAGGGCGCCTGGGGAGGCTAGTCCAAGATCAACTCGAGCTGTGACTCGTGTTTGGTTGGAACCTCGAAAGCAGACCTTTGGAGGTGTGCCGGGCGGTAGCGCAAGTGGTGCCAAAAATAAGGGTGAATCCTCGAAAAAGGAAGATGCCGTCGGGAAAGGGTCGCTGGAGAACTCGTAGTTATCGGGGTGTGACCCTTGGCGGAGCTATCGAGGATATAGGCTCGATGATGGATTAGGATCCTGTCCATTTCCTTCTTCGTATATTGTATTTTCATATTTGCATATGTATGAAAGGAAATTTTGTGGCTTTGCTTCCTCCCTTCCCTTTTCTATCTTAAATTTGGCCGGGTGATCCGGCTTCGAAGTTGGAAAGAATCCTTAGAATCGTGATATGGCCCTGGGGCTCTTTGGGCAGGGCCTGGGGCTCTTACGCGCTCGGTCGTTGCGACCTTTTAGTGTAAGCAGGCATTTGAGCACTTATGCTTTTGCTCAACTATTTCGGGTAAAGTCTCCGAGTCGGGTCTCGACTCGAGCTCACATATCCCTCAAGTTTTACGTTTGTAATGGGCGGGCGACAATGGCTCTTACGCTTTTATTTGGAGCGATCTTTTATATAAGCTGGCGACAATGGCTCTTACGCTTTGCCCTTAGGCGTGTGTGTGGCCCTGAGGCTCGTTAGGCTGGCGACAATGGCTCTTACGCTTTGCCCTTAGGCATGTCTGTGGCCCTGTGGCTCGTTAGGCTGGCGACAATGGCTCTTACACTTTGCCCTTAGGCATATCTGTGGCCCAGAGGCTCGTTAGGCTGGCGATAATGGCTCTTACGCTTTTCCCTTAGGCATGTGTAGGCTTTATTTTCCTCACATTAAGGACTTTTGCAATGATTTTGCCTGACCTGTCGTCGGTTCGGGAAGAACCTTGATTTCCAGTCGTTTGTAATGATGTCTGAGCACCTCGTAAGGTTCGGCTCGTAGGCTGAGTATCTCGAAGCCTTATAGTTTGGAGCTGACATGGTCAAAGCTCTTTTGCCTGTCGAGGGTAGCCTGCTTAACCGGTTCTTTTCGAAGTAGATTCGAAGTAATGGCATATGATTTTGTAGCGACGGTCGAGCATCCCCGAGTCGTCTTAGTTTGGCTGGTGCAGCCGTATGACCGTAGTTATTTATCTTTGGCCGGAGCCATTTTTTGGTCCCGAGTATAGTAGTTTAGGCGTCTATATCGAGGGTATGCCTTTTTAGGGGTCTTACAAATTCGATATATAGCCTGAACTTCGAGATTGATTTTATGCCTGTAATAAGGTCTTACAAAACTTTCATGCCTTTTGAGGTCTTACAGTTTGTGTCGTTGCTTTGTGTAAGTTTTATAAGACCGAGTCTGCCTGCTCGGGTTCTTACGGCCTCGGGTTTTTTGTTGAATGGCGATTGGCGATAGTCTCCGAGTCATCGAGTTCTGTTACAACCCATATTTACATACGTTAGTTCATGCCATAGGGTCGTCGACGTAAATCCATGAAGAGATTATCTTTGAGATGATAAGAGATTAATCTTATTGGTCTTAAATGATACAAAGGTGTATAAGGGTGGTTAACAAGTATTAGAAGTTAAACGAATCAAGGATGTTGTCAGCCGTATTTTTGGGTAAACCTAGGGGTGCTTAATACTCTCAAGAGGTCGTATTTTAAGGTATATGAATCATAAAATATCCGTATCATAGTCTTGAAGTCAAACGAGTTATGAAACAAAAGTCGACAAGAGTTGTTGCAACTTAAGTTCATAGTTTTACTTAAACTTTAGGTCAAATATTATTAAGCTTTTCTCCCAATATACTTGGAATTACGGGGTGATCTACCTACCAAATTGAAGATCTATGAGTCTAGTTTCCAACGCATTAAACCTTTTATCAATACGACATTGGAGGAGAGAGATATTTGCGTTTTCGCGAGACTGCGCCAAGCACCTCTCTATGGGACCCACTTAGGCGGTTTAAGACATTTGGATCTATATAGGACGCCTCCAACCCGTTTTAAGTCATTTATTTTCACTATTTTCAGACCTTAGAACCCTAGGAACACCCTCTCAAGGTTCTCTCAAGATTCAAGACCCAAACAAAGGGCAAACAACACAAATCAAGTGTCGGGAATCCCGTGGCGCTAGTAAGTCTCTTGTTCTTCTTGTTGTTGCTCATTTTTGTGTTGTTCCAGCTCGTGTGGGAGGTTGTTTTAAAGGGTTTATGTTCTGTAAATACTCCCTCAAGTTCTTAATATCAACCCTAGGTGATTTCAAGCCTTCTAAAGTGATTCTAGTACCAAAAAGAAACACTAATTGATTGCTAGTTTCGCTTCCTTGTTGTTGTGGCAGAATTGGAGGGATATTTCGTGGAGAATTAAGGTCAAATTGGAGTTGTTCTTTCTGTATAAAGGTAAGGAACCTCTTAATCTATATGTATTTAAGATTATCCAAGTTACGGCTAAGTCATTGAAGCTAGAACTTGTGAAATATATATCGAAAGGCTTGGTAGTAATGTTNTCCTCTATAAAATAGTAAAAATCCCCTTTATATAGAAGGGGGAAGCCTATACTGTAAGGTACCCATTAGCTGTAAAGGTGTGGAGATGGGACGGTTGGAAGTGACGGCCCGATTTGGGCTCAGAGTAACCTGGCTAGGCTTTGTCAGACATAGCCGCGTCTTTGGGACTTCACATTTTTACTCTAGCCCCGACCGATATCTTCTTAAAATCGGGTGTCGGTGGACTCCGAGGGAGAAGACTCGAGCGCATCTTTGCAGCCTCGAGGCTTCGAGGCGATCTTCCAAACTGCCTCGATGACGGGAAATTGGACCCTCCGATTTTGCCGTATACAGGTTTTTGGACATAAGAATTATAAAATTCCAAAAAAAAAAAAGTAAATTTTTTTCAAGTGGAAATGGTATTTGAAAATTAGAGTTGTGTTTGGACATAAATATAATTTTGGGTTATTTTGAAGTTCTGTGAGTGATCTGAGTGAATTTTGAAAAATAATTTTTTGGAGTTTTTCAAATTTTCGAAAAATTTTAAAATCCATTTTCAAGTGAAAATTAGAAATTTTATGGCCAAACACTGATTTCAAAATTTTATTAATATCCAAACGGACTCTAAGAAAGTGGTAAGCTAATAAAATGTCATTTAACAATATATCAATAATAAGTAATGAATAATGCAATAACAATAAGCAAGAAAACCAAAAAAATAACAGAAACTCTTAGAAAAAAATAATAAATGCAAGTATTAAAATTTGAATCGAGACAAGAAAATTGGTATAATATATCACATAACTGAAATCATAGAAAAATAAAAGTCAAGAAACATATTTATTTAAAAAATAAAAGAATCCCATACACCAGAGATTAAAATGAAATAATTTATTATATGTAACGGCCCGACTGGTCGTTGCTCTTTCTAGAACCACATTGCCCTCTTTTACTAATTTATGACTTGCGGGGATGGTTAGTTCTGGGATTTGGAATAGTTTGGATTGAAATCGGAACACTTACTTTCTTAAGGTTCGCTTAAAAGGATAAGTTTGACTTCGGTCAACATTTTGAATAAACGACCTCGGAATCGAGATTTGACGGTTCCAATAGGTTTGTATGATGATTTCGGACTTGGGCATATGTCCGGATTGGGTTTTGAATGACCCGGGAGTATTTTGGCGCCTAATAGTGAAAGTTAGTTCTTGAAGAACTTTGAAGTTCTTTAAATTTGTTTTGGAGCGGGTTTTGGTGATATCGAGGTCCGAATTGAATTACGAGACCTAAAATAGTTTTGTAAAGTCATTTAAGACTTGCACGCAAAATTTGGTGTCGTTCCGAGTAGTATAAGTACGTTTTGGCGCATTGGAAGTAAATTGAAGAACTTGAAGTTCACAAGTTTGATTCAATTGGTTTTAGGGTGTGATTCTCAGTTTTAATGTTGTTTCGAACGTTCCAAGAGTTCGAGCGAGTCCGTTTTTAAATTTATTGGTATGTTCAGGCGGGGCCCCGAGCGTCAATAGGACGAGGCCCAGACCAATTGAAAGTTTGGAGCAAGAGCTAAAGCTCCAGCTGCTGTCACAACCGCACATGCGGGTGGTCAGCCGCAGGTGCGAGCTCGCAGGTGCGGGTAGAGCTTCGCAGATGCGGCCTAAAAAGAGGAGCCCAGGTTCCGGAGATGCGGCTCCTTTTCCGCAGAAATGGGAACCCGTCCGCAGGTGCGGCCCCAGCCGTCCCAGCCTATTCCGCAGAAGCGGACACCTCGTCCGCAGAAGCGGATCTGCAGGTGTGGCCTACACACCGCAGGTGCGAAAATCACTGGGGCAGTGAGGTTCCATTAATAGGGACTCTAGCCATTTTCACTGATTTTTTCTCACTCTTTAGGCGATTATTGGAGCTTTTTGAGAGGGATTTCCACCTAACTTTTGGAGGTAAGTAATTTCTATTGTGAGTTCAATACATAAATCTTAGGTAGATTCTAACATGAAAATTGGTAGAAATCATGGGTTAGATTAAAAACCTAGGGTTTGACAAGAATGAGTTTTTTACAACGAAATTGACCATGAAACTTAGTGATAATCATATATTTATGTTCCTTAGGTTATGCGTAACAACTTCCTTCAAAAATTTCCGTAATCCGGGCACGTGGGCCCGTGGGTGAATTTTAGGAATCTTGTCGTTGGGGTTGGGTAATCACTTTAATAGTTAGAATATGAACTTTTGAACCTATAATGATTGGTTTTTACACTATTTGAACAGTTTTTGATTGTTCGGCTCCGATTTGAGGGTTTGAGCGCATTCTTGAGTTTGGAAGTAGGCTTTGAAGCGAGGTAAGTCTCTTTTCTATCCTTGTAAGAGGGAAATTTCCCCATAGGTGAACTTAATTAATATGTGATTATTTGTGGGGGCTACGTACGCACAATGTGATGAGAGTACGTATGTAGCTACTATTTCTGTTATGTCCGGGTAGCTTTAGGTTTACACCATGCTTTGTGGACTCTATTATTTGATTACATGTGCTAATTGTAACGAAAGGAATTAAGTTGAGGATTTCTAAGGATCTAAAGGCTTCAAGTTGAATTGTCTTCATTTTTAAAAAGAATCAAGAAAGGGTTATGATTTAAATGATAAAATTATATTTGACTGCGTCGCACGCATGATCCACGAGCAGGGAAAATCCTTAAGTTATGTTTGACCGTGTCGCATGTATGATTCGCGAGCGGGGTGAATAGATGCATCTATGTTTTGCGTCGTCCGACCCTCGGCAGTGCACAGTTTACATATATGTTGGATCGGGCCGAACGTCCTCGGTGGTATTTATGTGTTATAATAGAACTGCAGCTCTTTATAGTTTATATAATTTGCTGCTTGAAAGGTCACTTGTTTTTATGTGACGACCCGACCCGTCGTCTCTTGTATTACAGCCCCGTTTCCCCCATTTATTGCTCTTTCATGTTTTATTATCAGCAACGGGTGAGTTAGAGTTGAATTGAATTGGTTTGGATAGGAAATGAGACACATAGTCTCTTTAAGGAAGGTTTGGTTTGGAAAAGTCAACCGAACGTTGACTCATGAGTTGGAAGGTTCGGATGTGATTTCCGGTGATTCAGTTAGCTTCGGGGGATGATTTGTGACTTGGGAGTGCGATCAGAATTGATTTTGGAGGCCCGGTGTAGAATTAGACTTGAATTGGCGAAGTTAGTATTTTGGCGAAATCCGGTTGATAGTTGAGATTTTGATCCGAGGGTCAGAATGGAATTCCGAGAGTTGCAGTAGCTTCGTTAGGTGATTTTGGATATGTGTGCAAAATTTCAGATGATTCGGAGGTGATTTGGTTGGGTTTTTGATCAAATGTGAGTTTCGGAAGTTTTTAAAGAACTTAGGCTTGAATCCGATGAGAATTGATGATTTTAGTGTTGTTTGATGTGTTTTGATGATTGGAACCAGTTTGGATGATGTTTTAAGACATGTTGGTGCTTTTGGTTGAGGTCCCGGGGGCCTCGGGGTGATTTCGGATGGCTATCGGGATGAAATTCAAGTTGAGGAAATGGCAGTTTTTGCTGGTATCTGGTATGTTCGCTTCTGCGGAAATGGACCGCATAAGCGGTTCCGTAGAAGCGTAATCTTGGTCGCAAAAGCGGTCTGGAGTGGAGTTGGGCAGTTCCGCAGAAGCAGAACACTTTTCGCTTAAGCGAGTCCGCAGAAACGGACAGGCGATCGCAGAAGCGGGTTTGGCCAGGAGGTGAGCTCCCGCAAAAGCGGAAATTTGTGTCGCAGAAGCGGCCCTTGAGTTTTAATGAAATTCCGCATAAGCGGACAGAAACCGCAGAAGCGGTTGCGCGGAAGCGGGCGTGGGGACCGCAGAAGCGGAAACCCCTGAAGCCAGTAGGAGTTTTATATTCATTTTGTTCCGCGAGGGTTATGTTATTTCCACCATTTTTAAGCGAGCTTGGGAGCTATTGGACGGAATTGAAGGGGGATTCCGAGTAGGTGTGATTGGAGGTAAGTCCCTTGGCCTAAATACATGGAAC
>NC_031991.1:36445643-36463205 GCF_001879085.1 Nicotiana attenuata
AAGCTATAATCAGCGAATGTTACGATGATATTGCGCTTGGGCTGTAGGAGCCCCTCCGGAGTCTGAACCCCCACAGTGAGCGCGGGTACCCAAATGGATCGGGCTGCGCGCCGCAGCGGTCATATGCATTGCATTGCATTCATGCATTGGTTCCTGTTTGTAATACGTGTCATGATATTCAGCACTCTCATTTCATTGGCATTCATGCTACATCTTGCACTGTTTACCAGACGCCCTGGTGTTAATTGTTAGTGGAGTGCTGTGACCGAGGGGCTGACTTATGTGCGGACTTGCACTATCTGATTACGCATTCATTTGCTTGACTGTTGGAAAAAGATGTTTTCAAAAGAGGTTTTAAACTGAGCCAGATATTTTCTAAAGGATTTTCACGGTTTTACTGTTTTCTCGAAGAGTTGTACTGTCCTATATAGCATGATGGAGTGCTCTTACGTGATTTCTTGCCTCTTAGTTATTATTTACTCTTATTACTCACTGAGTTGGAAGTACTCACTTTACTCCCTGCACCTCGCGTGCAGTTGCAGGTATTGTTCACCCGGTAGCGGGTTATTAGCTGATTGAAGGTAGGGCTATTGTAGCTGAGCAAGGTGACCGCCAGCGTTCGCGGCACCGGATGTTGTCTTTTGATTTTCCAGAATTTTTTTCTTTATATATTATTATTGGCCCTGTAGTTGTGTTCAGGTTTCTTTAGATGCTCGTGACTTGTGACACCCCGGTCGGGTTGTGTTGGGTTGTACATACTGGTTATTATTGTCGTTAAGCTATATTCACCTATTCGTTTATGTTTAATAAATGTTAAAGAGATGATTTGGGTTAAATTGGCTGGCCTTGTCTTCACGAGAGGCGCCATCACGACCGGGTATGGGAATTGGGTCGTGACATTTTAATTGAAGAAAGTGCCTTGAATTCTCAAATATTATGGAAGGATCTTCCAGTTATTATTCGTGTTTTGAGTTTATTGTTATTTACATACATTATGATTTAATGTTGGAACTTCATATTATTATATAGTTGGCCCTAGTAAGCGTCGGAGTCGACCCCTCGTCACTACTTCTTCGAGGATAGACGAGATACTTACTGGTACATATTTTTATGTACTCACGCTACACTTCTATACTTGATTGTACAGGATTTAAGGCAAGTGCATCTGGCCACCAATCCGACGCGTAGACTTGACTCCCCAGCTTGAGACTTCCCAGTGAGCTGCCCTTTTGAGCCGTTCTGCAGCAGCTGAAGTCTCTCTTATGTCTTTATTTCCGGTCTATTTCTTTTTAAACAGTAGGCTAGTATGGTTTTGTATATTCTACCAGATTGCCCACATACTTGTGACACCAGGTCTTGACACTCAAACTAGTAGACTTATGATTTTGGTTTAATTACATGATTACGATTCGTATTTATTGCTTCCATTTATTTATGCTAAAATTTGAAATTCCTAAATTTTTATCCAATAAGGAGAAGCTATCACTTACTAATTTATTTAAAACGGGAATTCACTAGGTGATTAGTGTTGGCTTGCCTAACAACGGTGTTGGGCGCCATCATGGCCTATAATGGAATTTGGGTCGTGACAATATGGTATTAGAGCACTAAGTTCACGTAGGTCTCACAAGTTATGGGCAAACCTGGTAGATTCTTGCGGATCAGTACGGAGACGTCTGTACTTATCTTCGAGAGGCTATAGGGTGTTAGAAAACTACTCTTTATTAATCTCCTATCGTGCAGTTGAAGGTATGCTAAATTTCCTTCTTTTATTCTCTCATAGATGGTGAGGACGTGCACGACGGACGTTCCATACCGGGGAGGAGCTGCTCTCCCCATTGCTAGAGGCCGGGGGAGGGCACCGGCCATATGTAGGGGACAAGGGCATCCCAGAGCTACCCCAGTAGCACCACCAGCGGATCTAGTGGAGGATCCCGTCATCGAGGAGCAGGGCGAGGTGCTTGTTCCAGAGCCAGCCCCGATAGATTTCATGAAGTGGACCAAGCTTTCAGTAGGTCATGGGTCATATGTCGCGGTTCGTGGACACTATGACTCAGGCTGGTTTATTTCCAGCAGACCAAGCCACATCTTAGGCAGGAGGGGGAGCACAGACCCCTACCGCTCAGGCTCCTGGGCACGCAACTGTAGTATATCAGACTCCGGGAATACTACCCGTGGGCGAGGCCAAGCTAGTTACCACAGCAGCACCTGAGCCTATAATAGCTTTTTAGACAGATGGACTAGGCTACACCCTCCTATCTTTGGGGGTGAGCGGCATGAGGACCCCCAGGACTTTATTGATCGGTGCAGGGACAAACTACACAACATGAGGATATTGGAGTCCCACGGAGTAGATTTTACCGCTTTCCAGCTAGAGGGCAGGGCCCGTAGATGGTGGCAGTCTTACCTTCTTGGCAGACGAGCGGGTTCTCCTCCTATGACTTGGGATCAGTTTACACGGCTTCGATTGGACAAGTGTATTCCACCCTCTTATAGGGAACAGTTGCGGTATCTGTTTGAGCAGCTCGAGCAGGGTCAGATGTCTGTGACCGATTATGAGGCAAGAGTTTTTGAGTTCTCTCGCCATGTACTTATGATACTTCCTAAGGACGTAGAGAGAGTGCAGAGATTTGTTGCAGGGTTGCACCCCGGTATTCGGGCTAGCATGGCCCGAGAGGTTGAGATGGGTACCGATTATCAGCTAGTAGTGGAGATTACTCGGAGGATTGAGGGTTATCGCCAGAGGGGTAGAGAGCAAAGGCAGCAGGACAAGAGGACCCGATTCTCAAGAGAGTTTAGAGGTTCCCCGGCTAGGGGAAAAGGTCAGTTTGGGAGCGGTCAGCCTAGAAGGCCCACATATTCAGCACCACCACCACCACCTTGGGGTGCTCCAGCGCGACCTTATTTCAGCGCTATGCTAGAGAGTTCTTACCGCCCACCAGTTCATCAGGGTTCTTCCTTTTCCTATTTAAGTGCCATGCCTCAGAGTTCATACCACTCACCAGCCATTCAGGGTTCTTCTAGTGGGTATTCAGGCCATCAGGGTCAGACTTCAGGGCAATAGTCTATGGTACCGAGAGGTTGTTAAGAGTGTGGAGATCCGGGTCACATGAAGAGGATCTACCCCAGACTTCGGGGCAAGGTAGTACAGCAGGGTCATCAGCCTATGACTGCAGCACCAGCCGCCCGACCGCTTAGAGGTGGGGGACAGGCTGGTAGGGGCCATCCTAGAGGCGGAGGCCAGGCAAGGGGAGGTCAGCCAGCTATTGTTCAGCCAGGCGGAGGCTAGCCAGCCGGCGCTCCAGCTAGATTCTATGCTTTTCCGGCCAAACCAGATGTAGAGGGCTCAGATGCCGTGATCACAGGTATTATTTTTGTCTTCGGTAGGGATGCTTCGGTATTATTTGATCTAGAATCTACCTATTCATATGTGTCATCTCTATTTGCTCATTTCCTGGATATTTCTCGTGAGTCCTTGGGTACTTCTATTTATGTGTCCACTCATGTGGGCGATTTTGTGGTTGTGGATCGAATCTACCGGTCATGTGTGGTTACATTTTGTGGTTACAAGACTAGAGTGGACCTTCTGTTACTTTATATGATCAACTTTGAGGTCATCCTGGGCATGGACTGGTTATCCCCATATCACGCCGTCCTTGATAGTCATGCCAAGACTGTTACTTTAGCGATGTCAGAGTTGCCGAGGTTGGAGTGGAAGGGGTTCCTCCGTTAGTACGTCTAGTCGGATTATCTCTTTTCTGAAGGCTCGACATATGGTCGAGAAGGGTTGTTCGGCTTATCTAGCTTATGTTCGGGACACCACCGCAGAGTCTCCAACAATCGATTCAGTGCCAGTAGTCAGGGAATTTGCCGATGTGTTTCCTTCTGACCTTCCATGCATGTCGCCAGATCGTGATATCGATTTCTATATTGACTTGGCTCAAGATAACTAGCCTACATCTATCCTACCGTACCGTATGGCTCTGAAAGAGTTGAGGGAGCTTGAGGAGTTATTGGGAAAGGGGTTTGTCAAATCGAGTGTATCACCTTAGGGTGCACCAGTGTTATTTGTGAAGAAGAAAGATGGAACTATGCAGATATGCACTGATTACCGCCAGTTGAACAAAGTTACCATTAAGAACAAGTACCTGTTGCCGCGTATCGATGATTTGTTTGACCAGCTGCAGGGTGCTAGGGTGTTTTCTAAGATCGACTTGAGATCGGGGTACCATCAGTTGAAGATTCGGGACTCAGATGTTCTGAAGACTGCCTTCCGTACTAGATATGGCCATTTCGAGTTTCTGGTGATGTCCTTCGGCTTGAGTAATGCCCCAGAGGTGTTTATGGATTTGATGAACAGGGTGTTCAGGCCTTATATTGATTCCTTTATTATCGTCTTCATTGATGACATCTTGATTTACTCACGTAGCCTGGGGGAGCACGAACAGCATTTGAGATTGGTGCTTCAGACATTGTGAGAACAGAAGCTATATGTTAAGTTCTCCAAGTGTGAGTTTTGGCTAGAGTCGATGGCATTCTTGGGACATGTTGTGTCAGGAGAGGGTATTAAGGTGGATTTCAAGAAGATTGAGGCAGTTCAGAGTTGGCCACGTCCCACTTCAGTGTCTGAGATCAGGAGTTTCCTGGGTTTAGCAGGTTATTATTGTCGGTTTGTGCAGGGCTTTTCATCCATTGCAGCACTTTTCAGAAGCTCAAGATAGCTTTGACCACAGCACCAGTTCTAGTGTTTCCTTCCGGTTCGGGGATGTATACGATTTATTGTGACGCTTCACGCGTTGGCTTGGGTTGTGTATTGATACAGGAGGGGCGAGTTATTGCATATGCTTCACGTCAGCTGAAGATTCATGAGAAGAATTACCCTGCGCACGACCTAGAGTAAGCCGCGATTGTTTATGCTCTTAATATATGGAGGCATTATCTGTATGTGGTGTCATGTGAGGTTTATACTGATCATCACAGCTTACAGCATTTGTTCAAGTAATGGGATCTCCATTTGAGGCAGCTTAGGTGGCTTGAGCTACTGAAGGATTATGACATCACCATTCTTTATCATCCAGGAAAGGCAAATGTGGTCACGGACACCTTAAGCAGGAAGGCACAGAGTATGGGTAGCTTGGCATTCATTTCAGCAGAGGAGGGACCACTATCTTTGGACGTTCATTCCTTGGCTAACAGACTTGTGAGGTTGGACATTTTAGAGCCCAGCCGAGTTTTGGCATGTGTTGTTGCCCAGTCTTCATTATTGGGGCAGATAAAGGCTTGGCAGTTTGATGATCCGCATTTGGCAGTTCTTAGAGAGACGATACTACAGGGTGGTGCCAAGGAGGTTTCTATTGGCGAGGATGGTGTTCTGTGACTCCAGGGTTGCCTATATGTACCTAATGTTGATGGCTTGAGGGAGAGGATTCTAAAGGAGGCACATAGCTCTCGGTATTCTATTCATCCAGGTGCTATGAAGATGTATCGTGACCTGAGACAGCATTACTGGTGGCGACGGATGAAGAAAGACATAGTTGAGTATGTGGCTAGGTTTTTAAATTGCCAGCAGGTTAAGTATGAGCACCAGAGGCTAGGTGGCCTACTTCAGCAGATGACTATACCTGAGTGCAAATGGGAGTGCATTACTATGGACTTCGTAGTTGGGTTGCTGTGGACCTTGCGGAAGTTTGATGCAGTTTGGGTCATTGTCGATAGGTTGACCAAGTCGGCACACTTTATTCCGGTTGTGACTACATATACTTCAGAGAAGTTGGCCCAGATTTATATTCAGAAGATAGTTCGGTTGCACGGTGTGCCTGTTTCCATCATATCAAATAGAGGCCCTCAGTTCACTTCACAATTTTGGAGTGTCGTACAGAGTGAGTTGGGGACCCGTGTAGAGCTCAGCACAGCATTCCATCCACTAACCGATGGGAAAGCAGACAGTTCAGATATTGGAGGACATGCTAAGAGCATGTGTGATTTACTTGGGGGATAGTGGGATCAGTTCTTGCCTTTGGCCGAGTTTGCTTACAACAACAGTTATTAGTCCAGCATTGAGATAGCTCTATTTGAAGCTTTATATGGTCGGCGATGTCGTTCTCCCATCGGGTGGTTTGAGCCCGGCGAGGCTAAGTATATGGTACTGATTTGATAAAGGATGCCTTGGAAAAGGTAAAGTTGATCCAGGAGATACTTCGTACAGCACACTCCAGACAGAAGAGCTACGTAGATCAGAAGGCGCGTGATGTATCATTTATGGTTGGCGAGAAGGTTCTCTTGAAAGTCTCGCCGATGAAGGGTATTATGAGATTCGAAAAGAAGGGAAAGTTGAGCACAAGGTTTTTAGGCCCATTTGAGGTGTTGAGACGAGTTGGGGAGGTTGCTTATGAGCTTGCTTTACCTCCCAGCCTATCAGGGGTTCATCCAGTTTTTCACGTGTCTATGCTCCGGAGATCTCACGACGACTTGTCTCATATGTTAGACTTCAATGTTATTTAGCTAGATGATAGCATAGGTTATGTGGAGGAGCCAGTTGCTATTGGTGCTAGACAGGATTTCCAGTTGAGATCCAAGAGGATTTCTGCGGTAAAGGTTCAGTGGAGGGGGCAACCGGTCGAGGAGGCGATCTGGGAGTCCGAGGAGGACATGCGGAGCAAGATATCCACAATTATTCAGTACTTCAGGTATGAATCTAAACCCCTTTAGGTACGAACGTTTGTTTAAGGGGTGGAGAATGTAACGACCCGACTGGTCATTTTGCTTTCTAGAACCCCGTTCCACTAAATAAGACTTCCGTAGTTGTTTTTACTGATTTATGACTTGCGGGGATGGTTGGTTCGAGATTTGGAAGAGTTTGGACCACAATATCAAAGGTCGATATCATAACAAGTAACAATGTATCCCCGTCACCACCCACATCATCGCTGTTGTTCCCACAAGCATCAGCGACACTACCACCAACACAGGCACATAGCCCAGTATACCTTGCCACCTCCACTTCTTCTACCACAACTTCATCCATTACCAACACTACCCATGCATCAACCACCAAACACCTTTCAACCACCCTACAACTACCTCCATTCCCAACATAGACTCATTCCACCACCACACATAACCATACCTCCACCACTGCCAGACATCTCCTTGATGCACCAATAAGCAGTGATCCTAATGGACAACACGGAGGCGCTTACCAACATCATTCAACAGGGCATCTTCACGCCCATGAATTACGAAGCTGCCATGCAAATAATACACCAACAGGAGATTACCACTCTGGAGCTCCAAACACAACTCCTCAACATTCATCAATGGAATGCACATCCCCATCAACACTATCAGCATTGGCATACACCCCCACCTCACAATTGGTTACCATGGTTTGTGCCTCACCAACAGTACATGGAGGAAAATCTTCCTCCAGTACCTCCGACTCAGGAGCAGATAGAAGTGGTAGGGTATCCACCAACACAGATAGGCATGTACCCACCAACACATCCACCATCGCCGCCGGTGGAGGAATATCCTCAACACCAACTAGCAGAAGAAGAGGCAGATGCTCCGGAGATATTTATGGAATCATTGACACCGAACGAATCTCTCACGATCCCCATGCCCAAAAATATAGAAAGAAATTTCTTAATTTTCATTCCACCATACTTGGAGAAGACATCATCGAATGTCCGCCTCGACCATTACTCCTTGGAGGACAAATATGTTGTCCCGATGATACCAACTCCCAACGACACGATACTACCACAAGCTCTTTACCAGCCTCCACACCTTCTCATGCATCTGGAGCTATCATTACCACAGGAGGGAACTCATCACAACGATTATCTCATGAAGATTATGCTAAGGAATTGTAGGGGAGCAAATGGCCTGGAATTTCGTAAGAACCTCCGATTTCTACTAAACTGGAACAATCCATCTTTTTTGTGCCTCGTAGGGACAAATATGCAAGATCACACCTCACTACTTCAAGAGTTTGATTTCACTGATCTTATACAAGTAGTTGCACATGGAAATTCTGGCGGGATAGTTCTCCTTTGGCGTGCACATAAGTTAACTGTGGATCCTGTGGCTGTTACAAGCCAAGAAATTCATGCTACTGTTCAGATCAATCAATCTTCACCCAAATGGTTTTTATCTGTTGTTTATGCTAGTAATCAATATGTAAATAGAAAGATCTTATGGCAAAATCTTCAAGAATATAATAAATGTCATAACAATTCGGCTTGGCTATTATGTGGGGACTTCAATGAATTGTGTTCAGCATTTGATAAATTTGGTGGTAACCCTATTAAACCAAATACAATGGTTGCTTTTAATAATTGCCTTAATTATATTAATATGCAAGATCTTGGTTTTACTGGGTCACGTTTTACATAGACTAACAAACCTAAAATAAGAACAAATGAACACATATATAGTACACCTCCTAATAGACTAATAATGGAACGACTGGACAATTTTTTTGTAAATGAACCTTG
Organism: Nicotiana attenuata; assembly: GCF_001879085.1. Taxonomy (NCBI): domain Eukaryota; kingdom Viridiplantae; phylum Streptophyta; class Magnoliopsida; order Solanales; family Solanaceae; genus Nicotiana; species Nicotiana attenuata. The sequence goes on from NC_031991.1 coordinate 36,454,142, forward strand.
GATAAAATTATACGAAGATGCTACGGTATTACACCTACCACGCACTCACTCAGACCATTACCCACTAATACTTAACTTACAAAAATTATTTTCCAAGCCTACCTCTAATTTTTAGTTAAAACAAATATGGCCAAGTCACCCAGATTTTAAGCATATTGTCTCATTTCATTGGCACTCTAGTCCATTATATTTTAATTCTATTAAAAACATTACTACACATATTAAAGAGTGGAACCTTAATACATTTGGTAATATTTTCTACAAAAAAAAAACTACTCTCCAGAATAGGTGGCATTCGACGAATGAACCCACACCATAAAACTTCTTTTCACTACAATCTAGAAAATCGACTAATAACAGATTTAGATATCCTTCTAAAAGCTGAGGAAAATTTTTCAAAATTAAAATCTAGGGTTCAATGGCTAAACGAAGGAGACGCAAATACCAAATTTTTTCACCTTACAACTATTTATCGACGCAGATGCAACCGTATCCTTAGGCTTCTTGATAGGGTAGGTAATTGGACGTTTGATCCTAATATCATTCACACCACAATTATCAACCACTTTTTAACTTTTATACACAATACAATTCACCTCTACTCCAAAGTAATATACTAACTATTACTATAATGTACTTTCCAATGACATCCATCAAAAACTAACACAACCTCTAACCTCTAACGATATTTATAAAGCAGTATCTTCATTCCAACCTTTTAAGTCACCTGGGCTAGATGGCCTACACTCTTTTTTCTTCCATAAATTCTGGGAAGATACAAAAATAGCTGTAACTGCTATTTGTACAGCTGCTTTCTCTTCAGTTACCATCCCAGATGAACTTAACAAAACATTTCTCACATTGATTCCTAAGGTTCAACATCCTGAAAACATTGCTCAATATTGTCCAATAGGACTTTGTAATGCAATTTATAAAACAATTACAAAGATAATTACTAACCGTATTAGACCATATCTATCAACAATTATTAGTCCTACGCAGAGTAGTTTTGTACTAGGGAGACGTGTCATTGACAATGCTATCATAGTCCAGGAAGCAGTACACTCTTTTAAAAGACAAAAAGGAAAAATTGGTAACATGTTACTAAAAATTAACCTCGAGAAAGCCTTTGATCGTTTAGAATGATCTTTTATTCATTTTTCACTGCAACAATTAAACTTCCCTCCACATTTAATCAAACTAATAATGTCATGTGTCTAAACCTCTACCATATCTATTCTAGTCAATGGTAAACCTACTCAATCCTTTCAACCCACACGGGGCATTAGGCAGGGAGACCCATTAAGCCCTTATCTTTTTTATCATCTGCATGGAATCACTCTCCCGCCTGATTGACCATGCAGTAGACCTATTACAGTGGACGCCTGTTAAATTATCTCGTAAATGAATACATCTTTCTCATCTACTCTTTACAGATGACCTAGTCTTATTTTCCAAAGCTATTGAGAAGAATGTAGTTGCAATCAACAACATCTTTAACCAATTACATAGCCATTCAAGACAACGCATTAACTTTTCTAAATCAAAAATTCTTTTCTCTAATAATGTTCCTACTAACACTCAAAATAAAATTTATTCCCTCCTTAATATCACACCTACAACTACTTTTGGCAGGTACCTAGGCCTGCCCATAACCAACACCACACCGTCTTTCACTGATTATCAATACCTAATCGATCAGTTAACTAGAAAACTGGCAGGTTGGAAACCAAATTTCTTAACATTTGCTGGCAGAACGACACTCATCAAGTGAGTATTAAATATTATCCCCACGTATGCCATGCAAATCAATCTCCTCCCAAATAAGACACTAAAAATATAGATCGTATTCAAAGAAATTTTTTCTAGGGCTCTTCTCCTGCCAAACAAGAGTTCCATCTTATTAACAGGGACAAAATTACTACACCAAAAACTTATGGGGGTTTAGGAATTCAAAAACTCTATCCAAAATATATCTCAATATTAATGGCCATCCTTCGGCGTTACTACAACAATACTACCATTTCTTGGGCAACTACTCTCCATCTCAAATACCAATAATATCTCCAACAACCCCATCCTCATTTCCATAAACCAGACATTAACTCTTCTTCCTACATTTTGAAAAGCATGGCAAAAGCTTACCCTTCTTTCAAACAAGGACTAGATTGGAATATAGCCACTGGCAAACAAATTCAACTTTGGTCTGACTATTTGGCTACCTACGCACCAACCTTTACGTCATCTTATTCATGGTCCACTCAATCAAAATGAAGATAACATTCCACTAAGCTCTATAATCTGTCATGGATCGTGGAACCTCCAACCACTTTCCTTTGACATACCCCACTCCCTATTCTCATTCATCGATAATATTTTGTTGAGCCCTGCATTAAGAGATGCAGACCAATTCTTTTGGCATCCCTCTTCCACAGGGGCTTTCTCCACCTCAACTGCATACGCCTTAATAACATCTCCTCCGCATAAGGAACAACACCATTCTCCAGTCACTTGGGTATGGAAAATACATGCCACCAACAAAATTGAACACTTCCTCTGGCTCATGCTGCAAGCAAAACTACCAACCCTTTCATTTCTCTTTAATCGTAATCTTACCAATGATTCCACCTGTCCATTATGCCGACAAGCACATGAAGATATTTCTCATATATTTTCCATTGCACCACTGTCTCCAATATATAGAATTATTTAAATATCCTTCTTCCATCACACTTCACTCTAAATTGGGTCAAACAACTTTGCCTTCCAACTACCTCACCTTCTAATATAATTTCATTACATATTCTAGTTCCAATCACCTTTTGGAACATCTGGATCGATCGTAATAATAATATCTTCAATCACACACATGCAAACACTAATCCCCCATAATATATATAACCAGGCAGCCCAATTTTATTACCTAGCTAACACATTTACTCAACAACACACACTAACTACTATAATTCCAATCAAATGGCAACCCCCACCCCAAGGTTCCTACATGTTAAATATCAATGGAGCCTTTGACAAGTATTCTCAAAAGGGTGGGGCAGCTGGAGCCTTTCGTGATGCCTCTGGCACTTGGGTGTATGGTTTTACCAAACCACTTAGCCATACTGATATTCTTCAAGCTGAACTGCTAGCCTTATATCATGGGCTACTACTAACAAATGCTCACAATTTTCGACCATTACAAGTGAAAACGGACTCTAAGGTACTCCTGCACATCTTATCTAATGCTTCACTAAAACATTCACATATCATTTTTGCATGCAGGTCGTTGCTCTAGGATCTCTCGGTGACCCAGATCCAACACACATTCAGGGAGGGTAATGGATGTATTAGCCAAACACGGGAAGACAACCACGAATTTCCAACCTAATGATGTTATCCTTTTTTAAAATCCCCCTACTTTTGTTTACCGCTTTTAGCTTCTGATATAACTGGAATTGTAACCTACCGTTCAGTTCCAACCTCTGTAACACACTAGTTATGTTTTTAATAAAAGCCTTCTTAGCGGAAAAAGAAAAAAATCAACAATGTGGGGTGGAAGTTTTTCAACCGTTCGTTTAATTAAAAGTTCAAAAGGTTGGGTCAGGTCGGCTTATGGGTATTTTATTTGGGCGGAAGCTTTTTTAAAGTTTTAAATAATCTTTAAATTAGAATTAAAAAAATTCAGCGAACTTGATTTTTTTAAATAAAAACTAGTGAAAATTGAGTGAGTTTAGTATAAGTTTAATGACCTTTTGTGAAATTACCCAATATATATTTGATTATTACACCCTTATAGCTTCTTCAGGAGAAAAGGATAATTAGCGTCAGAAAGAAGAGATAACATTGGTAAACTCTTAATTGATATTTAACTGAATTGATTAAGAATTCTACATGTTAAGTAATTTATTTCATAGGGTACTTGAATTCTCCTCTTGTGTATAGATGCGTCATGTTTACTTCTAGAAACAATTTCTTAGAAACACAACAAACGGTAATTAAATTCCTTTGTAGATAGATTACTACATTAGAGAATGAAGGATAAACTGTATTAAATAAATATATAGCACAAGAAGTAAAAACATGACATAGATCGCTTATACTGTACCTTCGTAATTAGATTTGCTCAATGCAAGATTGAATTATAAAAGCACTAAAAAGCAAGCCCTGCCTGCATGTGAAGCTGAGTTTGTTATTCTTCATAAAAAAGTAAAAAGTCATTCATATGAATTTCTTTATTATTCGTTCAACAAAATAAGAAAAAACAGAGCAGATACTGAAATTAAACGGAATCACAAATACATAATAGATATCTTTAGCAGACTCTCTTTGCAATTGGGGACTAATTTACCAATTTTTGTCACTGACAACGATAAAAGAGAGGATTTTCAGATTCCCAAGGAAAAATTGATCGTTTGCAATCACAACAAAACCAACAATCACTGCAATCTTCCCCATTAGTGATACCACACGCATTCCCACAAGTAAGTAGTATATTATTAAGTTGTGGAAGTAATTTCCTTCTGAGTCCTGATACATTATTCGGATCGACATTTCTTGCTGCCATAACTTGTGTCTTTGAAAACCACATCACATCAGCTGAAAAAATTCATCATCACAGTTACAAATCAATTTATTAATTACTAGTATAATATGGAAAAGAGCACATTCAATCTGCATGTATAGAAACACACACATATATGTACACATTCACATGTGTAACTATAAGTGGGCGTTTGGACATAAGAATTGCAAAATTCCGGAAAAAAATGAAAATGGTATTTGAAAATTAGAGTTGTGTTTGGACATGAATACATGGTGTTTTTGAATTTTTGTGAGTGATCAAAATGAAAATTTTAAAAAAATATTTTGGAGTTTTTCAAATTTCGAAAAATTTTCAAAATTCACCTTCAAGTGAAAATTGAAAATTGTATGGCCAAACATTAATTTTTGGAAAAAAGTATATTTTTTTGGAAAAAAGTGAATTTTGTTTTATAGCCAAACGGGCTCTAAACATATTGACAAGCACAATAACAACGGATTGCACTACACTACACGAATAAAGAGGGATGGATACTAGTGAATGCCGTGAGAAGAATAGTGATGACCAAACCAAACTTAAGTAACGCCATACTAGATAAATTGCTTAAAGTTTTGTGAACATTTTTTTTGAGTATCTTCAAAGGTTATTTATAGAGATCTAACTTGCACTCAAACAAGACTAGAGTTGTTTATTATTATTATTATTATTTTAACTTCCTTTAAGTTCAAGCCTTAGATGAACTGACCACGTCTAAGATAATGCAATAAATCAATTGAATTATTAATTAATCTTAATTTCAGATCCATATTTGCTGGAAGAGGCATGTGAGAAACGAATGAAGTTCAAGGGTGGTATAGCGGATATGGTTTAAATGAGCTTTATCATTAAAAAATGAGATTTTTAATATGATTGATATGCCAAATGGGTGTCTTTTATTCTCTAAGCAAAACTGTTTCTGTTGGTAAATACTTACCCACACCGGGTGTTTACACCAAACTATATTAACTCACTATGATTAATTAATTTAATTAGATGAGAATGCATGTAATTTACCATGGTTAAAATGATTGAAGTTCATATGCAAAACACATGTCATATATCTATTGGTTTGGTGTAAACACCCGGTGCGAGTAAGTTTTTACCCTGTTTCATATGTTGGATGACGATCCAAAAGATTAATTTGTGGAATAAAGTTAATTCCAAGATAAAAAATTTAATTTCTCATCATTTTAGCGTTTTAGCTGATGAATATTTAGGACTCACATAGAGAAAGAGAAAGACCACAACCTGAAGTTCAGCAATCAGTACCTATCAATTCGCTAAGTAATTATTTTCACCAAAAACAAGAAGAAAACAAACACAAAAAAACAACTCACTTTGAGTTTGAGTATATTTAATTTCTGCCCCACCTAAGAAAAAGTATAGTGCTAGTTTTGATAGGAGTAATATTATATACTATCTGCATTGATTAGAATGTGACATTTTGACTGGAAAATAATGTATACTACTAGTAGAGTTGTGCTCTCCAATTACTATAGCTAAATAACGGATCCATCATTTCAGGAAGATGCACATGAGAGAATCGAAGATGAAGCTGATCCAATCAAGAGCATTTTAAATTTTGAATATGGCTATAACTTTATTATATATCGTAAAAGAAACTAGCCAGCACCTCCACCAGTTGGCTGATCTGCAATTGTGTCATATTTAAATGCACTCATTCTGTCTAAACTTAGAGAAAAAAAATCTTTTAATTTGTTGCTCATCAGATTTAGCAGCATGAATGCGACTATGCATAATGCATGCTCATGACTAGGTTGAATCTCGTTATCACCTTCAAAGTTCTCCGATTGGAAGTAATGCTACATACAGTCCATTGTAATGTAAAAGTGGATCATATAGAATTATTATATTAATCAAACATTTAAAAAGTATACTAAAATGGGGTAAGGAGTAAGGTAGGTCGGTCGGTCTATCTAGCTATCTATCTATCTACTAGTCTTATGATACGCGTGTTGCGCATGCACCCTATATCAATAGGTACCAATTTTGTTAGAAATTACATAAATATTATTAGAGGATATGATTCAATCATAAAATAAAAATTAAAGTAAAAATGATGAATATTGACCATATATAACAATCTCTTGTGTCTTTTTTGTAGACAGTATTGCTTTGTTATGAAATCATAAACTCGTAATTGTTGGTTATGTTTATTGCTTAGCTGCTAAACGAAATTGTATGCTTCAGTTGTGATTTATTGTAAAGGCAATTAGAAGAATATTGCACTCTTAAATTTCTAATAATTTTTTTTTGTAAGAAGGAGTTTATTTGTCTTTGATTAAAGAAATTATAATTATGTTATAATGATAGGTTATAATTACGTATTTTAGTCGCCTATTACACTTTAAATTATTGCACTTTAATTGAGTTTGAACTTTAATCGCTAGTGTTTTGCACTAATTGTGTGTTTTATGCCTTGTAGGAGTGATTCCGAGCTATGTAGATGTTCTGGAATGACTTCAAGTGATTTGGAGCTTTGAAGTCTAAGTAAAAGCCCAAGGAATTAAGCCGGGATCGCGTTTGGGGATCAACGGATGATAGTTAAAAACGAACGAAGAATCGAGTAGGCATATTGCACACTGTCTAGTAAAATGCACATAACTTTTCACGCAAAACTCCATTTGGTCTCCACAATATATGGTTGGAAAGCTAATTCAAAGGGCTACAACATTAATGTTTTACGTGTTTTCAAATTTCCAACAGAACATGGTGAAAAGTGCATGGAAAGTGTGCGGCCGTGCACTGGCCGCGCATGTCAGGCAGAACACTGGTCAAAATGCGTGGCCAATCGGCGGTTGATCCGCGGCCGCGCACGTCCTGTCCGGGAAAAGTGTCCTTTTTGCGTAGGAGAAGGTGTAATTATTTGGGCCCGACCCTACTTGGTATACATACATGGAAAATGATATTTTGAGGACTTTTGACATAATTTAGACCTAAGGAGGCTAAGGAGACACTACTTGAGGGTTACACAACACCTTTGGAGGCAAGAATACACGAGGAGCAATGAGGAAGATTCAACCACGAGTTTTTCCTTTCTTCTTCTTGTTTTCTATTGTTGGTTATGAATTTTAGTATTGTATTTTCACATACTTTTATGAATAGCTAATTTATTATCTAGAGTTTTGATGGAACTTCTTGGAGGATGAATTCTTGTTATGTTTTAATATAATTTAACCTTTGTATTTATCTACTTGTTCAACTACGTGTTTATTTCAGTTGATTGAATGGCCATCGATTGACTATGCCTATTTATTATGTGTTGCTTGCGAAAGGATACATATTTAGGTGGTTATTGAACAACGCCACTCCTAACGTATGTGAGAAATCAATATTTAAAGGTAGGTTTAGAAATAACAAGGCCTTGACGTGGTCATAGTGAGCGGTTAGATGAAGCCAACTAGCGTAGTTTGAGAGAATATGCCTAGTAAATTGTTGTAGTTTCTCGAGAGAGAATTACGGCACCTAAAGTGCTCACGATCAGTACAGAATACATCGGCGAAATTGTAGGGAACATAGCTGGAAGGATTCCGACAATTGGGGAAATCATAACTCTAGACTTCCTTTATTTTGTCTCCAGCCCTTTGTCTCGTTAGTTGATAATTTTACCGCATTCTAGTATTTGCTAGTTAATTAGTTAGAAATATAAATCTCAATCTTTATAATTTAGAAAATTGTTCAAACTTGTCTTCTTAGTCATATTAAACAGATATAGCTAAGCATTAGTTCTCTGTGGGATTCGACTCTGGACTTTTAGACCGGATTATATTTACAGTGACCGCTTATCCTTTTTAGGACTAGAGTTGGGCGTGATCATGTTACATAGTTCATACTTGAGGTAGAGAACATCGCGAGTGAATTCTTGGCTAATATCATGATAGAAATCAGATTCATCACTTTTTAACCAGTGGTAGAATAATACTTTTAAGACTTAAAAACTATATTTACATATTTGGATTATAAACCGAGAAGCATGTACAATGTAAATATTAGAACATTTACATACAGTTATGCCTAATAAACTACATAGGGAATAACTTTTAATGTAAATACACAGTAAAGTGGCATAAAAAGTAAAAACTTAGTACCTAAAATATGCTTGAAGCTTGGGTTATGAACACCCAAAAATATCGGCTCACTGAGAAGAAGAAGAAGAAGAAGAATGTAATGAATACTACAATCTCAAAGTATATTGATAAGAACTAACACTCTATTACAGTTACTAGTAGCCAAACCAACTCTCAAATTGCACGCTAACAATAGAAATACTGAATATAAGATAGTTGTGGATATAGGAGAAGATACACATATAGAAGAAGGGAGATGAGAAGCTTAGACTCAGAGCAAGGAGATGAGAGGAACAGACATTTTCTTATTCAACAATAGCATAATCCTGTTCTATCGCAGTGCTAGTCCTTTTAACCCTTTGCTAAATGGGTCTGGATCCTAAATAAAACTCTCCAATAT
>NC_031991.1:36463305-36474877 GCF_001879085.1 Nicotiana attenuata
CTGGTAAGACCACTCAGCTTAAGGAAAAACCAAGAAAATTCAGCTGATCTAAAGTAACCTCAATAGCCTCAACTGGACTTAACAATGCCTAATTACACATGAATTGCATTAACAACTTTTTACTTTTGAAACACCATTGATAAGTGCGACAACAAGAGCACTCAAGAGTTGGATCAACACATCAAGACATCTTTTTATTACTTCGTCATTGTGGAACCCAAACTACACATATCCTCAACTCTCCTAAGAAACCTCACCTAAATATCATAACAAGGCAATAAGCCTATACTGCTGCAGCCGCCGCTCAGAAACCATGAAGGGATCGCAACTGCCAAGCTTCACTCATTCTCTTCTCAATAAAAAGTCACAATCGGTCCTAGTACATTATGCTTGCCCCTTCATGTGAGTATCCACTATGTAAGTTCATTCGAAATTCAACACCAATATTGAAGGGCTTTTGCGAGACGTTGTGAAGGCTTTTGTTCGAGGTAGGAAAATTTTGCTTTGGTGCTAAGTAGGTGTTCCATCTCTTTTAAGCACTTATTTTGATTCGTTTGGCACACATTCTCTTTGAACTCTTGTGAGTCCTTTTTCATTCCTTTGCTAAGGGTTAGAGAGAACCACACTGTCACTCTTTCTTATGTCATTTCAAACTTTTTTCTCCTTTTTTCAACTTTCCACACCTTTCATTCTTTGCTTTTTCTTGTAAATCCCTTTTTATTCTTTTTTCACATTTGAACATTTCTTTTTGTCTTTTTGCTTTTCTTTCTTTTTATTGCCTTTCCTTTTCTTCATTTTTATGCCTTTTTACCACTTTGTTGCAATCCTCGTGTCTCCCCCCAAACTTATACTTTTTTCCATGTGCTAAAGGAAGATCGGGTGCCAAGAGAGGGTATCTTTTAAAACGGGTATAGGCTTGTATCATGGTTCTTGAAGGAAAAAGGTCTAAGGCTCAAAAGGGTTGACTAGGGATCTTATCACTGGTAGGTTGTGGATGTGTTCAAACTATCATTTGGAACAAGGAGAGCCTATAATCATGTCAAGTCAAAATTCACTTAGGATTTCGCCTCAACAAACATTCAGGGCAAGTTCTAGACCAATGGCTCGGGACTTGGACTTACCAAGCGATTACTCACCACACAAGCTATGAGATTGCTAAAGACACAGAGTCGGGGGCCCACAACGACCTTAGATAAGATTTGAGCACACAATGGTCCCGAAAAACCACTTGATGATTATCGGTCAACACAAGGGTCTCAAGGTCACGACTTTCACCATCCTAAACACAACAATTTGTTATTGACCATAAGATCAAAGGCAAATGTGCTAGGCCCAAGTGAAGCTTTGCTTGAGGCACCTTTACTACTAACTACTACTAAACACAAAAAGAAAAACGGACTCAAACCCTTAAGAAGGTTGTCACGCCATCTATCATTGGGAAGATCCACCCGGTTCACACAACACTCCACCTTTGGAAAGAACCGTGGCATTAAGAAAACCAAAGGCTTATTGCTAACTTTCTAAACAAGAAGCTACGAATCACAAATAAGAAGCTAAGAACAAAAAATTTGCGGAAAGTAAAATGAATATATACAAGAGGGGATTTGTCGAATATACAATAGATGGGATGAATATCTACAATGTAACATAACTTTATATACAGACCTAATGTAAAATAAAAGTGTGAGAAATGTAGCGAAATGTTAAAAATATATACAAACCAAAGATGAAAAATAAAGAAAGCATAAAAAGTATCAAATATATACAGTCATCCAAATGAATCCATGAAACAAAAAGTAGGGCCTACCCCCTCAAATGAAAGCTGGCATTGTCCCCAATGCCAACTAAACAAAATAAGCATGAAAAGAGAAAGGAAAAAGGATATAGGGACTCCCTATGGCCTGTCTGTCTGCATGGGCTCCTGAGTGGTCCTAGGGTCCTCACTGTGCTCAGGAACCTCAGACTGGTTCCCGGTGGTCTGCTGCTAGGACCTGGGCCTGGACCTAGACAGGCTCCTGAAGTGCATCCTGTGGCTGACTAGAAGAAGCCTCTGGCGGGTCGGCCAATTGGATGACTGCATCATCGGATCTGGGAATCCTCCTCCTCCTCTTGGGAGGCCTCTGAGAGTGCTCCGACTGGGGATCAGCTGCTGGTACTGGGTCCTAGAGCAATAAATCTAAAGGCAACTGATCTGCCTTGAGTCTATCAACATCAGCTCTCAGCTCCTTCACAGACTCCTTGGAGGCCCGTGTTTTCCTCAACTTTTTGTGCTCCCTAGCAAGCACCTTGAAAGCCTTGCTATGTGAAGCAACTACATCAGTAAGAACCTTCTGAGTGTCGAGGATTTTCTTTTGGTTGTCTAGAATCTCTTTGAGAGCATCCTCTATCGACTGGGGAACCTGTGGAGGTTGAGGTGCCGACTGAGCCTCTACCGTAGTGGTCAAGATGGACAACTTGGATGACGCAGTCTGCATCCAGTTGTTGATACTAAGAAGTGCCTGGCTCAGTCGGTGGGCAGTGATAGGATGAACACGGGAAGATGGAATCTCTGGGTCCGCTGAGGTGGATGGACCAGGAGGGATAGCAATGGAAGTAGAGGCAGGCTCAGCAGGGGTCACTACCACAACTGGCTCTTCAGACTGGCCAGTTGGAGCAGTAACAATACTCTTGAAGTTCTTGCTCTTGGGGTTATCATCCCCCTGCATGCTGTACCAAGAAAATGGGGCCTTCGCTTTTACCTTGATGTCGAAAGGCCTATATTCCACTTTCAGATCCCGGAAGTACACAGTGTGACAACCGGGGAACGGGTAGTTTGTGTTATGCTCAGCGCCCACAATTGAAATTATTCTTGACATCACATTTCCCACATTGATCGGGTACCCCGCCATGATCGAGGCCACCAACACTGCCCGGTGAAGACGAAGGGTGTTGTCATGGGTAGTCGGGTCCAGTCTGCTGCACACAAACGTTTCCCACCCTTTTGCCTCGAAGTTCAATTTGCGCCTCAAAATCTTAACGCCCGCATGTCGCGCCCCCTTTTTCTAGCAAAATCGGGTTCATGACATTTGGAGGGACAACTCGTTCCTTTTGGGAACTGGGTTTTGAAGAGTCGCCACCTCATGATTTATGGTGCATTAGGACACCTTACAAGGTTCAATTATAACTAAACTTGGATAACCAGAGATAGGGTAAGGGCTTTGAAATTATCCTAAGGGGAAGGTGTTAGGCACCACTCAGGATCCACTAGTGTGGTTCCCGGCCAAACAATTATTGTGAATTTGGGGTACAATTAACATGTAAGCAGATAAGGCTTAAGTAAGAGGGGATTTCAATTCATAATGGTTCGAAAGTAAACAAATTTGAAAGAACAATCAAAGAGCTGATTTTAAATAAGGAGTTACAATGCTAAAAAAGTAAAGAATAAAAGAAAAGGGGAAGGGGTCCTAGGTTTAAAAATATGGATCACCCCACACAATGTCCGGTAATCACTCCTCAATGAGGGGCTACACGTGACATTATCGCGTGGTCATCATATCCATATCTACCCTTCCCACCCCGATTACTTATTGCATGCTATTACCCGTCCCATTCCTATCAGTCCCGGAGGCGCTTAGGACTACTAATCCTAAAGGGAGGGATATTAGGCTTATTTGAAGTTTTAAAGGTAAAAATTCTAAGGCGACATACAAAACATATAAAGACTGCACATTAAAAGGGGGAAACACATAAGCATATAAGGCTCAAGTATACCTCCTCAAACAAAAGCACATAAATAGCATGACTTGCACATACTTTTTAGGTCTGATTTAAAGCACATAAGACGAGGGAAGTTAATTGTTGAGGCAGCTTAGTTTATTACATAACTCAGATAAGAAGCCCGAATCAGGACTGCCTGCTGGTTGTAGCAATCAACAATGCGAATTTAGTTTTACAATTATTATTCTAACCTTGCCTGAGTGCTTGGACAGAGTCCTACAGGCATGATGTCTATTCAATTTAGAAGGGGATGAGACAGTAAAAACTCGAAATAAATTGTTTGAAATCCTATATGCATGCTTGCTAAACCTTGTTAAGTAAGGGGATTAGATTATTAAAAGAAGTTCAGAAGAGACAAAATTAAATTAGACTAGTTACAGTTCTGCAGGTGATAGTATCTATTATTACTGATTTTTAATCCCTATGAACATGATATCTAATATTGAATGGGAATGAAACGAGTCAGATTTTATTTAAGAATCCATGCAGGCATGATTTCTATATATTACTGATTTCAGAATTACAAATGTGATACTTATTTAGCCGTTTAGAACCTAAAGCATGATATCTAAGTGGCATGCAGAATTCGAATACGACCTATAGACAGGTTATCTAGGTGTGAAACTGAACGAACGGGATTTAGTATATTCCTAGAGACATGATTTCTAATGTAATTTGAAAGTGCAGAATTAAAGAAGTCCTATAGACATGATTTCTAATGCAGTTTGAAAGTGCAGAATTAAAAGAAGTCCTATAGGCATGGTTTCTAATGCATTTTGAAAGTGCAAAATAGAAGTCCTATGGGCATGTTTTAAAAGAAGTCCTATGGGCATGTTTTCTAATGCAGTTTGAAAGTGCAGAATTAGAAGAAGTCCTATGGGAATGTTTTCTACCCTTGCATGCATAATTACCCAACCCTTTTTTCACTAGCCAGCCCCAAATATTCATTACAAATTATTAAAACCAGGAATAATAAATTACATCAGAAAAGATACAAAGAAAATTACAACCAGAGGAAGCCCGATTCTTGACTTCCTCTCTGAGTTATGAGATAAACCAACTCAAAGACCACTGATCCAAAGCCTTTCTCAGACTTGAGTGTGTCAGAGTTCCCTAAGGGCCTCAATAAGACCCCGGGTAGTGCTCACACCTAAGTTTCATAACCAGAATAGGGACAAGTGCAGTGTGGAAGTGCCAACCCTCATGTGTCCAAGTTTAGAGGGAGCTCATGGGTCCCAAGGCAAGGCTCACACGAGGGGGGCAGAACTTAAGTCTAAGAAGATAGTCCAAGTGCAGAAACAGAGGAATAAAGGAGAGGGGTAAAGGGTGGTAGGGAAACAATTACAGAGTTGACAACTTCATACAAAAGGGTTCAGGGGTTAGGAATTGCAAAGAGCCTATGTATTTAGGCATGAGTCAATTCTAGGCATGCACAACAATAGGGGTGCTGACATGCCTGTAAATCAACTAGAATACACACATATAAGGGTAGCATAGAGGTAATGACCCTAGGAGGACCAAGTTTGAGTCATGTTCAGCAATATTCGATGCTATCATGCCCCAAACAACCCATAAGCATCAAACAGATTGGGGTAGGGATTTATGATTCATACTGTACTAATTCAGAACAAGGGAAAAGAAATTACAGCATGCTAAATAAAGATACTAAAATAGATACAAGCAGCAGGCAGACTAGATTGCAAGAAAACGTTAAGTAACCAAGTTGTTGTTGATGGTGAAAACTTAATTAGAACATACCAGTTTAAAGAAGCAAAAATGTAGTAAAGAAAAGCTGCAGGACTTTGAAATATAGCTCAGTCTTTCAAACAGGTCAAGCAAGAGAGAGTGTTTTTAGTGTAAGTGTGAGTTTTTTTGAATCAAAAGTGTTCGTTTTGTGTTAATGAGAGAGCAAGGTACTTATAGTTTGAAAACAGGTAGAAAATAAGGCAAGAATCATAGTTTAGCAGTAATTATGGAACTATGGGCTAAGTGAAATTAAATCAGTATAAGTACTTCCTTTAATTAAGGAGTTAAATTTAAACGGTAACATGCAAATACTAAGTAAGGAAAGAAATCACACAAGGCTGAATATAACAAATAAGGAAATATTTTCAGCATAGTACAAGTACACAATATGTAATAGAGACTAGGTTCATCAGATTCTAAACAAGGAAAGGCCGGTAAGAATCAAATACCAATGTAACCAAGGTAAAAGAATTTATCAAATTAAGTAGAAAAGTAGGGATCGAAGGTTCAAAGGAAAGTGTTCAAATTAGACCAAGAAACAGGGAAATCAGTAAGGAGAAACAAGGAAAGAAACAATTACTTAACATACAAGTGCAATCAGAATTTCACAAGGGATGGTTTGAAATTAATCCAAAATTGAAGGTCATTTAAGAGGGGAATTCAGCATATAAATAGAGTTCATAAACATTAGGCATGCGAGGCCAAACTATGGCAAAGAGAAGCAACTTACAATGACAATCACATAGTCAGTAGACAGTGAACTATCGAAACATGGTAGCCACAGAGGTTAACTTCATTAGCTTAACAATAGAGAAAAGATAGAGTGTCAGAAGCATGCAAAGGGTCAAGTAAAAGGCCCTTCTGAAAAAGTATAGTCGAGTTTCAATGATAGCAGGAAATCAAAATCACATAAAGAAACAAATGCTGAAACAAAAAGGTTTCAAATCCAATCGAGCAACTTCAAACAGATGAGTTGCACAAGCAGCTTCAGAAGCTCGAATAGGCCCCACAGAAATTAGGGTTCTTGAAACCAATCGAACTCAAAGATGACGAACAAGTAAATCACACAACAAATAGTCTCAGAAACTCGAATGAACCCAAACTTAGGGTTTTTTAACACCAATCGAGTCTAAGGATGAAAACAGATAATTCAAACAAATATTAACAAAAATAGATTCAGAAACCTCAAAAGAAATTAAGGCTTTTAACATGCAAACTCCAGTAGAAGAATAACATAAGTAAAACACAGTAGAACATGTCAAAAAATCAGGGAAAACTCCAAAATAACTTAGCAAAAACCCCAATCGTAAAAGATAAAGGGTTTTGAAGGTAGAGTTTTAGGAGAAACTTTTTTTTAAAAAACGTTTAGAAGTTTAGAGCAAACACAGATCTAAAATAGATCTAAAAGAAATCGGAAGAACCTTGAAGGCTAGGGTTTCAGAAGAAACCCAAATGGTGAGAAAGGCTTTGAAAACCCATCAATCTAAGCAGGAGAGTCAAGAATCAGACTCGAATAGTCATGGCTGGCCGGAGAAAGGTTAGAGACGACCGGAGAATAGTCATAAACTGAAAACAACCAAGGTCTGGACCAAACTTTCCAGGATCTAGCCTTGAAACCAGGATAACCGGACATGTAGAAGCTATAGGAGGTTGATACAGGCCTCCGATGGCCTTGGAAGCCATGGATTTAGGAGGTTTCAGGGTTGGAGTTGAGGGCGGCAGCTAGGGTTTGAGAGGGGTTTGAGAGAGAAGGGGATTCAGAGGCGGCAGAGAGTATGAAAAGGGGTTAGGGTTAGGGGTCGTTTGAATTTAAAAATGTAAATGCCGATATTGGCCGTTGATCATTTAGATCAACTGTTAAGATTAGGTAGGGGATCCGGGTTGGGTTATGAAGATGGGTTTGGGTCGGATTAATTCGGAATTGGGTCGGGGTAATTGGGCCTCATATTGGGTTTAATTGGGGTGCCAAATCAGGCTAAAATTGAAATGAAAATGGGCTAACATTTAAATAGCCACTTTTCCCTATTTGATATAAAAAAAATAGTAAAATAATTTCTGGAAATAAATTAAAGGTACTAAAATGACTAATAGTATATAATTATCAAATTAAAATACTGGTCTTAATTTTATAGACATAAACGCAATTAAATCTAAAAGAGGCTAATATTGCAATTATATGCAATCTAGCTTTAAAAATACTAAATAAATTTGTAAAAAAATGTAAAAACTATTAGCCACATTTTAATATATACTATGAAAATTCCAATAAATGAATCACCAAAAAATGATAATTTTGGGAATAATTATTGGGCTTTTCTGGATAAAATAGGGAAATAAATTGATTTAAAAATTCTTAAAAATTAAGAAAAAATAGTAAAACATTTGGGCATACTTATATAGGCATGCTCATGCTATTTTGAAAGTAGTTTTCATGTTTAAAAAAATATATAGGGAAAAATTGGGTATCAACACACCCTTCGTCAGGGTTTCTTCAACAAAATAGATTTGATCTCGTGTTGGGCCGGTCGTTTCCCTTTACAGTCATAGTGTAGGTCATGATCAGTTCCTATGGATCTAAAGTCCCATCATAGTTCAGAATATGTAGCATTTTAAACCACTTCGGATCAATTGTGAAGTCGCACTTGGTTTAAACGGCAACTGCATGTACTTTTTAGAATCCTGTCCCTTTAACACCGCAGCGCTCCCGAGATCTGATCCATTCGAGCATGAGAATCCTTTGCATTTTGGTCCATTCGTTCATCCATTTCCCTCATGAATCACATGAGCTTGTTTTCTAAAGGGTCATTTGTGTTGTTGACGTTCCTAGATCCACTACCGCTACCTCCTGCCTCGTTAAAACCAAAGTCCTCTCTTGGAGCATCGTTACGAGTTCTTTGAAGTATTTGATTTGTAGGGACGCTGGGAGGAATCTGAGCTCTTCCATTAGCATTTTTGGAAGCACCTAATAACGCATGTTTCAACTTTATCATCACATGATCTTGTCATGAGAGGTACTCCACAATTGTCCTTTGTTGCTCTCTCAAGATTTTGACCGTTTTAACGTGTTCATCATCTGCATCATCAGGAGTTAAACTCTCATATGTCGAGGATTTTGACTTTTGCACACCGGATTTGCTTCATCTCCTTCGTTGTGGGTTTCGCTGGTTGAATCATCACGTTGGAAAATATTATAACGACCCGGCCAGTCGTTTCGAGTGTTGTAGCCTCGTTCCCCCATATTCTGATTCGTTTGTGTTTTACAGCTGCATTATGACTTACCGGGTTAGTTGGTTCGGGCCTGGAGTGATTTCAGAATGAAATGAGACACTTAGTCTCCTAATTGAAAACTTAAGTTGGAAAAGTTGACTGGATATTGACATACGTGTAAACGACCTCGGATTTTGAGGAGGATTTTGAAGGGATTACTAAGGTAAGCTCTTTGTGCTTATTTAATTTTAATAATGGTGGTTCCCCACTAATTTTACACCTAGTTGGTGAGTTTTTGAGGTGGAATTTGGGAGATTAGGGCTTGATAATTAGAGAGTGAATTTTGTGGATCTGGAGGGGCAAATGGTATCAGATTTTGATAAATTTGGTATGGTTAGCCTCGTGAGTGAATGGGATTTCGGGTTTTGTGACTTTTGTCGGATTTCTAGATATGGGACCGGGGGCGGGTTGAGCCAATTTCGGATTTTTGGGTCTAGTTTAGTAGTTTTCTTGTGAAATTGATCCCTTTAGCCTATATTAATTGTATTGCACTGCTTGTGGCTAGATTCGGGACATTCGGAGGCCGACTCGCGAGGCAAGGGCTTTTTGTAGTAGAGTTTCGCTCGAATTGAGGTAAGTAACAGTTTTAAATCTGGTCCTGATGGTATGAAACCCCGGACGTTGTGCTATGTGATTACTTTGGAGGTGACACACATGCTAGGTGAAGGGAGTGCACCATAGGATTGTGACTTGGTCTGTCCCATGGAACCGTAAATGGGAATAACTTGTTATTAGCTATATGTTTCTCTCAGTGTTATAGAAATTGGACTGAATTTCATGTTAGAAATCATGCTTAGGCTACATGATGTCATTGTTGGGACCTGCAGAGGCCGTGTACTTGTTGGAATAGCTGCTATTTGCTGTCTTGTACTCAGTCATGGCTTTACTTGTTTATCATATCTTTATTTCTGCTTATTCCTTGTCTATACATGATAATCTCTGTTTGGGCTGATTTACATGATTTTTGAGAGCCCGAGAGACTGAAGAGGTTAGTGACTGAGATACGGCCTGAGGGCCGAGCTGTGAGCTGTATGTAATTGGATCGGGTTGCACGCCGCAACGAGCCTAAGCGTTGTATGTATATGCATCGGGTTGCATGCTGCAATGAGCCTTAGGGCTGTATATATGTATATAGATCGCGTTGCACGCCGCAATGAGTCTTATGGATATTTTTATATTATGGATCGGGTTGCACGCCGCAGCGATATAGCGCTTGGGCTGATGGAGCCTCTCCGGAGTCTGTACACCCCAATGAGCGCAGGTACCTATTGAGTGTGAGTACTAAGGGCTAAGAGCCGAGTGATTGAGCTGTTGAGATGAGTTGAGTGACAGTAGCCTTGAGAGGTTGTACTTTCTTTCATTTGTTGTTGCACTTAGTTGCTATCTGCCATTGTTGTGAAATTTCTGGAAAATGTTATATTCGGTTCTTGAACTTGAAACTGTATAAAATGGATTTGACTTCATTCCGGATTTGAAAGCATGTCAATTCTTTACAAAAATTAATGAAGATAAACTATAACGGTGCAACTCGTCATTTCTTTCTGTTCCTTATTTATTATTGTTACTTACTGAGTTGGAAGTACTCACGTTACTGCCTGCACCTTGTGTGCAGATCCAGGTGTTCACGGGCATGGTGGACATTGATCTCGTGCGTGGTTGAGTTCCTAAGACTTACGAAGTAGCTGCCGGTGTCCGCAGCCCTTGTCTCTCCTTTCTTGTTATTTTTCCTTTTCAGAATTGGCATTTGACGCAGACTGTTGTAGACTCTGTTCTTAGACTGATTATTTAGATGCTCATAACTTAGTGACACCTGGATATCGGGCTATGTTTTTCCGCACTTATGTTTTGGCTTTTATCCCTTTTTATGGCAAACATCAGTTATTTTAAATGCCTTAATTCACTCATGTTAAATACTGAAAGTTGTTTTGAAAATATCGGCTTGCCTAGTACCACGATAGGTGCCACCACGACCGGTTAGCGTTTAGGGTTGTGACACACATCCCCACGTTCATGTGTGCTCCAACATTATAGGAATTGTTGACATCATTAGCTGGAATATCTGATTTTTCTTTTGCTATGAAAGGAACCAAAATTTGTTAGAAATATATGAATGAATCAAAGCAATTACACCTTTGTATATGTCCCACGGTGGGTGCCAATCTGTTTACTTGTAAAAGAATACAATTGAATTTGTAACGCGGTTTATAGATATTTGAATGAATTTGATCCAGAAATATGAAATAACCAAAAACAAAAATAAGATTATAAAATAAATTTAAAGGAATACAAGCATGGCTTTGAACTTAGCCTCTCCGGTAACAAAAGTAAGAACAATCTTAGGAATAAAGTCGAAGAACAATATTATAAAATGAGACGTGATGTAAGTTTTTGTGTACAAAATGTTTCATGTCCTATAGTGGATAATAATTCTTCTATTTATAGCTATATTTAGGGAGAAAAGATCCCCCAAATCAAGTTCCTCTTGAATGAGAATAAAATCGTCATTGATGGCTGCATAACGATAGGCTAAATACAAATATTCTCTGTAACGACTGCGCTGAATGCTATCTGATATCAATTCTTCAACTCTTTGTTATCGGTTACCCTGTCTTCAAAATTCACCCAGCAGCGGCTACATTCTTACAATCGGTATCAACTATTTGCTGACTCACATCTTACCTGTCTTCAACTTCACATGTTACCTCCTCATTCGTCCAACTATCACTAACCAATTTTACCGCATACAAAAATCAATCTCGTTTCTTTGTAATTCTTTATCTGAAAGATTTCTTTTTGTGGAGGG
>NC_031991.1:36474897-36489449 GCF_001879085.1 Nicotiana attenuata
AGGGGGGGGGGAGGGGGGAGAAGGAGTGGTATGGGAGGGTGGCGAGGAAGAAGATGGAAAACAAAAATTGTGTAATAAACACATTTTCTAAATGTCTTCTTAGGTGGAGGACGATGTGGAGCGAGTGTAACTCACATCCCGAGTAAGGACTGGTATTCGGTCAGTCAAGGTTGTAATAGCTCCACTTAAAATAAGTATAAGTATAAAGGATATTAGGTCATTCGTAAAATTTAGATGTGTAAATGACTTTTTTGGACAAGTTTAATGGGTAATTTATGCCTTTTCCTAAAACCAAAGAATCTCTAAAGAAAGACGGTACTAACATTTTAATATTTTGCGTGTCATGGAACTGTGGTGTTTATGAATAGTCTTCCCTTCTTATTACAAACTATTGTACAGGATAACCAGAGAAATAAAAAATTTCCTATTCATTCCTTTTAACTAATGTTACATCCACGTCAAGCTTTTTAAATCATTGAAAAACGAATCTATTTTTATTTTAGGCAAGGTTTGTCTCCACAATCAGGGGCGTACGCAAAATTTCTTATGGATGGTGTCGATATTCACATAAGAGTGTATAACAAAAACCATCAAGTACTTGGCTAAAAATATGTTGGACAACGATAACCATATTATGTCCGCCACAATTTTTTGTTGACAACGACAACGACCATCAATTCTACTTAACCACAAATTTTAACAAGAGGCTCTTCAAGTACTTGGCTAAAAATATATTTTAGTTGAGGTTCGAACCTCCGACCTCTTAAAGCAAAACAAGGAACCTAGCCAGCATGCAAAACAAGAATACATGTGATATCATTTTATATTTATTATTCGTTTCGACATAGTATAACTACATATGCATATGCTTGTTCAACGTATGTCCGCCCCTGTCCGCAACGACCAAGAGCACGAAATTGAGCTCTAGCGCTGGACAGAAAGACATGATTGACTGAAATTTGATACTCAAATCCATACCGAGAACTAGAAGCATAAATTTTATATCTCCACTTCTGCCATCCTTTTACATATGGAAGTACTACTATATTCTGTTTTGAATTCAACGGCCAACTATAATGTCGCAGTCACTGGTAAAAAGCTTTTCTCCACAGGCTATGAAAGTCAATGATGTTATCATCTTACTTGTTGATCATTTGATACCTTTGCTTTCTTGACCCTTTGTGTTGGGGAATCGCTTGGCCAAATCTTGATCCTCAATTAATCTACAACTAGATATGATGACCAAATCTTGATTTTAACTCCTGGTTGGCCATAGATTGTGGATTTTTTTTTCAAAATATTTTCGAAAACATTGTTTGTTTATGAAATATAATCATATTTTGGGAAAAAAATTTCAAGTTCCTAGGCAGTTTTTGGTGAAAATTTTCTTACACTCACAAAACTTGAACTTTTGTTCAAATAAAATGACTGTCCAAATACAATTTTAACCTTTGGCAGAATAGCCTAATAAATACCTCTACTTGTCCCGCTTTGTCATCCCGGTCCCTATACTTCACAAGATTTCACCCAGACACTCGTACTTGTTAAAACACGCTACTTTAAACCCTCCCTACCTCGCGGGTTCTTCAAATGCACAATGTGGATGACACGTCGTCCTCCACATCAGATTTTTTATGACACATCATTATTTTTTTAATTTAATTTCAAAAAAATTAATTTTTTTTCTTTTTCACTCAGACTCCTCCCTCACCCTTACCATCTCTCTTCATTTTTCACAGCAGAAAGCAAGAAACAACACTCTGACTTTCTATCTTTACCAGCAACAATACCACCATGGATAACAAAAAAATCATCATTCTCCAATTTTCCATCGTCCATCTCTCCCTTACAAATATTTGTCCAACGACGCCACTCACTACATCAATCCACCATTTGAACCACCTTAAACTCCTTCCTCCATTGATGCCAAGGTACCACCAGTGAATGTGCTCAATATATATTCTTGTCCACATAATTTTATGTTGTACATCACACCTAATTCTGCAAAGACCTCCGTCAACCACACTCTCCAAAACGCATCTCAAGAATCTCACCATAAACTGTCAAAAAAAAATTAGCTTCTCTCGATCAAATAAATCTGCCATTAAATATCGAGTCCACAACCTGAAAATCATAGTCCCAAAACGATCCTTACCCAAAACAGAATCAACACTGTAATAGCCATAGATCTAATTCATCTCAAAAACACTAATGCTGATTATTCTTAAGAAAGGGGTTTTTAATATATTTTTCTCAAATATTGATTTAAAGTTTGTGAAAATGAAAAGGATGAATAATGGGAAAGGAAAAATGGGGAACGGTAAAGAGATGGAGGAGAGGTGGTGAAAGAAGGGTAAAGGGGAAAGGAGAACTGTAGAAAGAGAAGGAAATGGGAGAGGCGTGGGGGAAGGAGGCATATTTGTTTTTATTTTTTTATCTTTTACTTTTTCTTTTTATTTATTATTCTTATTTTAATTATTTATAGTCTAACATTTTATATTTCACGCTCCTTATACACGTGAAATTCACGTATTTTGTCCAACTCGGCCATCAAGTTGCCACATATGCTCTGTCAACGGTCAGAGGGGTTTAAAGTAGTATATTTTAATAACTACAAGTGTTCGAATGGAACCTTGTAAAGTATCGGGACCGGGATGACAAAGCGGGATAAGTATAGGTATCTATTAGGCTATTCTGCCTTTAACTTTCAATTATTTTTCAACACAACTTCAAAAACTCTTTTTTTCTAGTTTCAACCAAATCTATGTCCAAACGCTAGTTTAGAATCAACTTTCAAACGCCTAATAATGAACACAAAATCTCCTTTTATTGAGTTGTTGCTTTTGGAGTACGATGGTATTGAAAATTTTGCAAGCTCGTGACCTCAATGACTTCTTTTTATTTCTTTTTAAAAAATACTCTTCTTATTTTAGATGATTTGAGTCTAACTTGTAACGAGTCAACCCGAATTTACTTTTTGCTAGAACTTTTGACAACATATTTTTAAAACTACTTTTAAGGATATAGTTGTGTCCTACATATAATATTATTTGCATAACTGTAAGTGAAATGAAGGATTATTACGATAGCTAAATTAATTAGACAACGCATAAATTGTAAAACAAGAAATTACTTGTTCTTCATGCATTGGAAGCTGAAGATCTTGAAAGAACTGCAGCTGGAGTTGCTGGTTATCACCCTATGTCAGAGCAACCCCTACTCACAGTATAACTTGTCACGACCCAAAACCCCAGCGATACTGATGGCACCTAATCCAGTTTCTATACAAGCGAAATCATAAAGCAAAAATCAAACATGATAACAAGGTACATAATATATAAGTCTAAGAGTCAACTATCATAAAGAAAGAATGCGTCAAAACAAAAATCCCCTAAAACTGGTAATACATTGTCATGGGCTCTACAACAGGAGTACAAGACTAAAAATAAAAATACAAATACTGTTTGAACAACAATTACAATAACAGAAATGGAAAGAGACGCCAAGTACTCCGATCGGGAAGTAGTTCCACCTCGTCTCTCAGCAACTCAACAAATGATCAAGCACAGCTCTCAGCTAGGTCCCATACCTGAATCTGTACATGTCAAGACCAAAATTGGAGAGCTGCGGCCAGCACCCGGTGCCTTACTGAACGTGCGCCCATATAAGTTACTTACTTATTATTAGACTCGTCATAGGCTAAACTTAAAAGGCCACATCAATGCACAACTGTAAAGGGACTATAAGCTCAATTCATGATAAACAATCCAAAGGATACTATGATAGACTGACAACCAAAAATATACATAGGATATTGTCTACAAAGCCTCTAAAAGTGAAACGTCATCATAGTACATAAGTCAGGACATGGTCCCCCACATACTTGATATTGCAAAAGACATATACATATGTATCCTGACTCGGCAATGCTCCGAAGGGAGATGGATCTTACCAACCAAAAGCTGATAGCATGGGACAACTACTGTGGAAGTTCTGCTATCTGTCTACCTGATCCTGCATAGCATGAAACACAACATCCCTCGACAAAGGAATGCCAGTAAGAATAATGTATCGAGTATGTAAGGCAGAATTAAAATATAATAATAAGACGTTATCAATGAGAAAGATAAGAATCAACCTAAAACCTTTGAATTGCCACTGGGGTCCATGATATGCATAATGACTATATTTATATATGATGCCACTCGACGGTGCTATATTATTTGATATCGAGCCGCTCTTTGGGGCTAATAACAATAAAATACCCGATCGACCATAGCTAAGTGGTAAATGCATAATTGTCCCACTGCCCGTAGCTCGATGGTAGATACATGATTGTTTGACCAACCATAGAATGGTGGTAAATAGAGATACATAACTTCTCAATTGGCCGTAGCTCGGTAGTGAGGTAGGAATACCATATCTATTGTCTTATAGATACTATTTATGCATATATAATGCCATTGTTTGTTTGTTTTTATATATATATATATATATATATATATATATATATATATATATATATATATATATATATATATATACACATACATACATACGATTCATGCCTTTAGGACATTAAAACCTCTTTCGGTGTGACTTATAGTCGTTCACCCTCTGATTATGTTATGAACTTTAACATCATCATTATATACCTCAATAGGGACCTAGGAATCATATTTAGATATTCTTTGAGATAAATTTGATTGAAAAGAAAAACATGGACAACCTTAACTGCTAAGAGTAGAACCATTTATGAAATAATATTTCGTTTACGTTTCGTTTACATGGAGCATGCCAAAAGAAGTAATATTAGCCTTAATATGCCTTTGTCGCTTAATCAAGACTCAATACATACTGCCCATAGCACTTCAACCTACATTAAGACATTATAATTATGGTTAAGCTATGGATGAACTAGAATACAACTTTCGAGCTACCAGCTTGTCAACAGAAAATTGCGTAACACCTCCCTTATAACCTTCACGTCCTCCCAATTCGAAATACTATCAACAACAACAAGAACAAGAACAATAAAAAATATATATACATCATTTTCAACCTTATATCCATCACAAAATACTAAAAAATTGACCAACACACTCCAATCACTTCATACACAAAACGACAACCATACTAGTATCAAACAACCTAAAAATGTAATTGACGAACGACCAGCCCACCACCCGTCCATTATGTGGTGTTTATCCACACCTTTTCTCCTCCCAAAATTTATAACAACAGTATCAAAAGAGGCAACCCAATAACAACACGAAACATCCCACAAATACAGTCCACTAGAAGTTAAACAACTCAAACTCATGACTTTCAATCACCGTCCTATGAGTTATTACTATTATGTAACGAATTTCTCTAACTTTCTAGAAGAAAAAGAGATGAAAGAGGGCATTATTCTTACTATATTTGGTGAGGATCGCAGCTCCTAACATGAGTTCTTCAACTCTTGGATTTTCCTTCAACTAGAACTTGAAGGAAGAGAAAGTAATCTAAGGTTTGAGGGAGATTTTGGAGAGCAATTTTATGGCTGTCGTTGGGAGGGAATTTTTATGAAACTAAAGTGAGAGATAAAAGAGGATAATCATCCCTTTTAAGGGGCCCCTTTGGCCGACCCTCATGGCCAGAATTGTGGCCTTTCCTTTTAAGTAATGCAGCTACTCGCTTAATAGGTGATATAGGTTGGTTCTTATTCTATTTTTAAACATGAGTTTGGCCCTTATTTAATAATTAAGACAGGTTTCAAGTAGCTCAAACAAGCAGGATTGGTAAGCAAGTAGCTCATTATAATTTTCTCAAAATCCCATTTCTCACTTTTAATTGCATTCGTCAACCTCAACTTAATCGCATATATATTGAACAAAAATACGAGATGTAACATCCTTCCCTCCTTAGGAACATTCATCCTCAAACGTTGAGGTGTATATGACAGAATTAACTTTTATAAAGTTTTGGAAAATTTTGACAGAGTTTCTCTAACTATCCCAAACATGCACTATAACAACCCGACCGGTCGTTTTGAGTTTTTGCACTTTGCTCGCCAGTTCTCGGGCATGACATGTCCCGTGTATGTATATTATGACTTATGTAAACCGTTGGTTTTGATTTTCAGGGTAATTGGAATGAATTTGGAGGAAACGTTCTCAGTTTGAAACTTGAAATTTGAAAGGTTTGACCAAGATTTGACTTGTTTGTATATGATCTCGGATCGGAAATTTTATGATTTGGTTAGCTCCGTTAGGAGATTTGGGACTTAGGAGCGTGATCGGAATGCATTTTGGAATTTCGTGGAAGGATTAGGCTTGAATTGGCGAAGTTGATATTTTGGCGATTTTTGATTGGTAGGTGAAATTTTGATCCAGGGTCGGAATGGAATTCCTAGAGTTGCAGTAGCTTCGTTATGTCATTTGAGATGTGTATGTAAAATTTCAGATCATTAGGATGTGGTTTGGTTGGATATTTTTATCAAAAGCGTATTTCGGAAGATTTTAGAAACTTAGGCTTGAATCCGATGTGTTTTGGGTGATTTGATGTTGTTTGAGATGTTTTGATGATTGGAACAAGTTTGAATAAGGTTTTAGGATGTGTTGGTGCCTTTGGTTGAGGTCCCGGGGGCCTCGGGTGAGTTTCGGGTGGTCATTCGGATCATATTTGGAGTTTGAAAGTTGTAGAAATTGTAGGTTCAGTGTTGCAGAAAAATTGCCCTTCGCGATCGCGTAGGGTGTATCGCAATCGCGTAGAAGGATTGAGGAAGGCCAGGAAATAAGTCTTTGCATTCGCGAGAGGTGCTTCGCGTTCGCTGAAGGTTGGTAAGCAGTGCATCACGTTCGAGTAGGTGTTATCGCGTTCGCGAAGGTTTGGGTGGAGGAAGCATCGCGTTCGCGATGGGTGTCACGCGTTCGCGTAGAGGAAAAATGTGGTCAACGCAAGTTTGTGCTTCGCGAACGCGAGGGTTTGACCGCGTTCGCGAAGAAGGAAAGTCAGGCCTGGGCAGAATGTTTTTAAGTCGTCTTGTCCGCGATTTTGGGTCTATTTTCACCCATAGCTTATCATTTTGAGAGCTTTTTGAAGAAGATTAAAGAGGGACTCAAGAGGAAACGACTTGAGGTAAGATTTTTGGACTTAAAACTCAATTATTATGTGAATTCCACCTAGAAAATCATGAAAACTAAGCCAAAAATTTAAGAACTAGGGCTTGAGAAATTGAACTTTTGGTTTGGGATTTGAAGGGTCATTTGTGGCCGGAATTTGATGTTCTTGATATGTATGAACTCGTATGAGGATGAGGATTCGATTGATGTGAAAATTTCTGAGTTTCGAGAAGTGGGCCCGGGGTTCGGGTTTTGCTAAATTCGGTATTGGTGCCCGTTATTGATTGTTTTCGCTTGGGCTTTGTTCCCTTGGCATATTTTGACGTCCTCGTTCTTATTTTGGATAGATTCGATGTGCGTGGAGGCCGATTCGAGGGGCAAAGGCGTCGCGAGCTAGAGATGTAGCCGGTTCGAGGTGAGTAATGGTTGTAAATGATGTTCTGAGGGTTTGAAACCCCGGATTTGCACATCGTAGTGCTATATTGAGGTTAGGCACACGCTTAATGACGAGCGTGGGGTCGTGCACTATTGGGGATTGTGACTTGGTCCATCCCGATTGATGATTTTATCGCGTATTTGATTGAAATCTATTTGCTATCATCATTATTTGGGCTGAATGCCTTATTTGGGCTCCGTGCAAATTATTTGAAACCTTCGGGGATTGTTGTTGATGTTTCCTCACTGTTTTGACTTTGTACTTGAACTCAGTCATGTTATTTCCACTATTTTCAAAACTCAGCCATGTTTACTCTGTTTAATACTCAAATGATATTTAAATGATGTTTTGGGCCGAGAAATACTGTTTTACTGTTGCCCGAGAGGCTTATGTGATTTTTGACTGAGTAAGGCCGAGGGCCTGTGTTGTGAGGATATCTTTGGGATCGGGCTGCACGCCGCAGCGGTGATACATATCTCTGGGATCGGGCTACACACCGCAGCGGTGATACACTGATTTGATTATAAGGCCGAGGGCCTGAGATTGTACGTCACGAGGTGGCTTGATATTGATATGAGGTCGAGGACCTGTTTATGATGCCACGAGATGGCTTGATATTGCTTTTTGTCCGAAAGGGGCCCCTCCAAGAGTCTGCACACCCCCAGTGAGCGCGGGTACCCAGTGTGATGTGTGATATAGCCCGAGGGGCTGGTTTTGTTCTATGTGATTGCCCGAGGGGCTGGTACCGTTCTGAGATATTTCCCGAGGGGCGCAGTTGTTGACATTGTGCCCGAGGGGCGAACCTTATGTGCTTATGTTTCTTATTTGCATGTCATTTACTTGCTTAATTGTGTATTTGTGCCCAAGGGGCAGATTTCTGTGCTTATCTGCACTAGTTGTTCTGCATTCATTTGCGTAACTGTTGAAAAAGGTATTTTCAAAAGGGTTTAAACTGAGCTAAGATGTTTTAAAGGATCTTACAGCTTCATTGCTTCTCTTACTGGTTTTGAAACCGCTTCTATATAGCATGTTGATGCTTTTTTCGTGATTTCTTATCACTCAGTATTTATTTATGATTATTACTCACTGAGTCGGAGTACTCACTTTACTCCCTGCACCTTGTGTGCAGATTCAGGTATTTTCTGAGCTTGGTAGCAGTTGTCAGTGGAGTTAGCAAGGTAGCTGCCGGCGTTCGCAGCACTGTTTTCCCTCTCTTCATTCTATTAGACTGTAATGAGTACATTTCATACCTTGTCAGTTGTATTAAGACTTAGTAGATGCTCATGACTAGTGACACCCCGGTTTGGGCTGTGTTTGGGTTGTGCTTCCGCATTGTTATGATATTATTTGCTGTTTAGCGTTATTAAAGTATTGCTGTTTAGCTATTTAACTTCGAATTGAAAATGTGTCGGCTGGCCTTGTCTTCACGAGAGGCGCCATCACGACGGGGTCTGGGTTTAGGGTCGTGACAAGTTGGTATCAGAGCCTAGGTTACATAGGTCTCACGGGTCATGAGCAGGTTTAGTAGAGTCTCGCGGATCGCTACGGAGACGTCTGTATTTATCCTCGAGAGGCTGCAGAACCTTTAGGAAAACTCCATATTTTTGAAATTCTTATCATGCGTCCTTGATTCAGCTTGAAATATAACTCTTTGAACTCCTTCCACGCATTCGTATGCGTGAACGAGCGCTCAGTATCAGATGTGCATCGATGGCTTATGATTCCCTGATTGAGGGGCAAGATGTGATCTCTATGTGCTGATGTTGGGCCAGTCTAGAGGACTCGAGGCCGAATTTTTGTCTATAGCTTGAGCACCGAGGTATTGATTGTGTGAGCACGTGTTTCTGGACCTATATGCTCTGTTGTGTCCCTATTAAAGGGAAGTAATGACTGGATAGCTACGTGATGAGTGTGATGTGACTGCGAGATGTATTCGTATGATTTGGAAGCGACGAGAAGGGTCTGCTGGAGGATAGACGGACTATTAGGTGCTTGATTTCCGTCTTGATTCGAGTTTTAGCCCCGAGTTATGGGCGTGTGATGAATCCTTTCATGTTTCCTAGTTGGGAGTGAAGTAAATTTCATGTTACGGTATGAGTTCAGACTCAGGAGGACTAAGTGATTGCGTAATGTTTATGACGGTGGAAGGTATATATATATAAATGTTAGTTTAAGGCGAAGCAGGTGGGTTATCTCCTGCGAACTGTTCTGAGGTTGTGTGATCCTTATGTTGTCGGTTAGAAGATCTCAATTACAAGTGAAATATGTGTGTTGCAATTTGAATTTGAGCTGCTTAAGAGAATGTGTTTAATTGTTACGAGAGTAAATGCGAGATTTGCAGAAGATATGAAATACCAGATGGTCTGTGTTCCACGAGCTTATGAAGGATTGAGTTAATCTCACTGTGGTATTATGGCAGCAATTAAGTATATGCGTTATGGGTTATGGTGTGTGTTTTGATCTATGGCTTCGAGCCAGGTGGGGGAGTTTGCTATTGATTAGCCGATTGCACGGTTATGTGCTATGTTAGTTCCAGTTTGAAGCGTACTGGTGAATCAGTTATGGCTTATGGAGATTGAGACCGAGGATGTCTCGAGTAAAGGAAAATTTTGACAAAGGTTATAGGATGCTTCATAGGTGTTTGAGAATCACGGGATGTCTTGAGTTGTTGTTGATAAAGAATGCTCAGTGCATAGGAAAAGGGAGTAGCTTGGTAGCATCAAGGTAAGGTTATATGCTGCAGTGTCAGGAGTGCTAATGAGGCGCAGGCTGTTCGGTTCTTTTGATCGGGCTAATAGCAGTTTGGGTAGAGTGGATGACTATAGAGAATGGTTCTAATGCGTTCTGGGTTTTACACGTAACAAGTGGAATTTTGCAAGTTGTACTTGTGGCTAGAAACTGAGTTTTCAGTGGAAGATGGCAAGACTTGTGGTATTTTCTATATTAATTATGGGATTCTATATATCAGTATCGGGAAGGTAAAGGTAGTGGATTTAGATTCGCAGTAAGTCCGTTCAGGGTAGGTATCTTGAATGTGGTGCTTTTGGGAACACTGAAAAGAGTATTCGGCGGGTTATGAGCCTTAGGCTGTGTGGTATTATGCTTGGGTCTCGTGTGGTGAGTTTGGGTTGAGGAAATGTGATGTTATGGCAAGAAGGAGTATCAACTGAAGGTAAATCAGAAGGGAGCTCGGACAGATAGGATAGCTTGCTAGTAGGCCAGATCGGTATGGTAAGGATATGATTAGTTCTTTGGGTGTTTACGAGGTAATGAGTTCTACAGGTATTTCGCGGTAATGCTCTTGGGTTTTAGTGGCCTGCGTAGGTTGATTGAGTTAGGAGGATTCAGTCCTGACAGACTTGGTTCTTGTGCAAGGGAGTCGGAGAGTTCTTGTTGATTTCTACCGCGGCTAGAGATGTATATCTTCTGCTGGCGTGAAGAGCTTGGGATGTATAGTGATTTCCTTCTAGAATGGGATCGATGGAAAAGTTCTTGGTTGGTTGAGTACATAGCTGCTTGTGGATCGGAAGGGATATGAAATTCTCATGTTATTTTAGGATGGATTGGTATATGTGGTATGTGTGGAGGTTGAGATTTGCGTGTGTAAGGTTGCGGTTCAGTTCTGAACGGAAGGCCATAAATTCTCAGGCAGCACGGGCGGTTTCAGATAATTGGAGAGATGATCTTCAGATGATTAAGGAAATGGTATTGCTAGTTGGAGGAAATTTGACGAGGGTATATATTCCAGAAAAGGCAATGTGATTAAGTTGATGGCACTTCGGTGGTATTGCGGCACTTTCTTGTTAGATCGACTGCTGATATTCGAGTTTGCTTGGAGGCACAGAAGAATGTTAGAGTATCTCTCGTAGAGTGACTGGATATTAGAGATATGGTATGTGCTCAGACGGTAGAATCGAAATCGGATATGTGATTCGTGTGCTATATGGAGTTGGAGACTGGGAGTTCTCATATTCAGGCTATGTTGTGGTTGTGGGTCGTGTGTATCGGCACTGTTCAATGACTATCGGGGTTTGGAGACCCGAGGGGATCTTTTGCTGCTTGGTACGTTAGATTTTGGAGGTGATATTGGGTATGGACTGGTTGTCTCAGTATTGTATCATTCGGAGCTATTGCGCTAAGGTGGCGATGTTGGTTATGCCGGGTATGCCACGGACCGAGTGGCGAGGTTCGGCGAATTATGTCCTTAGTAGAGTGGTTTTATATTCCGAAGGCCAGCGGATGGCTGGGAAGGATTGTTTTTCTTATTTTGGGCACTTATGATGGATGTCAGTGCAGAGGCTCCTCATATTGATTCAGTTCCGGTGGTGAGGAACTTCTCGGATGTGTTTCTTGTGACCGGCTGTCGATGCCCCCTTTTTCTCGCGAAATCGGGTTTATGATATTTGGGCAGACAACTCTATTGCCTTTGGGAATTTGGGTTTTGGAATTTAG
This sequence comes from Nicotiana attenuata, assembly GCF_001879085.1. Lineage (NCBI taxonomy): Eukaryota > Viridiplantae > Streptophyta > Magnoliopsida > Solanales > Solanaceae > Nicotiana > Nicotiana attenuata. The sequence goes on from NC_031991.1 coordinate 36,486,892, forward strand.
AAGAGTCGCCACCTAATGATTGAGTGCATTAGTACACTAAGAAAAAAATAAAAAAAAGAACCAGAGAATGGGTAAGGGCTTGAAATTATCTCGGGGGGAAGGTGTTAGGCACCCCCCAGGATCCACTAGTGTGGTTCCCGACCATGCTATAATTGTGACTTTAAATGCAAATGACAAGTAAACAAGCAAGAATCACAAATACAGGGTAGTTTTCACGTAATGGTTGCAAGCGATTAAAATAAGAGAAGTTAAAGAGGTTGAAGTTTTGGAAGAGAATAGTTTTGAAACTCTGAAAATAAACAAGTAAAGGGGAAGGGATTTGCACATAATTTCTGCGAGCAATTAAGTTAAAGAAGCGAAAGTTCTGGGAAGAAAGCAGTTTTAAAAGTTCTGAAAATAACCAAGTAAAAGGGAAGGGGGTCCTAAGTTTATAAATAATATGGATCACATCAATGAAATACACAGGAATCACTCCTCCAAAGAGGGGCTACACGTGGTATTAACGCACCGGTCATCATATCCATATCTACCCTTTCCTACCCCGTTTAGGTAGTAAAGCGCGGAATAGTATCGTTGCTTATTGCATGCTATTACCTGTCCCAATCCTATCACTCCCGGAGGCATTCGGGACTACTAATCCTAAGGGGAGGGAGTTGGGCTTTTCAGAGTTTAAAAGGATAAAAGTCTAAGGCGACAAACAAAACACATAAGCAATTAAGGGGGAACAAGTAGCAGTTAAAGGCTCAAACAGGCCTCCTCATTTAAAGAAACAGATTGTTTAGCACAACTTACAAATACTGGTTAGGTCTTTAATTAAACTTAACGTAGGAAGGGTGGCTGATTTAGCACATATTTTTAGATAAGAAGTCCAAATTATACATGCCTGCTGGTTTTAATTATGGCAGAATAGCCTAAGAGGCACTTATACTTATACCGTTTTGACATCCCGGTCCCTATACTTTATAAGTTTTCATCTAGACACCTCAACTTAGTCAAAACTTATATTTTAAGCACTTCTGACCGTTGACCAAGCTTATGTGGCATTTATTTTAATGAGTATAATAAAGTGTGTGAATACACGCTTCTAAAAGCGAGTGAAGAACGATTATTTTTGTTTAAATAATAATAAAATCAAAAGAAAAATATAACATAAAAAAGAAAAGGAAAAGGAACTAAAATATCCCCCCTCCCCCAACGCCGAATTCGTCTTTTGTTCCTCCCTTAACCCCTTTTCCCGCCAATATTCTTTGCCCTCCCCTTCAGTAGCCTTCCCCTTTTCCAATCTTCTTCATCCCTTCCCTTTCCCATTGTGACTCCCTTTCTAGCCATCTCATTTTTATTCCCTCATCATTCATTTTTATCACCTTCCCACAACTAAACAGTGATGCGCCAGAATCACAAATGTAAACCGTCGTGCTACAGTTAGGAACTCACAAACCAAATATTGAGATTAACGTTAAAGCGAATTGTGCCGCAACGATGAGAAGGAATCCGAAGAAAGCTTCGAGCGGCGCCGATGGTGATTGTTGAAGTGATGATTCTTCTTCCTTTTTAAGTGGGGGCAGTTTAATTACTGGAGTTGGCTTCTCTAATGATTTCGTCGAAAACAAAGGAAAGCAAAGCAAAAAAGAAAAATAACAAAAGGCAGAAGATAACGTTGTTCACAAAACGTAAGTTCTTGAAATTGAAGAACAAAGGAGGGTTTTTTCTATGGGTGAATGACTTGGATAGCCTTGAATGGCTGTCCCGTTTTGTTAAAGATTGTCACCATTTTGTGCATTTTGTGATGGGACTTATTGCTTATAGAGTGGACACCCATGGGAGTTGTTGGGTCTAAGCTTGATGGCATATAAAGTTAATGATGGGGAAAGATAAAATAATAAAGATTTTTTAATAGATAGCATATGAAAAATGATATGGCAAATGATGTGGATCTGATGTGTCATCCACGTTAAGCGAGTGAGCAACACTCATGGTCGGAGGTGCTTAAAATATAATTTTTGACTAAGTTGAGGTGTCTAGATGAAAACTTATGAAGTATGGGGACCGGGATGTCAAAACGGTGTATGTACGAGTGCCTCTTAGACTATTCTGCCTTTAATTATTAAAGACTGGCAAAGTTGATTAATTACCTAAAGGTTTGCCTAGATGAGGCCTGCAATCGAAGTATCTAACATTTGCAGAAGGCATGCTGGTTTAAAGAAAGATTACTGATTTAAGAGATAACAAAATCTGCAGGTATTAAACGACATTAACTACTGATTTTAGACTTGTAAACGAGCTAGACGATCCAGATTCATTTAGTTATCCCTATAGGCATGCTTTCTAAGCGTGATTGATTTAGGACGTTTATAAGAGTGTAGGGATCCTATAGGCATGGTAGCTAGAGTGCATTTGTTATTTTTTTTAACCTATAGATTGTCTGCCTAAGGTGTGTATGCAAAAGTGCAGAAAACTTATAGACATGATTTCTAATGCAAATGAATAGCTTACAGGCAGGATTTCTATATGCAGTAATGAATAACTTATAGGCAGGATTTCTATGTACAATAATCAAC
>NC_031991.1:36489474-36525329 GCF_001879085.1 Nicotiana attenuata
AAAGGATTCTGATTCAATCATAAGTTGGAAAGCCTTTTGAAGAAAGGTTCAACACACACATATAAAAGAACTGTCATGCTAATCAGAAGGGTCTAGTATAGAAGAATTCAGAGTCATAAACAAAGAGGTTCAAATTCAGTACATAGGTTTAAAATGAGTTTGAGAGAGTCCAGGGCTCCAAATAGAACCCTAGTCCAAACACAAGACCAAACTCGCCAAAAACCCCAAATCCTAGGGTTTTCAACTCGAATCAGACACAGAGGAGAGAATACAAATAACTGAACCAGGCTCAGAGGTCTCTTTCAGAGACTTATGAGAAAACGAACAGATACAATAGCAAGTTCGAAGCAACAGAGTGAAGAAGTTGACTCGAAACATAGTGAGAGTAGAAGGAGCATGTTTTAAGAAAACTTGGAACTCAAACAAGTTCATAAGATCAAAAGAGGTAGTATAGCACTTAAGAGAACAGTAGAAGAAACACGTTTAAAAGAACTCAAACAAAGGTCCAATGAAAGGCAAACAAAGAATTAAAATTAGTAGAAAATTACAGTAGAAGAACACAGGGGTATCGGAAAAACCCAGCAAAAGAACACATAAGGAAACCTAGCAAGATAAACATGGGAGAGCATGATATAGAAACGTAGTAGAAGAAAGAACGGGGCACAGTAAAAGAACATGCAAACATAAGAACACAGTAGAAGATCATGCAAGGTAGAAAAAGAAAAACATAAGAACATAGCATAGACAGATACAGATAAAGAGAAGAAGAAAAAGAGTCAGAGAAACATTTTGAAACTTTCAGAAACCCTAAATCGAAGAGGAGTAATTTTTGAAAGAAAAAATCGGGGAAAACGTTTCAAAACTCCAGTAAAGAACAGATATAAAACCGATCTAAGAAAACAGTTAGAGAAACCTCGAATAGCCAGGGTTTTAGAGGAACCCTAGAATGAGAAAGGCTTGGAAAAGGTTAGATCTTGGTCGGATGAGTTAGAACCAGGCTCGAGATGCTTTGGATATGCCGGAGCAAGGCCGGAAAGGCCATAGAACCTTTAATCAACGGAGATCTGGGTGAAAACCCTCGAGGTCAGACCTCGAATATTCAAGTACCAAGTGTATAAGAGCAAAGGGAGGTGAGTTTTAAAGCTCCCATGGCCTGGGAGGCCATGGATTCCGGCGGGCTTAAGGTAGAAGACGGTGAGAGGGTGCTAGGGTTAGGGGAAGGTTCGAGAGGGTTTGAGAGATGGGAGGATTCAAAGGCGGCTGCCTGGTTGAAAATGAGTTAGGGTTGGGGTGTTGGTAGATTAAAAAGGAATGGAGGGATCGTGGCCGTTGATCATTTTGATCAACGGCCTATATTTAATGGGGAGCCAGGCGGGTTGAATTAATTGGATCAGGGGCGGGTAATTGGGGAATTGGGCCGGTCCAATTGAGGTTGAAATTGGATTAATTGGGGGGCTGATTTTAGGCTAAAATTGAAATGGAATAGGGCTAGTATTTAAATAGCCATTTTCCCTTTTTATTTTATAAAAAATAAAAAAAATTGTAAAATGATTTCTGAAAACAAATTAAAGGTACTAAATTAATGAATAATATATAAATATTAAATTAAAAATACTGGAATCAATTTTATAATTATAAACGCAATTAATTCTTAAAATAGGCTAATATTAAAATTATATGCAATTTAGCTTTAAAAAATACTAATAACTTGTAAAAAAATGTGCAAAAAATACCTTAGCTATATTTTGTGATGAATATGAAAATAAAAAGTAAATTAATCACCAAAATGATAACTTTGGGGATAAGTATATGGTTTTCCCTTGATAAAATAGGGCAATAAATTGATTAAAAAATCTTTTAAAAATTAAGGAAAAATAAATAAACCCTGGGACATGCTCATATATGCATACATATGCTATCTTTAAAGTATTCTGCATATAAAAATACATAGGAAAAATTGGGTATCAACAGCTGCCCCTCTTTACTCGGGAAGGATGATAGAGTTGCCAGGTAAAGATACGATGGCCAATTTTGACCGAAGGAAACGATTTGAAAGGTTTTGACCGAGCTCTGGCTCCTGAGCTGCCTACATATCCCTGGTCTTACAGGAATCAAGTCATATGTAGCTCGGGATCCATTGGCGGACTATTGCCGATGAAGATTTCGAGGGACGGACGCGATGTTCAGGTTGGGAAGGATGGTTGAAGTCTAGTAGGCTGCGGGAACTGGAGCGAGATCGCTTCTGCTGAGACGACTGTTGATAGACGGTGTACCTACAAATGAGCAATACCAACACATATTGTACATAAATTTAACGTGATGCAGGTTCCCGTTGGACCATGAATGATGTCTTCAGATGGGTAGGATGACGTCCTCAGACCATGACGTCCTGGGCCATGAAGCGTATAATAGATGATTCGCAGGCTATGAAATGATGTTCTCGGGCTATGAGAATGGTGCCTCCGAACCATGATGCCTTTGAATAATGATATGCAAAAGATAAAGAAGGGGTCCTCAGGCCATGGCATGGCGTTCTTGGGCTATGAAAATGGTGCCTCTGAACGATGACGCCTTTGGACAATTTGGCGATCTTTCAGCCCATGAAATGCAGGATTTGGCGATCTTTCAGCCGATGCAAGACTTAAATTAAGTGGCGATATTTCAGCCCTGCAAAAATGTAAATACAAATGGCGATCTTTCAGCCGATACAGGACGAAGTGGCGATATTTCAGCCGATACAGGACGAAGTGGCGATATTTCAGCCGATGCGGAATTTAAATAAAGGTGGCATTATTTCAGCCATGGAGAGATTTAATAAGATGCCGATATTTCAGCCAATGGTAAGTGTGAAATATAAGTGGCGATCTTTCAGCCGATGCGAGATTTGAATTAAGTGGCGATATTTCAGCCGGTGCGAGATTTAATAAAGGTTGGCGATCTTTCAGCCATGCAAGATTTAAATAAAGGTTGGCGATCTTTCAGTCATGCGTATGGAGATAGAGCTTAACCTCGGAAGGAAGAATGGTAGCCTTATGCAATGCAGAGAAATGCAGATGGAGACAATGCTTACTCTCGGAAGGCAGAAAGGTAGCCTTATGCAATGCAGGAGAATGCAAATGGAGACAATGCTTAGTCTCGGCAGGCAGAAATGTAACCTTATGCAATGCAGGGAAATGCAGATGGAGACAATGCTTAGTCTCGGAAGGCAGAAAGGTAGCCTTAAGCAATGCAGCGAAATGCAGATGGAGATAATGCTTACTCTCGGAAGGCAGAAAGGTAGCCTTATGCAATGCAGGAGAATGCAAATGGAGACAATGCTTAGTCTCGGAAGGCAGAAAGGTAGCCATATGCAATGCAGAGAAATGCAGTTGGAGACAATGCTTAGTCTCGGAAGGCAGAAAGGTAGCCTTATGCAATGCAGCAGGTAAAGGTGAATAGTAACGAAAGCTCTTAGCTGATAGATGATAGCTGATAGTTGATTGTGTCGTTGTGGCTGTTGGAGGATGTCATTTGCGGATAGCACTTGTAAGTAAGCGGTGATTCTGAGAGTTGTATTCCTGAAAAAGTATGAGTATGTAATCGTATCTGATGATTTTATGTCTTGGGGTGCCTGCATTCAATGAAAAATCGTGAGTTTTGTAAAGAGGGAAGGTTAGTTCATCCCCCCATGGACTTCGCTACTCGGCTCTTGCTTTCATTGGGGGTAGCGTCGCTAAACAAAGCAATTTTGATAGTAGCCATGCATGATTTAGTAAAGAATACTACATAATTAAAAATGATTTTCTTTTAGATGAACCGACGACTGCGACGCGGTTCAAGATATTGCGACCTCTTTGGCTCCGGAATTTTGAGGGTCCTCCTCAAAATTCTGCCCCAGTTTATTGGTCTGGTCTTCCGATGGCTGCGTGCGATGACTGGCTGAAAATCAACTTCGGAATTTTGAGGGTCTTCCTCAAAATTCTGCCCCAGTTTCCAATATCGGGGGAAATGAAGATTTTATTGAATTGTGACCGAACCCATAAGGTTGCCTACGTATCCCCTCTTAAACGAGAATTAGGTCAGACGTAGTTCAAATTATATCATAAAGAAAATCATAAGTGCTACACATAGTATCGCTTGACTGCGTCAGAGTTGATTGGTTTCGGCCAGACTTCTCCATCCATTTCTGCAAGTATAAGGGCTCCTCCTATCAGAACCCAATGAACCATGTATGGACCTTGCCAATTGGGAGAGAAATTCCTTTTGGCTTCATCTTGATGTGGAAAAATCTTCTTTAACACCAGCTGCCCCGGTGTGAACCGTCTTGGTTTGACTCTCTTGTTGAAAGCTCTGGACATTCTGTTCTGATAAAGTTGAACATGACAAACTGCGTTCATTCTTTTTGCATCTATGAGGGCTAACTGCTCGTAGCGACTCTTTACCCATTCTGCGTCTTCAAGTTCCGCTTCCTCTATGATTCTTAAGGAAGGAATTTCTACTTCGGCGGGAATGACTGCCTCTGTACCATAAACCAGCATATAGGGGGTTGCCCCAATTGATGTGCGGACTGTGGTACGGTATTCACAATAAGGCAAATGATAACTTCTCATGCCACTGCTTATGCTTTTCTATCATCTTCCTTAGTATCTTCTTGATGTTCTTGTTGGCCGCTTCTACGGCTACATTCATCTGAGGTTTGAAGGTTGTAGAATTCTTGTGTTTGATTTTGAATGTTTCACACATGGCTTTCATCAAGTCACTGTTGAGATTAGAACCATTATCAGTGATGATCAACTCTGGGATGCCGAATCGACAAACGATGCGGTCGCGGACAAAATCTGCCACAATCTTCTTGGTTACTGCTTTATATGACACTGCTTCAACCCATTTAGTGAAATAATCAATGGCCACTAGAATGAACCTGTGCCCGTTTGATGCGGCAGGCTCGACAGGTCCGATGACATCCATTCCCTAAGCGGCGAATGACCATGGCGAGCTTGTTGCAGTAAGCTCGTTTGGAGGCACTTTTATCATGTCTGCGTGTATCTAACAGTGATGGCATTTTCAGACGTGTTGGATGCAGTCTATTTCCATAGTCATCCAAAAATATCCTGCTCGGAGTATTTTCTTTGCTAAGACAAAACCATTCATATGTGGACCGCAGGTCCCTGCATGAACTTCTTCTAATAACCTGGATGCTTCCTTTGCTTGACACACCTTAGCAATCCCAAATCGGGAGTCCTCCTATACAGGATTCCTCCGCTATGAAAGAAATGATTGGATAACCTTCACAGTGTGCGCTTCTGAGTAGCGTTTGCAAGTTCTGGATATTCCCCTGCTGTCAAATACCTTTTGATATCGTGGAACCAAGTTTTTCCGTCTGCTTCTTCCTCGACATGAGAACAGTAAGATGGATGATCATGAATTTTCACCGGGATAGGATCGATGAAGTTTTTATCTGGATGCTGAATCATAGAGGATAAGGTGGCCAATGCGTCGGCGAACTCATTCTGGACTCTGGGAACATGCTGGAATTCTGTCTTTGTAAACCTCCTCCTCAACTCCTATATATGATGCCGATAAGGGAGTATCTTGGAGTTTTTGGTCGCCCATTCTTCTCGGACCTGATGTATAAGCAGGTCTGAGTCCCTGATCACTAGCAACTTCTGAACGTTCATGTCAATGGCCAACTTGAGCCCTAAGATGCAGCCTTCGTATTCGGCCATATTGTTGGTGCACGGGAACCTGAGCTTGGCTGACACCGGATAATGCTGACCGGTTTCTAATACTAGGACTGCTCCTATGCCCACTCCTTTGAAACTTGCTGCTCCGTCGAAAAACATCCTCCAACCATCATAGGATTCTGCAATATCTCCTTCTATGAAAGATACCTCTTCGTCAGGAAAATACGTCTTTAGAGGCTCGTATTCTCTGTCCACGGGATTTTTGGCAAGATGATCTGCCAGTGCTTGTCCTTTAATTGCCTTCTGAGTCACGTAAATAATGTCGAATTCACTCAACAGGATTTGCCACTTGGCTAGGTTGCCAGTGGGCATGGGCTTCTGAAAGATATATTTTGGCGGATCTATTCTCGATATGAGATAAGTGGTATAGGCACAGAAATAATGCCTGAACTTTTGATCTACCCAAGTTAGAGCACAACAGGTGCGTTCTAATAGAGAGTAACGGGCCTCGTATGGAGTGAACTTCTTGCTGAGGTAATAGATGGCTTGCTCCTTTCTCCCTGTTTCGTCGTGTTGCCCCAGAACACAACCGAATGCTCCATCCAATACTGCAAAGTAGAGCAACAGCGGTCTGCCCGGTTCGGGCGGAACCAGAATTGGCGGCGTTGATAGGTATTCCTTGATTCTGTCGAAGGCTTTCTGACAATCATCGGTCCATTTAGCAGTGGCATCTTTCTTCAACATCTTAAAGATGGGCTCACAAATGACAGTGGATTGAACTATGAACCGGCTGATGTAGTTGAGTCTCCCCAAGAAACTCATGACCTCTTTCTTATTCTTTGGCGGTGGCAATTCTTGAATGGACTTAACCTTTGATGGATCCAGCTCTATTCCTCGGCGACTCACGATGAACCCAAGTAACTTCCCAGTAGGAACCCCGAATGCGCACTTGGCGGGATTCAGTTTCAGATTGTACCTCCTCAGTCTGTTGAAGAATTTCCTCAAATCTTCCATATGGTCGGTGGCTCTCTTGGATTTTATGATGACTTCGTCTACATACACCTCGATCTCTTTGTGTATCATGTCATAGAAAATAGTAGTCATGGCTCTCATGTAGGTGGCCCCGGCATTCTTTAACCCGAACGGCATCATCTTGTAACAATACATCCCCCATGGCATGATAAAAGCCATTTTCTCAACGTCTTCCTCATCCATCCATATTTGATAATACCCAGCAAAACAATCGACAGATGACTGCAGCTCGTGCTTGGCGCAGTTGTCAATCAGAATATGTATGTTTGGCAAGGGGAAGTCGTCTTTTGGACTGGCCCGGTTGAGGTCCCGGTAGTCGACACAGACTCAGACCTTCCCATCCTTCTTCGGCATTGGCACAATGTTGGCTAACTATGTTGGATACTCTACTACCCTGAGGACCTTGGCTTTGACCTGCTTGGTGACTTCTTCCTTGATTTTCAAACTCATGTCAGGCTTGAACTTCCTGAGCTTATGTTTTACCGGCGGACATGCTGGATCCGTTGGCAGTTTGTGAGCTACAATAGATGTGCTGAGACCCGTCATATCATCATACGACCAGGCGAATATGTCTTCATACCCTTTTAGAAATTCCGTGTACTCTTCCTTTTCTGATGGTGACAGATGAACACTGATGCGCGTTTCTTTGACATTCTCTGTGTCCCCCAAGTTGATAACCTCAGTTTCGTCCAAGTTAGACTTAGGCCTATTCTCAAAGTTCTCAACCTCTTTACCGACCTCTTCCGGTATATCATCCTCTTATGAGTCTATATCCGTTTGTTGCGTTGCCTCGTCGCAAGTCACAATCGTCGGTTCATCAAGATAAGTAATAGTAATGCCCGAAGCTTTTCGGGCCATGGTGGTTTAGATGGACCAATTGTTGAGGCGTGCTCCTCGGCTCACGGCTTGTATGGAAGGGCCTTCCTCCCCCTCCTCCTCGAAAACGACGCAACAGTCCATATTATCGTCCTTCGGGAACAAGTTCCTCATTGCTGCTAATGCTTCCTCTTCTTCTGACCCATAAATGACTTCGGCTGGCTGGAAAGTCTGCTCTAGATGGGGTATCGGATGCTCCAACGGATAGTAAGGACCGCGCCAGGGTGGCGACCATTCTTTGAATTCCTTCCAGGTGTACTCGTATCCCAAACCAAAAGTGGTACCATACTTCTTCAGCTTGATAGGTTCGGTGATTCCCTGGAGGTTCCTGCCAAGTCCCTTGCCAGGTTCATATCCACTCCAATTCAGTATGCTCTCAATCATGTGATCGCACCATTTATCTTTGTCCACGGCGTTGACTCGCTTAATATGATGGTAGGTTTCCCCACCTATCTTTCTCCTTCCTCCGATCACTGGAATGGTTTGGTGACTGTATATGGGATTGCTACCGTCGCCGTGAATAATTACCTCTTGGTGATTCCACTCAAATTTCACCGCTTGGTGTAGGGTTGATGGTACGGCGCCGGCGGCGTGAATCTAGGGCCATCCCAACAACAGATTGTAGGATGCTGGGATGTCTATCACTTGAAAGTCAACATCGAACCAAGTTGGTCCCATCTGCAGACACAAACTGATTTCCCCAATGGTTGACCTTTGGGAGCCGTCGAAAGCTTTGACATTGATGACTCCATCTTTGATCTCATACAGGCTTTTCCCTAACGTTCGGAGAGTCACCAAGGGACAAATGTTGAGGCTGGACCCTCCGTCAATCAAAATCCAGGTGATGAAATAATCCTCGCATTGCACAGTGATGTGCAGCGCCTTGTTGTGGCTCAACCCTTCAGGTGGCAGCTCATCTTCGTGGAAAGTGATTTTGTGACTTTCCAATACTTGTCCCACCATGTTCTCCATTTCTCCTCCAGTTATATCGCTGGGTAGATATGCCTCACTCAGTATCTTCATCAAGGCGTTCTTATGTGCATCGGAGCTTTGCAGCAGAGCTAGGATGGAGATCTGTGCCGGTGTTTTATTCAGTTGATCGATGATTGAGTACCATTTTGCCTGTACCTTCCTCTTGAGGTCATCAGGCCCAGTTTCGGTGGATCGTCCTGAGGCCTGCTTACTTGATTCAACCAAATGTTCCGGAGTATAAACCCTGCCAGTTCGGGTCATACCCTGTGCTGCAATTGCTTCTCCAGATTTGGTTTTCCCTTTCCTTCTTGCCTCGGCTGTGTAGTCCCAGGGGACGGTCTTTGTATGGAATGGTGTTATGGATGACATTGCCACCGGGATGGGTACCCTCGCTTTGGGAGGTAATACAGCAACTTCAAATGGTGCAGGTGCTTTCGGGGACCCAAACTCAACCTCAATTGGTCTTGGCGTCTTGGCGGAATATGGTGCTTCAAGATCGAGTGGTATGGACATGTTCACCTCAGCGTCCTCAGAAGGCTGGATCTGGACTACAATCGGATTAAGTGTGACTGTCGGTTTCTTCGGCTCGTCACCTTCAGTGATCAATCTGATCGATCCTTTGGGGTCCCAATCATCTTCTATCTCGATCATGTGAACGCCTCCACCCTTGTGGTCAGGTAGAGAGTTGTTGCGAACATTAGGAGCAGGCTCCTTTGCCACGATGATCTTATTGTCAATTAAAGCTTGGATCTTATCCTTCAGCAAGCGACACTCGTCAATGGTATGACCCTTCATGCCGGAATGGTATGCACAGGTTTTGTTCGGGTTGACCCATTGGGAAGGATTTTCTGGAGTTATGGCAGGGATAGGGGTGACGTAACCAGCGGCTTTAAGCCTTTCATACAGCTGGTCGATTGGTTCGGCAATAGCGGTGTACTGTTTGGGAGGTCTGCGGTCGAAGTTTGGTCGGGGTCTAGGGAAATTTTGGCGAGGTGATTGATAGTGAGCTTGTTGGGTATTGTAGGCTTGGTAGACGTGTGCTGGTTGGGAGTATTTGGGTGATGTAGGCTGGTATGCAGGAGGTGGAGATGATTGGTAAGTAGGTGGTGGAGCTTGGTAGGAAGGTGAGGGTGCTTGGTAATTTGGGATAGGTTGATATATGAGAGGAGGTAATGGGTAGGTTTGGTATTTGACCGGGGATTTTGTCCTCCGTGCAACCATTACGGCACTCACATCCCTTTCTTGGATGCGCCACCAGACTGTAAAGCCTTGTTGGTAGCCTGCAATGCTTCGAAATTAGTGACCATACCACTTCTGATACCTTCCTCGATCCTTTCCCCTAGTTTGATGATGTCGGAAAATTTCTGGCCTTCGATCAACATCAACCTCTCGTAGTACTGTGGGTCCTGAGCTCGGACGAAAAACCTGTTCATCTGTTCTTCTTCTAAGGCTGGCCTGACCTTAGCAGCTTCAGATCTCCAACGAGTAGCATACTCGCGGAATGTCTCCGTGGGTTTCTTCTTTAAATTCTGGATGTAGAATACGTCTGGCGCATTCTCTTGAATCTGAATCTGTCCATGAAATCGGACGCCATACCTACCCAATTTGTCCACTTGTTGGAATCTTGGCTAATGTACCAAGATAGAGCATCCCCTTTCAGACTTCTCATAAAGAACTTCATGCGGATCTTTTCGCAGTATGTCCTCAAATGGACTCTGGGATCTCCTGTGCCATCAAACATTTCGAACTTGGGAGGTTTGTACCCCTCCAGAAGTTCAACATCTGGCTGGATGCAAAGGTCCTCATAATTCAGCCCCTCGATACCTTTGTTTCCTTCAACACCCTGGACTCGGCTAGTAAGTTTCTTGAGCTCTGCGGCCAGGTTCTTGATAAGAGAGTCTTTGTCATCAGACTCAGGTGTGCTTGAAATGGGTTGCGTGGGATGCATCATAGTTTCCACATAAATGGGATTGTTGTGATGAGGGTAAGAATGGTCATTTGTAGAGTTTAGTGGTTCGGGGATGAGTAATGAGGTGTTACTTGAGGTGTGGCATGTGTTGCAGTGGTGATGGGGAGCGGGTTGATTTTGTGGTTTCGGGATGTTTTGTGGGGGTGCGGGGTTTTGAGTGTTGGGAAAGTTGACATCTGGGGTAGTGAGGGAAAATGATAAGCTGGCCAAATCTCGGACTTGGTCTAGTTCTTCCTGAAATTTCAATAACTTTTGTTCAAGCTGGGAGGCACTTTCCTTGGAAACCTGAATACCCTGGGAAGTCTCTACCCTTTCAACCGAATTCTCCTTCCTGATGTTACCCAAGTCTTCCATTTTTCCTTTGTTCTTGTTTCTGATAGGACTTGCAGGAGGAGGAGGTGGAGGGCCCTTGGATCTCATAGAGTATGATGATGCTAGAGTGTAACGGACTAACCTTTGGGGAAGGGGAATAAAACAAAAAGTAAAACAAAAAGGTAACAAGTTAGTAAAGAGTATGAGGAGAAAACATTGCGATATTTAAAAACATAGTGCAAGAATATAAATCGTGTCCTAATTTGGGTGCCTCGTTGTGCCCGAGGTAGGCCTAGCGACAAGTTGATTTGGAGAACTTATAATGCTAAATGCCTTATTTTATTGATAAAAATAAGACGAATCCCAAAACGACACTAAAAAATAGCAGAAAAATAAGATGTCACTAATGGTCGTGGGCCTTATTATATTAAAGCAAAAGAAAGACTCCTAACTACTTGGTCCCAGAAGGACCTTCCTCAGACTCGGCATCTTTAGCTCCATCGAACAGCTTCACCAGCTCATGCAGTCCCAACAGCAAGTAAGCTCTAGCCAAGTGTCCCCCTTCGCTTCCTTCGGCATTCTGGCAGTTTTCGATCCTTTGGATGAACTTCCTTTTCAATTCTACCAAATATTTGCGAGCGAGAGTCCGGTCACTGGAGTGAAAGTCTTCCCACCAACTTAGCAACCTTGGGTGAATGTTGGTTACCATGCCGAATCTGGGGACTTTGTGCCTCATTTTCTGCAAAACAAAGTGTTAGACCCTTACCCCGCCAGACTCGGCTATTTAAACCAATAATTAGCATAAACGACATTTAGTTCTCCAAATAAATGCACATAATATGGTGGTGTCCGTATGGGTTCCAAGGAAACCCAGTGGACCTTGGACAAGGCTATCTTAAAGAGTCATTATGTGGACAGCATAACTGATCGACTAGGTTTGACAGTGATGCATGCACAGTCAAAACAGAGTAAGGTTTCTATGGGGTATTAGACAGGTACCCTTGAGCGGACAACTCAAGAGGGAAAGGCACGGAACCGTCGACTGCACCGCTGATCGACTGGTTTTACCGCAAATACACCTTTACCAAATTTAGGGGTAATAATATCGGAAGGGCGCAACCACTCATTATAAGCGTTGCTATGGTATTTTGTTTGGCACGAGTGGAATATGATGTTGAATATGCAGTTACAATAGCCAAACAAGTTGTCACATATTTGCACGTTCATAAAATAATAATTACAATAATTGCTCATGATTACAACAGTATTGAACAAAAAGCGGTAAAAGCAATAAAGAAAAAGAAAACAAAAAGCCAAGTCAGTTTAGAAGTAGAAGAGAGATAAAGACATTGAATAAAAGCAATAAAGGAGCAATAAAGTCACAAATAACATGCAATGGTAAAAGCCTAAAGAAATCCCCAGCAGAGTCGCCATGCTGTCGATGCCCCCTTTTTCTCGCGAAATCGGGTTTATGACATTTGGGTGGACAACTCTATTCCCTTTGGGAATTTGGGTTTTGGAATTTAGAAGAGTCGCCACCTAATGATTGAGTGCATTAGGACACTTAGAATAAAAATAAAAAAAAGAACCAGAGAATGGGTAAGGGCTTGAAATTATCTCGGGGAGAAGGTGTTAGGCACCCCCAAGATCCACTAGTGTGGTTCCCGGCCATGCTATAATTGTGACTTTAAATGCAAATGACAAGTAAAAAAGCAATAATCACAAATACAGGGTAGTTTTCACGTAATGATTGCAAGCGATTAAAATAAAAGAAGTTAAAGAGGTTGAAGCTTGGGAAGAGAATAGTTTTGAAATTCTGAAAATAAACAAGTAAAGGGGAAGGGATTTGCACATAATTTCTGCGAGCAATTAAGCTAAATAAGCGTACGTTCTGGGAAGAAAGCAGTTTTAAAAGTTCTGAAAATAACCAAGTAAAAGGGAAGGGGGTCCTAAGTTTATAAATAATATGGATCACATCAATGCAATACCCAGTAATCACTCCTCCAAAGAGGGGCTACACGTGGTATTAACGCACCGGTCATCATATCCATATCTACCATTTCCCACCCCGTTTAGGTAGTAAAGCGCGGAATAGTATCGTTGCTTATTGCATGCTATTACTCGTCCCAATCCTATCAGTCCCGGAGGCATTTGGGACTACTAATCCTAAGGGGAGGGAGTTGGGCTTTTCAAAGTTTAAAAGGATAAAAGTCTAAGGCGACAAACAAAACACATAAGCAATTAAGGGGGAACAAGTAGCAGTTAAAGGCTCAAACAGGCCTCCTCATTTAAAGAAACAGATCGTTTAGCACGACTTACAAATACTGGTTAGGTCTTTAATTAAACTTAACGTAGGAAGGGTGGCTGATTTAGCATATATTTTCAGATAAGAAGTCTGAATTAGACCTGCCTGCTGGTTGTAATTATTAAAGACTGGCAAAGTTGATTAATTACCTAAAGGTTTGCCTAGATGAGGCCTGCAATCGAAGTATCTAACATTTGCAGAAGGCATGCTGGTTTAAAGAAAGATTACTGATTTAAGAGACAACAAAATCTGCAGGTATTAAACGACATTAACTACTGATTTTAGACTTGCAAACGAGCTAGACGATTCAGATTCATTTAGTTATCCCTATAGGCATGCTTTCTAAGCGTGATTGATTTAGGACGTTTGTAAGAGTGTAGGGATCCTATAGGCATGGTAGCTAGAGTGCATTTGTTATGGAATAAACCAACTTCCAAGGACTAGATTCTCCAAAGCCTTTCTCTTATTTGGGATGTGTCAAGATTCCAAGGAGTTTCATGAACTCCACGCAATGCTTACACCCCAAATATCATTGTAGAAACATAGTGCAATGTGGAAGGGCCAGCCCTCAAATGTCCAAGTTCAGAGGGAACTCAAGGTCTCAAGGCAAGGCTCATAGGAGGGGGGAAGAACTTAGAGACTAGGAGTAAATGTAAGTGAAATAGAGGGGAATTGGGGAAGGAGATGGCAGGTTGGTGGTCATGCCCAGCAAATGGGATGTTGGCACACCCTTGACCAACCTGTCAGCTATAGAATTGGGGAGTTAAGACCTATTGAAGGTCAGGTTCAGCCCTGGACAGCAATTTAGATCCTGCCAGGCTATAGTTTAACTCAGCACACATAGGGGTATGGGTTATGGGGATTCATACTAGAAACAAGATACAAGAAAAGAGCAGGCAAAGGGGCATACCCAACAAGGAGACATACTGGCACACCTTCCAGCCTACTTAAGGGTTAGGGGGTCAAAAACATAGGTCATGGACAACAATTCTTGCTGCCATGCCCTAAGTCCCCACTCACAAACACATAGGGGTAATGGGGTAGGGAGCAATTGTTCATAAGGAAGAGAAGCAGGCAATAGCATATAGGCACTTTATATCAGATGTTACACTTTACAAAGTATAGAAAGTAGACATGGATACAAGGACTGTAAATAAACACATTGGGGTGATACTGAAATTAATATTAGGACATACCAGTTTCAAAGAAGCAAGTAAAGAGAAGCAGTAGTCTTGTAAAAGCCAAAGTGCAGACAAGAAGCAAGAATGCTCTAAGTATAAGTTCAGAAGAGAATTGTGATTGTGATTTTACGAGTGTGTGTGATTGTTCTCAATCCTCTTCTTTTTTCTTGTGTTAAGGAGTCATGTATTTATAGTGTAGAAAGCAGGAAGAGACAAGGCAATAATTTTGAAAGCTGATTGCTAATCAATTACACGAAAATTTCCCTTAATTAAGGGATTCAGATTCAAACGGGCATAACTAATTAAGGAAATAAATTAATCAAACACTTTTCAAAGCAGTACAAGAGGGGTAAATACATAATAGTTATTTAAGGGCAGGGTTTTGACAGTACACGGTTGTATAATTAAGGAAAGAGAATCAATTAACAGCCACAAAATCAGAAGTCCAAATACTTGGTATGAGTGAACCCAGTCAAAAAAGGTGAAGAAAAGGTTTTACTTAAGGAAAATCAGTAACACTCAATTAACCCCAAAAAAAGGATTCTAATTCAATCATAAGTTGGAAAGCCTTTTGAAAAAAGGTTCAACACACACATATAAAAGAACTGTCATGCTAATCAGAAGAGGTCTAGTATAGAATAATTCAGAGTCATAAACAATGAGGTTCAAATTCAGTACATAGGTCCAAAATGAGTTTGAGAGAGACCAGGGTTCCAAATAGAACCCTAGTCCAAACACAAGACCAAACTCGCCAAAAACCCCAACTCCTAGGGTTTTCAACTCGAATCAGACACAGAGGAGAGAAGACAAATAACTGAAACAGGCTCAGAGGTCTCTTTCAGAGACTTATGAGAAAACGAACAAATACAATAGCAAGTTCGAAGCAACAGAGTGAAGAAGTTGATACGAAACATAGTGAGAGTAGAAGGAGCATGTTTTAAGAAAACTTGGAACTCAAACAAGTTCCTAAGAGCAAAAGAGGTAGTATAGTACTTAAGAGAACAGTAGAAGAAACACGTTTAAAAGAATTCAAATAAAGGTCCAGTGAAAGGCAAACAAAGAATTAAAATTAGTAGAAAATTACAGTAGAAGAACACAGGGGGTATCGGGAAAAAAACCCAGCAAAAGAACACATAAGGAAACCTAGCAAGATAAACATGGGAGAGCATGATATAGAAACGTAGTAGAAGAAAGAACGGGGCACAGTAGAAGAACATGCAAACATAAGAACACAGTAGAAGATCATGCAAGGTAGAAAAAGAAAACATAAGAACATAGCATAGAAAGATACACATAAGGAGAAGAAGAAAAAGAGTCAGAGAAACATTTTGAAACTTTCAGAAACCCTAAATCGAAGAGGAGTAATTTTTGAAAGAAAAATCGGGGAAACGTTTCAAAATTCCAGTAAAGCACAGATATAAAACCGATCTACGAAAACAATTAGAGAAACCTCGAATAGCCAGGGTTTCAGAGGAACCCTAGAATGAGAAAGGCTTGGAAAAGGTCCGATCTTGGTCGGATGAGTGAGAACCAGGCTCGAGATGCTTTGGATATGCCGGAGCAAGGCCGGAAAGGCCATACAACCTTGAATCGACGGAGATCTGGGTGAAAACCTTCGAGGTCAGACCTCGAATCTTCAAGTACCAAGTGTATAAGAGCAAAGGGAGGTGAGTTTAAGGCTCCCATGGCCTGGGAGGCCATGGATTCCAGTGGGCTTAAGGTAGAAGACGATGTGAGGGTGCTAGGGGAAGGGGAAGGTTCGAGAGAGTTTGAGAGATGAGAGGATTCAAAGGCGGCTGCTTAGTTGAAAATGAGTTAGGGTTGGGGTGTTGGTAGATTAAAAAGGAATGGACGGATCGTAGTCGTTGATCATTTTGATCAACGGCCTATATCTAATGGGGAGCCGGGCGGGTTGAATTAATTGGATCAGGGGCGGGTAATTGGGGAATTGGGCCGGTCCAATTGAGGTTGAAATTGGGTTAATTGGGGGGCTGATTTTAGGCTAAAATTGAAATGGAATAGGGCTAGTATTTAAATAGCCATTTTTCCCTTTTTATTTTATAAAAAATAAAAAAAATAGTAAAATGATTTTTGACAACAAATTAAAGTTACTAAATTAATAAATAATATATAAATATTAAATTAAAAATTGTGGAATCAATTTTATAATTATAAACGCAAATTAATTCTTAAAATAGGCTAATATTGCAATTATATGCAATTTAGCTTTAAAAAATACTAATAACTTGTAAAAAATGTGCAAAAATTAACTTAGCTATATTTTGGGATGAATATGAGAATAAAAATAAATTAATCACCAAAATGATAACTTTGGGGATAAGTATTGGGTTTTCCCTTGATAAAATAGGGTAATAAATTGATTAAAAAATCTTTTGAAAATTAAGGAAAAATAAATAAACCCTGGGACATGCTCATATATGCATACATATGCTATCTTTAAAGTATTCTGCATATAAAGATACATAGGGAAAAATTGGGTATCAACACCGGGCATGTCGCCAAGCAAGGTTGTTGATTTCGGTATTGATTTGATGTCGGGCACCATATCGTATGGCACCAGCTGAGTTAAAGGAGTTGAAGGAGCAGCTTCAGGATTTCCTTGATAAGGAGTTCGTTGGTAGGCCAATGCGGATGCGTGTTCTAACTTGAGTCGGCTTGGTTGGCTCCGGATTGTATTGGGGAGGGATGTGTTGATTCGATTGTTATTGATCTTATTAGTAATCTGGGGAGGCCTATGAGTTATCTTTCTGCGTTTCAAGGTGTTGTGACTTGTTGGTTATAGGCATATATGGTACGGTTCTATTGAGGTTTCTTAGTGGATGTCGAGCAGGAAAGAGTATTGGATATTGCTCGGCGGATGGCGTATTGGTTATATCCTTTTGGGTTGAGTAGTGTTATGTAATTGCTTCACTGTGGTCATGATGATTTTCTTTGGTTCTAGACATCAAGTGCGCGTGGTCGTCAATTTCGAGCAGAGTGACTTGAGGTGTTTCATGTGGGGCAATATTTGGATAGGATCGCGCATTGCAGCGAAGTTATGTGGAGATATGACCTTGCGGGTTAGATTCGTGTGCTCTATTTCTACAATGTGAGACGGGTTCTCAGCTTTGTGTTGTGGTGGTACCGGTGAGCTTTAGGTACAGCTCTTTCATTTGGGTCATTATCATGAGTCGAGTATGTTTGGATTATCTCTTATTGGTGCGCGGATTGCGCAAGTTACGGCTTTAGTCTGCATTGTCATGTCACCAGAGTGGTTGTGTGTGATTAGATGAGACCGTTGGGATCATTAATGAATACGAACGGATTCGGTTCCAGCATGTTGGAAGGGTAAATATCGAGGTTTTGCTCAGAAATTTGCTGGGGTCTTTGCCAAAGGAGAAGTGGCTTTATGAATGGTTGATCTAAGAAATGGTTAAGGCTTACTGTGTGTTTTATTTATCACTGGCAGTATATGAAAGTGTTGGGATGAGACCTTAGTTGACAAGAGGTTTTCTATCAGTATTCGGTTGTTGTGTGTAGATATTGTGATTAGAAGTTATCGCTACAAGTGTTTGAGTTATGTGGTATATCATGTGATTGCATCTGAGTTAGCAGGTATGGGTTATTGCAGCTTGTTCGGGCTTATTCAGAGTATAAATGTGAAATTCTGATTGTATTGATGATTTCGGAAGTGGAAATGTGGTTCTATGGTTTATGGGCTAGATTGGATTGTGGAATTTCGGTTTATATGTGTTATCGAACCTATATGAGATAGGGTGACGTGGAATCACCCCCGGGTATGTGCATGGTAAGGTTATTCAGCAATTGGTCGGCTTCTGCAACAACTCTGGGTACGTTTGAGGACGAACGTATGTTTAAGTGGGGGAGGATGTAACGACCCGACCGGTCGTTTTGAGTTTTTGCACTTTGATCGCCAATTCTCGGGCATGACTTGCCCCGTGTATGTATATTATGACTTATGTAAACCGTTGGTTTTGATTTTCAGGGTAATCGGAATGAATTTGGAAGAAACGTTCTCAGTTTGAAACTTGAAATTTGAAAGGTTTGACCAAGATTTGACTTGTTTGTATATGATCTCGGATCGGAAATTTTATGATTTGGTTAGCTTCGTTAGGAGATTTGGGACTTAGGAGCGTGATTGGAATGCATTTTGGAAGTTCGTGGAAGGATTAGGCTTGAATTGGCGAAGTTGATATTTTGGCGATTTCCGGTTGGTAGGTGAAATTTTGATCCAGGGGTCAGAATGGAATTCCGAGAGTTGCAGTAGCTTCGTTATGTCATTTAGGATGTGTGTGTAAAATTTCAGGTCATTTGGATGTGGTTTGGTTGGGTTTTTTATCAAAAGCGTATTTTGGAAGATTTTAGAAACTTAGGCTTGAATCCGATGTGTTTTGGGTGATTTGATGTTGTTTGAGATGTTTTGATGATTGGAACAAGTTTGAATAAGGTTTTAGGATGTGTTGGTAACTTTGGTTGAGGTCCCGGGGGCCTCGGGTGAGTTTCGGGTGGTCATTCGGATCATATTTGGATTTTGAAAGTTGCAGAAATTGCAGGTTCAGTGTTACAGAAAAATTGCCCTTCGTGATCGCGTAGGGTGTATCGCGATCGCGGAAGGATTGAGGAAGGCCAGGAAATAAGTCTTCGCGTTCGCGAGAGGTGCTTCGCGTTCACGGAAGGTTGGTAAGCAGTGCATCGCGTTCGCGTAGGTGTTATCGCGTTCGCGAAGGTTTGGGTGGAGGAAGCATCGCGTTCGCGATGGGTGTCACGCGTTCGCGTAGAGGAAAAATGTGGTCAACGCGAGTTTGTGCTTTGCGAACGCGAGGGTTTGACCGCGTTCGCGAAGAAGGAAAGTCAGGCCTGGGCAGAATATTTTTAAGTCGTCTTGTCCGCGATTTTGGGTCTATTTTCACCCATAGTTGATCATTTGGAGAGCTTTTTGAAGGAGATTAAAGAGGGACTCAAGGGGAAACGACTTGAGGTAAGATTTTTGGACTTAAAACTCGATTATTATGTGAATTCCACCAATCATGAAAACTAAGCCAAAAATTGAATAACTAGGGCTTGAGAAATTGGACTTTTGGTTTGGGATTTGAAGGCTCATTTGTGGCCTGAATTTGATGTTCTTGATATGTATGAACTCGTATGAGGATGAGGATTCCATTGATGTGAAAATTTTTGAGTTTCGAGAAGTGGGCCCGGGGCTCGGGTTTTGCTAATTTCGGGATTAGTGCCCGTTATTGATTGTTTTCGCTTGGGCTTTGTTCCCTTGGCATATTTTGACGTCCTCGTTCTGATTTTGGATAGATTCGACGCGTGTGGAGGCCTCTTCGAGGGGCAAAGGTGTCGCAAGCTAGAGATGTAGCCGGTTCGAGGTTAGTAATGGTTGTAAATGATGTTCTGAGGGTTTGAAACCCCGGATTTGCACATCGTAGTGCTATATTGAGGTGATGCACACGCTTAATGACGAGCTTGGGGTCGTGCACTATTGGGGATTGTGACTTGGTCCGTCCCGATTGATGATTTTACCGCATATTTGATTGAAATCTATTTGTTATCATCATTATTTGGGTTGAATGCCATATTTGGGCTCCGTGCCAATTATTTGAACCCTTCGTGGATTGTTGTTGATGTTTCCTCAGTGTTTTGACTTTGTACTTGAACTCACTCATGTTATTTCCATTGTTTTCAAAACTCAGCCATGTTTACTCTGTTTAATACTCAAATGATATTTAAATGATGTTTTGGGCTGAGAAATACTGTTTTACTGTTTCCCGAGAGGCTTATGTGATTTTTGACTAAGTAAGGCCCAGGGCCTGTGTTGTGAGGATATCTTTGGGATGGGGCTGCACGCCGCAGCGGTGATACATTTCTCTGGGATCGGGTTACTCGCTGCAGCGGTGATACATTGATTTGATTATGAGGCCGAGGGCCTGAGATTGTACGCCACGAGGTGGCTTGATATTGATATGAGGTCGAGGACCTGTTTATGATGCCACGAGATGGCTTGATATTGCGCTTGGGCCGAAAGGGGCCCCTCCAGGAGTCTGCACACCCCCAGTGAGCGCGGGTACCCAGTGTGATGTGTGATATAGCCCGAGGGGCTGGTTTTGTTCTATGTGATTACCCGAGGGGCTGGTACCATTCTGAGATATTGCCCGAGGGGCGGAGTTGTTGACATTGTGCCCGAGGGGCGAACCTTATGTGCTTATCTTTCTTATTTGCCTGTCATTTACTTGCTTAACTGTGTATTTGTGCCCGAGGGGCGGATATCTATGCTTATTTGCACTAGTTGTTCTGCATTCATTTGCGTCTGTTGGAAAAGGTATTTTCAAAAGGGTTTAAACTGAGCTAAGATTTTTAAAGGATTTTACAGCTTCATTGCTTCTCTTACTGGTTTTGAAACCGCTTCTATATAGCATGTTGATGCTCTTTTCGTGATTTCTTATCACTCAGTCTTTATTTATGATTATTACTCACTGAGTTGGAGTATTCACTTTACTCCCTGCACCTTGTGTGCAGATTCAGGTATTTTCTGAGCTTGGTAGCAGTTGTCGGTGGAGTTAGCATGGTAGCTGTCGGCGTTCGCAGCACTATTTTCCCTCTTTTCATTCTATTAGACTGTATTGAGTACATTTCATACCTTGTCAGTTGTATTTAGACTTAGTAGATGCTCATGACTAGCGACACCCCAGTTTGGGCTGTGTTTGGGTTGTACTTCCGCATTGTTATGATATTATTCGTTGTTTAGCGTTATTAAATCATGTTTTAGCATGTTGTATTGCTGTTTAGCTATTTAACTTCGAATTGGAAATGTGTCGGCAGGCCTTGTCTTCACGAGAGGCACCATCACGACCGGGTCTGGGTTTAGGGTCGTGACATGCACACAACCCAAAAAATACTTTATGCCACATAGGGACAAATCATACGAGTACAATATTATTGGTTCGGAGTGCCTAGATCAATCATTATCGACTATGCTGCCAATCTCAACAGTGATCGGATGAAAGTCATGTATCAAACATTCAAAATCATGTACCAAAACTCTACAACGTATAGGCCACAAATGAATGGAGTCGTAGAGGCTGCCAACAAGAACATTAAGAATATATTAAGGAAAATGGTGGACAATTACAAGCGGTGGCACTAGAAGCTACCATTTGCTCAGATCGGGTACCGCACCACAATCTGAACGTCAACTGGGGAAACTCCCTACTTACTGGTCTATGGTACTGAAGCTGTTATACCTGCTGAGGTGGAAAGTCCTTCCTTGAGAATCATACAGGCCGAGCTCAGTGTAACGACCCGATCAGTCGTTTTGAGCAATTTCACTTCGCTCGCCATTTCTCGGGCATGACTAGCCCCGTATGATATATTATGACTTATGTTAATCGTTGGCTTTGGTTTTCAGGATAATCGGAATAGACTTGGAAGAACAATTCTCAGTTTAAAGTTTTAAATTTGAAAGGTTTGACCAAGTTTTGACTTTTTAGTATATGATCTCGGATTTGGATTTTTATGATTTGGTTAGCTCCGTTAGGTGATTTGGGACTTAGGAGCGTGATCGAAATGTATTTTGGAGGTCCGTGGAAGATTCAGGCTTGAATTGGTGAAATTGGAAATTTGGCATTTTTCGGTCGGCATTGGAAATTTCGATATCGGGGTCGGAATGAAATTTTGGAAATTGGAGTAGGTCCGTTGTGACATTTGTGACGTGTGTGCAAAATTTTAGGCCATTCGGAGGTGATTTGATAGGTTTCGGCGTCATTTGTGGAATTTGAAAGTTTATAAATCCTTAGGCTTCAATCAGAGGGTGATTTGATGTTTTGATGTTATTTTAAGTGTTCCGAAGGTTGGAACAAGTTTGAATGATGTTATGGAATGTTTTGGCATGTTTGGTTGGGGTCCTGAGGGCCTCGGGTGTGTTTCGGATGCTCAACGGGACGTATTTGGACTTGGAAATTTGGCAGTTTTGCTGGTATTTCTGTTGTAGAAGGTCCTTCTTCGCGATCGCGGAGAGAAGGACACGGTCGTGTAAGGGAAAGGTCTGAGGCTGCTTGTTTCTTCTTCGCATTCGCGAACATAGGTCCGCGTTCGCATAGGGCGTGGCAGATGGACCATCGTGTTCGCATTGATGAGCATGCGTTCGAGTAGTGTTGGGTCTGAGTTGAGGCAATGTGGTTATTCTTCACGTTCGCGAGGTCGGTTCCGCGAACGCGTAGTTCAGTCAGTGGTTCTTAACGCGATCGCGAAGGTTATTATGCGATCCCGTAGGGTTAAAATGAGGGCAGTCACTATTTGTGGTTCGCGATCGCTAGGGTCTTTCCGCGATCGCGATTAAGGAAAATTATCTGGGCAGAATGTATATAAGGCCATCTTCGCAATTTTTAGGCCATTTTTCACCATTGTTGAACGGTTTTGAAGCTTTTGGAGAGGGATTGAAGAGGGATTCGTAGGGAAACACTTGGAGGCAAGATTTTTGAACTCAATACTCGATTCTGTGATGATTTGTAACTAATTAGACATGAAATTAGTGGGATTTAAAGCCTAAAATTGGGGAATTAGGGCTTGAAATTGGAGAGTGTAAATTGGGGATTTGAGGGGCCATTTGAGGTCCGATTTTAATGTTCTTGGTATGTATGGACTCGTGGGAGGATAAGGATTCTATTGATGTGATTTTTATTGGATTCCGAGACGTGGGCCCAGGGGGTCGGATTTGGCTAATTTCGGGATTTTTGAGTTAATTTTATTATTTTCGCTTGGGCTTTATTCCTTTAGCGTGTATTGATGATATGATTCTGATTTTGGATAGATTCGAGGTGATTTGAGGACGAGTCGAGCGGCAAGGGCATCGCAATGTAGATGTCCATCCGGTTCGAGGTAAGTAATGATTCTAAATGTTGTCCTAAGGGTATGAAACCCTAGATTTCACATCGTTGTGCTACTATGAGGTGACACACACGCTAGATCACGAGCGTGGGGTTGTGCACTGTTGGAGATTGTGACTTGGTCCGTCCCGTGAGTCTGCTAAGTCGCATATTTGATTGAAAATTATTTGATATCATTGTGTTTTGGAAAATATTACTATGTTTTGGGCTGAATGCCGTATTTGGGCCTTGTGACAATTCTTTGGACCCTTAGGGGCTTTTTACTACTCTTTCCTCACTGTTTTGGTTCAATATCTACACTCAGTCATGCTACGTTTTACTGATTTCATAACTCAGTCTCTATTACTATGTTTTTATGCATAAAATGATATTTTTGGCTGAGCACCCTGTTTTACTGATAGCCCGAGTGGCTTGTGAGGCTGATGAATGAGAGGGATCGAGGGTCTGATTGTGAGGTTGATGACTGAGAGAGGCCGAGGGCCTGGTGGTGAGGATTATATATATTTATAGATCGGGTTGCACGCCGCAGCGATATTATATAGATATTGGATCGGGCTGCACGCCGCAGCGATATTATATAGAAATTGGATCGGGCTGCATGTCGCAGCGATATTATATAGATATTGGATCGGGCTGCTGATCGATGCCAACTCCGCACTACTAAAAAGTAGAAAGAGAGGGTCGCAATAGCTTTTACCCGATTTTGGGTCGGGATCGAATCCACAGAGAGCTAGGATTGGAGTCGAGTATCTATTTAGGTTGGAATTGCGTATTTGTTCCAAATATCACTTCTATTCATTTTTGGTTTTTCTTTATATTCTACTATGATCAAACTACAAATTATAATTGCAACTAAATTAAGCTAAGAGTAAATAGCTACAAGTTGTATTTAATGGTCTAAAAGGCACTAGGATAGTGACTTTCACCTAGGTGGCCAATTGACGGGTACTTGCATCCAAGGCACGATTGACATGATTGGGGAATATGTTATAACCGTTGCTCGATACTACCCACTCTACACCTCTCGGTAGAAAGAGTGATTTTGCCCAATTGACTTTCTCAAGACCAATTGGGTGTGCATATTTGTCCAAGCAACTAGGGTTCAAGTCGGGTATTACTCTCTCGAGGTTTAACCCTTTAATTGGGACTATCAAATCTCTTGAGTCCATCCCAATTCCTTGTTGAGTCAATTTTGGAGACTTAGGCTCTCTTTCTCAAGAAGAGCCTAAGACAACTTAGCACAAACTAGTGTTTGCAACCACTAATTCATAAATTAAACCATAAAATTGACCCAAATAACAAACACCCATAGTCAATCTAACCTTAAATCACAACACCCATCAATTACCCACACTAGGGTTGAGCCACAACCCTAGCTACTCATGCTTGAAGAGAGAATCAGAGAAATAGATGAAGAGAAAGACATATTAATTAATTACTAATGTAAATACAAAGATTCAGCGATTAAAACTAAGTAAGAGTGCCCAAAATGGCTAAGAAAAATCTTCTCACGAGCGCAGCTACTGTATTACAACGTCAGATAATATCTGATGCCCTAAAAATGGAAAAAGAATCTATTTATACTAAGCTGGAAAAACTGGACAAAATTGCCCTTGTGGGGTCAGTGCGGACCGCACAAAATGGTGTGCGGCCGCACTAGGCTCTGGAACTTGAAATTTCGACTCTCTGAACCCAGGCTCCGCGGACCGCACAGAATGGACTGCAGCCGCGGAGGCTTTCAATGCGGTCCGCGCAGAATGGACTGCGGACCGCACAGGCTTTATCTTCTGAATTTGGCATCTCTCTGAACTTTGGTTCTACGGACCGCACAGAATGGTAGTGCGGCCGTGGTGCCTCAGTGCAGACCGCACAAAACCTTCTGCGGCCGCACTGCCTTGATGCCTGGAAATCTAACTCTCTGAATCTCCCTAGTGCGGACCGCACAAAGTGTAGTGCGGCCGCACTAGGCCTATTTCTCCTGAGTTTTGTCTTGTCTTTGGTACTTGTGCAGGTTTCACTCCCTTTGAGCCGATCTTAGACATCTTGTTACATTGTTGATCAAACCTGCAATCAAGCACAACTTATGAGCCTTTTGGGACTATTTTGTGTGAATTTATAATAAAAGCATAAGCACAAAGGGGTACAGAATGCGTCAAAATCCCTAGTTATCAGCTGCACGCTGCAGCGATATAGCGCTTGGGCTATAGGAGCCCCTCCGGAGTCTGCACACCCCCAGTGAGTGCAGTCGACTATATATATGGATCGGGCTGCACGCCGCTGCGATATATGGATCGGGTTGAATGCCGCAGCGATTATTATAAGGTACCTATTGAGCGTGAGTGCTAAGTGTGAGCGCTGATTGATGAGAGTTGAGTCTCGAGTTACTGAGAGGCTTGCCCGAGGGGCGATATATATATGAGTGATGCTTTGGCCCGAGGGGCTTGTTTTTATGAAATTACTGTTTTCACTCCTCCTTAATGTGAGTCTCTATTGAATATGTTGATTAAGTTACCAATTTCACGCATCTTTATACCGAGCCTCTATTGAAAATATTAAACAAATATTTTGAACAACTTTCGCTGAAACTGGATTTTTACGAGGTGTTCGATATTTAATCACTGAATTGGCTTTGTTATTTCCTCTAGGACTTTTCTATTACAAGATATATATGCTTTATGTCTGCCCGAGGAGCTGTAGATGAACTACGTTTTGCCCGAGGGGCCGATTATGATTTTCATCATTTTCACTATGAACTATTTTGAACCTCTACTGAATCTGTTAGAAAGACATCTTTCAAAGGATTTTTACTGAAATCGGAGTTTAACGAGATTATTTGATTTGTGTCCTGTTTTGGAAACATACTGTACCCACTATGGTGCTATGATGTGGTTTACGTAATTTTTTACTGCTCAGTCATTATTTACTTTTACTACTTACTGAGTTGGCGTACTCACAATACTCCCTGCACCTTGTGTGCAGATCTAGATATTTCTGAGCTCGGTGGCAGGTTCATCGGAGTTAGCAAGGTAGTTGCCTGCATTCGCAGCCCTGCCTTTCTCCTTCCCATTCTAGTACTTTATATTTCAGATTTGTTTTGTATTGATTAGAGAGTGTTGAGTGTATTTAGTGGCTCATGACTAATGACACAAAATTCGGGCTGGGTTGATGTATTTACATACCTGATTCCGCGTATTTCTGTTGACATATTAAAAATGAAAGATTTGAGACTCAATCTGCTTTAGAAAATACAAATTTTACAAAAGATCTTCTATATTGTTCGTGTTGTTTCGGCTGGCCTAGTTCTGTGATAGGCGCCATCACAGCCGAGGTATTTGGGGTCGTGATAAGTTGGTATCAGAGCCTAGGTTACATAGGTTTCATGAGTCATGAGCAGGTTTAGTAGAGTCTCACGGATCGGTACGGAGACGTCTGTACTTATCCTCGAGAGGCTGCAGAACCTTTAGGAAAATCCCACATTCTTGAATTCTTATCATGCGTTATTGATTCAGCTTGAAATATAACTCTTTGAATTCCTTCCACACGTTCGTATGCGCACATGAGCGCTCAGTATCAGCTGTGCATCGACGGCTTGTGATTCCCAGATCGAGGGGCGATATGTGATTTCTGTGTGTTGATGTTTGGCCAGTCTGGAGGACTTTAGGCCGGGCTTTGCTTGTAGCTTGAGCACTAAGGTGTTGATTGTGTGAGCACGTGCTTTTGGACTTATATGTCCGAAAGTGTCCCTATTTGTGGAAGTGATGGATGGATGGCTATGTGATGAGAATGATGTGACTGCGTGATGTGTTCATATGATTTAGATGTGATAAGAAGAGTCTACTTGAGGGTAGGAAGAACGATTTGGTGCTTGATTTGCATCGTGATTTGATGTATAGCCTCGAGTTGTGGGTGTGTTGAAGGATCTTTTCGTGTTTTCTAGCTATTGAATGAAGTAAATTTCATGTCGTGATATGAGTTCAGACTTAGGAAGGGTAAGTGATCGGGTAATAGTTATGATTATGGAAGAGTATAGAGAGATATTAGTTTGAGGCTAAGCAAGTGGATTATCCCCTGCGGAGTATTTTGAGGGTTGTGTGATCCTATGCTGTTGGTTGGGAGTCCTCTTTTATTAGTAATTATACGTGCTGCAGTTTGAGTTTGGATCGCGTAGAAGAGTTGTCTTGACTGTTACGAGGGTGAATGCGAGTTTTGCATATGATTTGAAACACTAGATGGTTTGTGTTGCATGAGCTTACGAAGGATTTAGTTGAATCTCACTATGGTATTATGGCAGTAATAGAGTAGGGACATTCTGAGTTTTATGTGTTTTGATCTATGGATTTGAGCCAAGTGGGGGAGTCTGTTATTGATCAGTTGATTGCACGGTTATGTGTTGTGTTGGTTCCAGTTTGAGGCATACTAGTGAGTCAGTTGTGGCTTGCAGGAGTTGAGATCGAGGATGGCTCGGGTAAAGGAAATTTTTAATAAAGGTTACGTTATACTTTATGGGTGAATGAGAGTCACGGAAGGACTTGAGTTGTTATTGGTGAAGGATGTACGGTGCATAGAGCATGAATTTATTTGGCTGCATTAAGGTGGGGTTACTTCCATAGGTGTTGCTGTTCTAGTGGAGCACAGGTCGTTCGGTTCATTTGATCAGTCTAATTGAAACCGAAATTGAGTGGATGACTCCCGAGAATGGTTTTGAAGGATTCAAGATTTGCATGTAGTAATTGGGAATCTTCAGGATGTGTGTTGGCTAGAAACTGAGATTTATATGGGAGGATGTCAGGACTTGTGGCATTTTTGTATCGCTATGAATTATATATACCAGTATCATGAAGGCGAAGGTAATGGCTTTAGATTCGCAGAAGGTCTCTTCAAAGCGGGTATCTCGGCTGTGGTACTTTTGGGGGTGCTTCAGAAGCATACGATGGTTTATGAGCCTTAGGGCGGTGTGGTTTTATGCCAAAGTTTGTTGGGCAAGTTTTAGTTAAGGCTAGTGGTGTACTAGCAAGGAAACATATCAATTTGAAGGTAATTCGGAAGGAACTCAAAAAAAATTAGGATAGCTTGGTAGTAGGTTGGATCGGCATGGTAATGGATATGATCAGTTCTTGGGTGCTTATGATGCAGTGGGTTTCTACAGGTGTTTCGTGGCAATGCTCTTAGGTTTTGATGGCCTGCGTAGCTTGGTTGAGTTAGAGGAATTCAGTCCTGACGGTTTGGTTTGATGCTAATAGGACTCGGAGAGCTCTTGCAGGTTTCTACCACGGTTGGAGGTGTAAATTTTCTACTGGCATGAGGAGCGTGTGAGGTATAATGATTTTCTTCTAGATGGGATCAAATGGAAAGTTCTTGGCTAGTTGAATACTTAGTTGCTCGTGGCTCGGAATGAATTATAAAGTCTTCATATTTGACATATGATGGCATGGTATATGCGGTATGTTGTGTCGGATTGAGAATTACATGTGTAAGGTCATAGTTCAGTTTTGGAAGGAAGGTTCTAAATTCTTAGGCAGCATGGACAGTTTCAGATGAATAGGTAAATGAGATCATTGATTAGTGTGGCTTGATGGGGGTATACATTTCAGAAAGGGCGATGTGTTTGAGTTATGGGTGCTTCATCGGTATTGCGGTACTATCTTGTCTGATCGGCTGGTGATATTCAAAGTTTGCTTGGTGGCATAGGAGAATTATACGAGTACCCTAATGGGATGATCAAGTATTAGAGATGTGTTAGATATTCGGGCGGTAGAGTTGGGATCGGATATGATGATTTGTGTGCTTTATGGATTTGGAGACTGGGAGTTCTCATAAACAGATTATTTCGTGGTTATGGAATGTGAAGATGTGGGCAAGCTAGTCAGATGATAGTATGTGCTATGATTCAGTCATTGTGAACTTTCGGAGAGTTGTTTATCTATTATGGGTGACCAGAGTAGATTTGGGGTCCATTGGTAGGCCAATATGGATGTGCATTCTGCAACGAGTCGAATTTGTTGACTCCGAACTGCTATTGTTGGGAGATGTGCCATTCGATTGTTGTTGAGCTTATTCGTGTTCTGGAGTGATCTATGAGTTACTCTCCTATGTTACGAGGGGATTGTGATTTGTTGGGTATATGCACATATGGTGCAATTCCATTGGGCTTTATAGCGGGATTTGAATGAGACGGGTATTTGGGTCTTGCATGATTTGTTACGCATTGGATATGTTCTTTCGGACGGGCATGGCATTGCGTCATTTGCTTCTCCAGGGTTATGATGATTCACTTTTGGGTTCTCAGCATTGTGTTGTGGTGGTATTGGTGCGCTTGCGGTACAATTCTCTCATTTGAGTCATTCCCCATGATTTGAGTACACGGATTGTGGCTTTAGATCGTATTGATGTGTCATGCCACTGGAGTAGTCGTGTTGGATGAGATGAGGTCATTGAACCCAGAATGAATACTTTCGGATTCGATTTCAGCATGTTGGAAGGATAATATCGGGATTCAGCTTAGAAATTTACTATGATCCTTGCCAAAGGAGAGGGAGCTTCATGAATGGTTGATCTGAGGAATGGTTACGACTTTCTATGTGTTTCATTCATCATTGGCAGTATACGGAAGTGTTGGAATGAGGCTTTATTTGATAGGAGGTTTATTATTGATATTCGGTTGTTTTGAGCAACTGCTGTGATTAGAAGCTATCGCTATGAGTGTTTGAGTTATGTAGTATATCATGTAATTGCATCTAAGGTGGCAGGTATGGTTTGTTACAGCTTGTTCGGACTTATTCAGAGTATAGATGTGAGATTCTGATCTTATAGATGATTTCGGAAGTGGAAATTTGGTTCTAAGGTTTATGGGCTTGGTTGGATTGCGTAATTTCAGCTATGTTGTGCTATCGGACCTATATGGGATGGGGTGACGTAGGATCACCCCCGACTATGTGTAAAGTGAGAATACATGGCGATTTGATGGCTTTTGAAACAACTCTGGGCACGTTCGAGGACGAACATATGTTTTAGTGGGGGAGGATGTAGCGACCCGATCTGTCACGACCCCCAGTTCGCCCTCCGTGAATTGTCGTGACGGCACCTAGTCCCTATGACTAGGTAAGCCTAACAAATGCGAAAATAAACAATTTGCGGAAGAAATAATTAAACCTAAAAAAAATAACCGAATGAAACAGTATTTAAGATGCCGCTCGGCATACACAATATCAATCTTAAGGGGAAAGTCCCCCACACAAGGTTAGACAAGCCACTTACCTCGAACCGGCTCAAAATCAACCCGAAACCACGCTCCTGCCACGAGTATCCAACTCCAAATGGCCCAAATCTATTCAATTCAATTTCAATAATGTAAATAACACTTCACGTAACTGATTCTACAATTAAATTCCAAGCTAATACACGAAATTAGGTAAACTAACCAAAACGCCCCTCGAGCCCACGTCTCGGAATCGGGTAAAATTTACATTTTCAGAATCCTCATACCCTCACGAGTCTAACCGTACCAAAATTATCCAATTCCGATACCATTTGGTCCTTCAAATCATCATTTTATATTTTTGAAAGATTCACAAATTTTCTTCCCAAATTCCATCCCAAATCACGAATTAAATGATGAGTTCAATGATAGATTCATGTACTCTAGCCAAATCTGAGTTAGAATCACTTACCCCGATGAATTTCTTAAAAAACCTTCGAAAAATTGCCAAAATCCGAGCTCTCTAGGTCAAAATATGAAATAAAACCCAAAACCTCGTATTTATAGAGCACCCCCCGGATTTCCACCACTTAGCACAAGTACGCGCTCGTCACCTCACGTACAAGGCATTTCAATTACCACAATATCAATCCTAAGGGGAAAGTCCCCCATACAAGGTTAGACAAGCCACTTACTTTAAACATCGAAACTCCTTTGCTGCACATCCGAGCTCGCGACATCCTTGTCAACACCGAACTGCAACCTTGATCCTCACTTCAAATTCCACACCACACACTGCACCAACATGCCAATATACGATAGAACACGATTTTCATCATAACTCCGTAACCACTAATAGATTAACACTTTATCATATAAAATTTTTCACTTAACTCACTTCAGGAGAACTATAGCAACACACAGGTGAATTCTCATAACCGTAGAATATGCAAATCTCTAAGTAGTGGTCTAAGCCATCATAGCCCTTCCGGGATCCGCCTACACATGACAGGCCATAACAGTGGAATACTTCTGAATAACATCAATTACGGCGGTCGACAAGCCTCATGTGCCGTCACAAATCACTTGCATAACTTGATCACGTTGAAGGAAATGATCACTACCACCAATATGCCAATTCAACTATGGCAAACCAATCTATCTTCTTCCAAATTAATTCTTGATTGCCTTAGAAATAATAATAACTCCATTAAACACATAACACACTCCATCTGCACTCATCCCGAGTGACCTTGAATCACGAGACCATGCTGTCTCAAATCCCACGAACCATTTCATACCTCCAAATGCTACACTGTGAGTCAAAACATCATAGAACATTCAGTGCCTCTTCTCATAAGCTGCTACAAAGCTTGATTCTTAACCGTTGGCTCGAAATCATTAGGCACCACGCTTTGCCCCTTTGAATCCACTAGGACCGTTGTTGAGAACCACCCGCTCTGACTTGGCCCCGAATATAATCAACTCAATGAATCTTCTAGCACATGAATACCCTCTCGATGAAGCACCCGGCAGAATCACTTCCCTTGAAACCCGCCTCTATACAAGGCATAAATTCTGAATCCGAGCTTACTCTCTAGCTGCACGAGTCCATTCACCCCTTGTGGACATCAATTAAATGCGCGGCAACATCCTTCCAATTCAAAGTTACGTTGTATCCTTCTTCAATTCAAGTAGCTCCTTTCCGTTATATCAAATCTCCTGTCGCATAATAGCCCATACTTCAAATTAGATCTGTAGACCCCAATCATCAATCACTAAAATTTCCAAGTCATTCCAAACTCTCCTGAAGGTGCGTAGTCATCCTAGCACAAAGCCCATATGCAAATCCACCACTCTCCCACTTTGGCGAAACTCACCCCTCTAATCGACCACTCGACCTTTGCTCCATATACCTGGCCTTCTAGAAATTTTAACCACCGCTTGACACTCCCCACATGTCTTTCCTCATCCTTTGCTGCTCAGTTGTTGCCTTAATAAAATCTATCTCCGTAGCACTTGAACCCATAAATCGCTACTAACTTTAAACCTTTCCGGAGATCATCTTTCTCGAGCCGTCAACATTAGAAACACCGATTCAATCCTGAACCACCGCCCCACGCGGTATCCAACTGTCGTTTCTCCAATATTATTCCATAATATCCTACCCCAAGGGTGAATTGCAGAAGACCATAACACCGGCGAACTTAACACATATAATCGAGGACGACGACACTATATCGCAGATAAAAATTCCACCACGCTTGAAATTACCAAGTCTCGTTACTCCATCACCCCAAATCTGGACACTCATAGGCCAATTGCTTTTCCTCCGCCGAAAGTGAAATATCATATCTCTGAATCGTGCACTGAGTAGATTTCCTTTCAACTCATTCACCGCCCCAGCACATAGGCAAGTCTCCTACATCAAGTCAATACTGTGCGATAACCAATCGCGAGCATCATAGAAACCTGTGCATAGCCTCCCAGCTCTTAGAAGCACAACTATCGAGCCGAAACGATAGAAAAATCCTTCCGCAAGGCGCCGACAATAGCTCACCCAACTATACCGGGAGAAATATCCTGCACCACATCTGTAGTTGTTGATACCCAATTTTTCCCTATGTATTTTCATACTCAAAATACTTTCGAAATAGCATGTGTATGCATATATAAGCATGCCCAAGAGTTTGGTATTTTGCCCTAATTTTTAAGATTTTAAAATCAATTTATTGTCTATTTCTAGCAGTACAAAATCCAATAATTATTCCCAAAATTATCATTTTTGGTGAATAATTTATTTCTATTCTCATATTTCCACCAAAATATAATTAAGGTGATTTTTGCATATCTTTACAAATTTATTTGGTATTTCTAAAGCTAGATTGCATATAATTGCAATTATAGCCTATTTTACGATTAATAGCATTTTACAATTATAAAATTATTTCCAGTATTTTTGGATTAATACTTATGTATTATTAATTAGTTCAGTGCTTTTAATTTGGTTTTAAAATCATTATTACTATTTTTTATAAAATAAAAAGGGGGAAAATTGGCTATTTAACACATAGCCCATTTTTATTTCAATTCTAGCCTCAACTTTGAACCCCCCCCCCCCCAAATCCGCCAAAATCAAACCAACCCAATTCCAATTTTTAACCCAACCCACGACCCGATTTAAAACCCACCCGGCTCCCCTTTAATCCAGGCTGTTGATCATTTTGATCAACGGCCGAGATTGCCCCTTTCCTTTTAAATTCCCATACCCCCTAAACCTAATTTATTCTATCAGAGACGCTGCCTTTGAACCCTCTTCGTCTCTCAAACTCTCTCTAGCCTCTCCGAAACCCTAATCGATTCCCACCTTATTCCACCACAATTCCACCGGAATCCATGGCGTTCCGGGCCATGGATGACTTATGCTCACCCTCTCTCACCATTAAACTAATTTGTTCGAAGATTTGAAGCTCGACTCTGACGGTTCCCTTCAGATCTTTCTCAGATCTGTAGATCTATGGCCTTTCCGGCCATTATTTCGGCGTGTTCAAGCAATATGAGTCTCTTCGACTCAGGATTTAACTTTCCTCAAGACCTTTCTCATTCTAGGGTTTTCTCTGCAACTCTAAGTCATCTGAGGTTCTGTACTTGCTTATTTCTTTTAGATCTGTGACATGCCTGAGCTTTACTTGACATTTTTAAGGTTTTCCCCAAATTTCCTTTTCAAAATCGTTCAAATTCGATTTTAGGGTTTCTGAAAAGGTTTCTTCAAATATTTTTCTGATTTCTTCCTGTTCTTTCTTTATGTGTGTTTTATGCTCGTATGTTTTCTTCTTATTACGCATGAGTTTTCTCTCTTGTTTCTTTTCTATTATGCAAGACTTTTCTATCTTTTGCTGTTAATCTTATGCTCGCATATTAATTTGTATTGTTTCCCTTATTCTTTGCTATATGTGTTTATGGTTGAAATCTGTGATTTTTTCTCACTTTACTGAACTCTATTCGTGTTCCTGCTAAGCATATTTTTCTCTACTGTTGTTTAAAAACTCGTATCATCTCTTTCTTCTGAACTTGTATAACTCCGAGTTTTCTCAAACATGGTCTCACGACCTTGAATCAGTGTTCTTTATTATGTATGCTTGTCTCTCGTGAGTCTTCGAAAAAGATTTCTGAGCCTCTTTCAACGACCTTGTTTTCTCACCTCTTTGTCTGACTCAATTTGAAACCCTAAGATTTGGGGGGTTTTCTTTGGGTAAATTGTATTAGGGTTCCACTTTGGAACCCTAGGTTTTCAGACTCACTCTGAGTCTGTAATTAAACTTGAATCTCTTTTGCTTGTGACTTTAAAACTTTTAATGTTAGACTCTTTCTTTGTTTGAGTTGTGTGCTTTATATATGAGAAAACTCCTCTTTCAAAAGGTTTTCACCAACCAAGTGAATGATTCTGAAATCCCTTTAATAAGGCTAATGATTTGTCACTGATTTTCTATTAAACCTTCTTTACCCTACTGGTTGTTTACTTGGTCTTATTGTGTAAAAATCCCATGCTTGTTATGTTTTCATTAAATACATGATCTTCTGTAATTCTGTACCAATTTTTGAATTATATCTATACTTATGTGACTCTTTCCTTTATTACCTTAATTCCCTGTGATTACAATTGGAACCGGGGTCCTCTTGATTGATTTTCGAACCGATGCCCTATTTTTACTTTATAAACACACTATTATTTCAACTTTCCTTAATTACCCACTATGTATTTGGCCTTGTTTATGCACTATGTGGTTTCTTTGCCCTAATCAGCCTTACTGAACTGATTTCTTTTCCTTATTCTGCCTTGACTAACCGTGTGAACTAGACTCCTTAATTAAAGGATTCCAGTTGTCTTAATTGACACTAATTGATTGCTATTTCCATGTTTGTGCACTCTTTGCCTATGTACTGCTTGTTTTCAAAAAAACTATATAAAGGCCTATCTTCCCTCTTTACAAACGGACAGAGATTCACATGAACAAAAACACTTCTAATTACATACTTTCTTACAATACTGTTTGAATTCAACACTTTGCTTTGCTTGAGATCTTTTGGAACTGCTTTGTTTGCAACTTGGCTCTCCCAATGCTACTGTTTTCTTACTTGTTTTCCTTTGAAACTGGTATGTCTTTTATTTAAATTTTCTGCCTAACCCCTATGTGTTTACTTTACAGTTTCAGCTTTTTTGTTTACTTTACTGCTCATGTTCAATGATTTGTGCTAATTATGTTCCTTCTTTGCTTCTGTTTCTAGTACGAATCCTTACCCTTATTCCCTTCTATGTGCTTGAGTTAAGGTCTTGGCCTGGCAGTATCCTAATTACTGCCCAGGCCATAACCTGATCTACAATGGATCCTAACTCCTAAGTTTGGCTAACAGGCTAGTCAGGGTGTGCGACGCGATCCAACTTA
>NC_031991.1:36525726-36537436 GCF_001879085.1 Nicotiana attenuata
ATTTCTGCATTTTAGAACTCATGCTTATAAGTTCTGCATTTCTGCATTTTAGAGATTATGCCTATAGGTTCTGCATATAGAATCATGATCTTAGGTCTCTTCTGCACTTCTGCATATACATGCCATTAGGCAAACAATTTTAGGCTTAATAATAACCAATTCATTCCAGATGCCATGCCTATAGGACCCTTGCATTTATGTAACTGTTTTAAAACCAATGACGCTTAGAGATCATGCCTATAGGAGCAAATCAACTGAATGAGCTTCGTTTTGAATCTAGAATCAGTCATAAATCTGCAGATCTTTGTTGATAAAACCAGCAAACTTTTTCCTTAAAATCAATACTCTCTATTAGATGTCATGCCTATAGGCCTCACTTAGGTAAACTATTAGGTAATTAAGTAACTGTGTCAGTCTTTGATAACTATATCCAGACAAGGCTAATTCGGACTCTTCATCTGAGAAATATGTGATGAATCAGCCTATCCTACGCCTTATTCTAATTCAGAGCAAACCAGTATTTGAAGTCATGTTATATTTGCTCTCCTAAGTGAGGAGGCATGTATGAGCCTTAACTGCTATTTGTCCTCCCTTTAACTACTATTTGTTATTGCTTGTCGCCTAGATTTTTATCCTTTGAAACTCTGAAAAAAGCCCCAACTCCCTCCCCTTTAGGATTAGTAGCCTCAATGCCTCCGGGGCTGATAGGATCGGGACGGGTAATAGCATGCAATAAGTAACGATACCATTCCGTGCTTTAATACCTTAACGGGGTGGGAAGGGTAGATATGGAGATGATGACCGATACGTTAATATCCCATGTAGCCCGTCTTCTGAGGAGTGATTACTGGATATTGCATTGACGTGATCCATATTAATCATAAACCTAGGACCCCCTCCCCTTTACTCTTCTTTTTTTTATCTGCTTTCTTTAGAAATTGTTTAAATCTTTCACAAATTTCTGCCCTCTTTACTTTTCCTCACAGTTTCAACTTATTTGCAATGTTATACGCAAACCTCTTCTATTTGAACCCTTTAATTGCTTACTTGAATATGTGAAGTCACAATTATAACATGGCCGGGAACCACACTAGTGGATCTTGAGAGGTGCCTAACACCTTCCCCTCGAGATAATTTCTAGCCCTTACCCAAACTCTGGTTCTTCAAACTCAAACCTTTTTAGTGTCCTAATGCACTTTAATCATTAGGTGGCGACTCTTCAATTCCAAAAACCCAATTCCCAAAAGGGAACGAGTTGTCCTCCCAAATGTCACAAACCCGATTTCGCGAGAAAAAGGGGGCACCGACAGCATGGCGACTCTGCTGGGGATATTTTTTAGGCTTTTACCATTTCATGTTATTTGTGACTTTATTGCTTCTTTATTGCCTTTATTTAACGTCTTTATCTCTCTTCTACTTCGAAACTGACTTGGCTTTTTGTTTCTTTTTCTTTAATGCTTTCTTTTACCGCTTTCCTTCAATACTGTTGTAATTATGAGCAATTATTGTAATCATATGAACGTGCAAATACATGAAAACTTGTTCCATTCTTGTAATTGAATCCTCAACATCATGCTCCACTCATTCCAAACAAAATACCATAGCAATGCTTATAATGAGTGGTTGCGCCCTTCCGATATTACACCCCCTAAATTTGGCAAAGGCGTATTTGCGGCAAAACCAGTCGATCAGCGGCGCAGTCGACGGTTCCGTGCCTTTCCCTCTTGAGTTGTCCGCTCAAGGGTACTGGTCTAACACCCCATAGAAACCTTACTCTGTTCAAATGTGCATGCATCACTGTCAAACCTAGTCTAGTCAGTTATGTTGTCCGCATAATGACTCTTTAAGATAGCCTTGTCCAAAGTCCACTGGGTTTCCTTGAACCCAAACGGACACTACCACGTTCTGTGCATTCATTTGCAGACTAAATGCTTCTTATGCTAATTGTTGATATTAAATAGTCGAGTCCGGCGGGGTAAGGGTCTAACAGTTTGTTTTGCAGAAAATGAGGCACGAAGTCCCCAGATTCGGCATGGTAACCAACATTCACCCAAGGTTGCTAAGCTGGTGGGAAGACCTTCACTCCAGTGATCAGACTCTCGTCCGCAAATATTTGGGAAATTTGCCTTCTCTTTTAGAAATCCAACCCGACAACAAAATCATAGAGGATGCAACTTTATTCTGGGATAGCGACAGATCTGTGTTTCGCTTCGGGGACCTTGAAATGACACCTTTGCTCGAGGAAATAGGTGGGTTAGCTGGTATTCCTTGGGAGACTCTGGGTTTGCTTATGCCAGAAAATCGCAAGGGTGGGGGTTTCCTCAAGATGATGGGACTCTTACATTCCTTTCGACTATTTGTACAAAAGGTACGGCCATAGCAAGTCCTACCGCACTTACCTAGATGAATTTTCCCTCACCTAATTGGGGCATATCCACAGAAGAGTCTTCGTCTTTATGTTCTGCTTTTTGGGGATGATAGTATTTCCTATGAAGAAGGCTAGGATCCACACCAGACTAGCCATGGTCACCAAGACTCTAATGGAAGGGATTGGCGGGCAGCCTTTCAGCATAGTACCAATGATTATCGCAGAGATATACCGAGCCTTGGAAAACTGTCAACGGGGGGCCAATCACTTTGAGGGTTGTAACTTACTACTCCAACTTTGGCTCATGGAGCACCTCCAAAAGGGTGAATATCAGCAAGAGATTCTGCGCAGAGACTGGGATGATCATATTGCCTTCCATCAGCCAAGGCAAATGAACTATATGCCTAACATGTTTGCTCAACCAGAAGATGCTAAAGGGTGGGTAGAGTTGTTTGAAAATCTGAAGGAAGACCAAGTGAGTAGATGTTCGAGTGGTTCCCTACTGAAGAGTTCATCGTCCGATCTCGGGATGCACCGTTTCTTATACTCATCGGTCTAAGGGGAACTTACCCTTATGTCCCTCTCCGAGTCATGAGGCAGGCAGGAAGAAAGCAGGTTGTACCAAGGGTCGACAAGATGAGTCACTTCAGGGCCGACTTTCAAGACGACGATAGCCCTCACAAGTGCCAGGCCCAGCACATGTGACACTGCAAAATCATCCTGGGAAAGGATTCCATAGAACCAGACAGATACCATGCTGGTTATACCTCATACTATCCAAGTTGGTTGGAAGACGATCATAGTGGGTTAGGACAACCCAGGTTTGTCCGAGGTCACAAGATCATCGACGAAAAGGCTGAAGTACAGGTTAAGTACAACCAATTGCGCAAGAGGATTCGGGAATGCGAGAGTGAGCACCCGAAAATTCAGGAAGCCCATCAAAAGTTGATTGAAGAATGGAAAGCTATGGCTGTCAGTGCCAAAAAGAGACTAGGGTATTTGGAGCGGGGTTTGGTAGAGTTGGAAAAGAAGTTCATCCAGAGGATCGAAAACTGCCAGAAGCTGAGGGAAACGAATGAGGACACTTGGCTAGAGCCTATTTGCTGTTGGGACTGCGTGAGCTGGTGAAGCTGTTCGATGGAGCTAAAGATGCCGAGTCTGGGGAAGGTCCTTCTGGGACTAAGTAGTTAGGATCTTTTCTTTTTGCTTTAAAATGTAATAAGGCCAATGGCCATTAGTGACATTTTATTTCCTGCAATCTTTAGTGTCGTTTTGGGATTCGTCTTATTTTTATCAATGAAATGAGGCATTTAGCATTATAAGTTCTCCAAATCAACTTGTCGCTAGGCCTACCTCGGGCACAACGAGGCACCCAAATTAGGACACGATTCATATTCTTACACTGTGTGTTTAAATACTGCAATGTTTTTCTCCTCATGATCCTCACTAACTTATTACCTTTTCGTTTTTTCTTTTGTTTTATTCCCCTCCCCAAAAGGTTAGTTCGTGCACTCTGGCATCATCATCTTACTCCACAAGATCTAAGGGCCCTCCACCTCCTCCTCCTCCGAGTCCTATCAGAAACAAGAACAAGGGAAAAATGGAAGATTTGAACAACATCAAAAAGGAGAACGCAGTTGAAAGGGTAGAGGCTCCCCAGGGTATTCAGGTTTCCAAGGAAAGTGCCTCCCAGCTCGAACAAAAGTTATTAAAATT
The DNA here is from genome assembly GCF_001879085.1 of Nicotiana attenuata. Classification (NCBI taxonomy): domain Eukaryota; kingdom Viridiplantae; phylum Streptophyta; class Magnoliopsida; order Solanales; family Solanaceae; genus Nicotiana; species Nicotiana attenuata. The sequence goes on from NC_031991.1 coordinate 36,529,811, forward strand.
TCAGAAGAACTGGACCAAGTTCGGAACTTGGCAAGCTTATCATTTTCTCTCACTACCCCAGATGTCAACTTTCCCAATGCTCAAAATCCTACACCTCCACAAAACATCCCGAAACCACAGAAACAACCCGCTCCCCATCAACACTGCAGCACATGTCACACTTCAAACAACACCCCACTACTCATTCCTGAACCACTAAACTCCACAAATGATCACCCCCACAACACCCCCATCTATGTGGAAACCATACCACACTATACTCAACCAATTTCAAGCACACCGGAGTCTGACGACAAAGACTCTCTTATCAGGAACCTGGCCGCAGAATTCAAGAAGCTGACTAGCCGAGTCCAGGGTGTTGAAGGAAACAAAGTTATCGAGGGGCTGAATTATGAGGACCTTTGCATTCAGCCAGATGTCGAACTTCCTGAGGGGTACAAACCTCCCAAGTTCAAAATGTTTGATGGCACGGGGGATCCCAGAGTCCATTTGAGGACATACTGCGATAAGTTGGTCGGAGTCGGAAGAGATGAAAAGATTCGCATGAAGCTCTTTATGAGAAGTCTGAAAGGGGACGCTCTATCTTGCTACATTAGCCAAGACCCTAAGAAGTGGACGAATTGGGTAGGTATGGCGTCCGATTTCATGGACAGGTTCAGATTCAATACGGAAAATGCGCCAGATGTATTCTACATCCAGAACTTAAAGAAGAAACCCACAGAGACATTCCTCGAGTATGCTACTCGTTGGAGATTAGAAGCTGCTAAGGTCAGGCCGGCTTTAAAAGAAGAAAAAATGAACAGGTTTTTCGTTCGGGCTCAAGACCCACAGTATTATGAGAGGTTGATGTTGATTGAAGGCCAGAAATTTTCCGACATCATAAAGCTAGGGGAAAGGATCGAGGAAGGCATTAAATGTGGTATGGTCACTAACTTTGAAGCATTGCAGGCCACCAACAAGGCTCTACAGTCTGGCGGCGCATTCAAGAAAAGGGATGTGAGTGCCATGATGGTTGCACAGAGAACAAAATCCCCAATAAAATATCAAACCTACCCATTACCTCCACTCACATATCAGCCTACCCCAAACTACCAAGCACCCCCGCCCTCCTACCAAGCTCCACCACCCGCTTACCAATCATCTCCACTTCCCACATATCAGCCCACTTCACCCAAACACTCTCAACCCGCACCTGTCTACCAAGCCTATAATACTCAACCCCCTCACCATCAATCCCCTCCTACTCGCCAAAACTCCCCTAGACCGCGACCTAACTTCGACCGTAGACCTCCCAAACAATACACCGCCATCGCCGAACCAATCGACCAGCTGTATGAAAGGCTCAAAGCTGCTGGTTACGTCACCCCTATCCCTGCCATAACTCCAGAAAATCCTTCCCAATGGGTCAACCCGAACAAAACCTGTGCATACCATTCCGGCATGAAGGGGCATACCATTGACGAATGCCGCTCTCTGAAGGATAAAATCAGAGCTTTAATTGACAACAAGATTATTCTGGCAAAGGAACCTGCTCCTAATGTTCGCAACAACCCCCTGCCCGACCACGAAGGCGGAGGCGTTCACATGATAGAGGTAGAAGATGATTGGGACCCCAAAGGATCGATTGGATTGATTGCTGAAGGTGACGAGCCAAAGAAACCAACTGTCACACTTAATCCGATTGTAGTCCAGATCCAGCCTTCTGGAGACGCTGAAGTGAACATGTCCATACCACTTGAGTTCAACGCACCTTCCTCTGCAAAGGCGCCAGGACCGATTGAGGTCGAGTTTGGATCCCCAAAGGCACCTGTACCATTTGAAGTTGTTGTGTTACCTCCCAAAGCAAGGGTACCCATTCCCGTGGCTATGTCAACCATAGCACCATTCCATATGAAGGCCATTCCTTGGGATTACACCGTCGAGGCAAGAAGGAAAGGGAAAACCAAATCTGGAGAAGCAATTGCAGCACAGGGTATGACCAGAACCGGCAGGGTTTATACTCCAGAACATCTAGCTGAGTCCAGTAAGCAAGCCTCTGGACGACCGACCGTCACTGAAACTGGGCCTGATGACCTCTAGAGGAAGATACAAGCAAAATAGTACTCAGTCATTGATCAGCTGAACAAGATGCCAGCTCAAATCTCCATCTTAGCTCTGCTGCAAAGTTCGGATGCACATAAGAACACCTTGTTGAAGATACTGAGTGAAGCATTTATACCCAGCAACATAACCGGAGGAGAAATGGCAAACATGGTAGGGCAAGTATTGGAGAGTCACAAAATAACTTTCCACGAAGATGAGCTGCCGCCAGAAGAGCTAAGCCACAACAAGGCGTTGCACATCACTGTGCAATGCGAGGATTATTTCCTCACCAGAATTCTGATTGACGGAGGGTCCAACCTCAATATTTGTCCACTGGTGACTCTCAGAACATTAGGAAAGAGCCTACATGAGATCAAGGATGGAGCCATCAATGTCAAAGCTTTCGATGGATCCCATAGGTCCACTATTGGGGAAATCAGTTTGTGTCTGCAAATGGGACCGACTTGGTTCGACGTTGACTTTCAAGTGATAGACGTTCCAGCGTCTTACAATTTGCTGTTGGGACGGCCCTGGATTCACGTCGCCGGTGCCGTAGCATCAACCCTACACCAGGCAGTGAAATTTGAGTGGAATCACCAAGAAGTGATTATTCATGGCGATGGTAGCAATCCCATATACAGTCGCCAGACCATCCCGACAATAGGAGGAAGAAGGAAAATAGGCGGAGAAACCTACCACCACATTGAGCGGGTCAACGCCGTGGACAAGGATAAATGGTGGGACAAAGATTGAAAGCATACTGAATTGGTGTGGGTACGAACCTGGCAAGGGACTTGGCAAAAACCTCCAGGGAATCGCCAAACCCATCAAGCTGAAGAAACATGGTACCACTTTTGGTTTGGGGTATGAATACACTTGGGAGGAGTTCAACCACTGGTCGCCACCATGGCGCAGTCCCTACTACCCACTGGAGCATCCGATACCTCGCCTGGAGCAGTCTTTCCAGCCAGCAGATGTCGTATATGGGCCAGAAAAAGAGGAAGCATTGGCGGCAATGAGGAATCTGTTTTTGGAAGACGGCGATATGGACTGCTATGTCATTTTTGAGGAGGAAGGAGAGGAAGGCCCTTCCATACAAGCTGTGAGACGAGGAGCACACCTCAATAATTGGTCCATCAGAACCACCAGAGCCCGGAGAGCTTCGGGTTAGCAAGGCTGAACAAAGCACCATGCATTACCTTTTACTTCTAGTTGATTTCCTTTACGCATTTTTAATTTCGAAAATAAGAGCTCCAATGTTCAAAACAATTATGAAATTTATCAAAGCATTTCAGTTTCTTATAAATCTCGCTCTTATTATTTTTCTATCGTTTACTTTATTTTACACAGTATTATTATTACTTATCTTGGTGAACCGACGATTGTGACATACAACGAGACAACGCAACAAACGGACATAGACTCAGAAGAGGATGATATACCAGAAGAGGTCGTTAAAGAGGTTGAGGATTTTGAGAATAGGCCTAAGTCTAACTTAGACGAAACTGAGGTTGTCAACTTGGGGGATATAGAGAATGTCAAGGAAATGCGCATCAGTGTTCATCTGTCGCCGTCGGAAAAGAAAGAGTACACGGAATTTCTAAGGGAATATAAGGACATATTCGCCTGGTCGTATGATGATATGACTGGTCTCAGTACATCTATTGTAGCTCACAAACTGCCAACAGATCTGACATGTCCGCCAGTAAAGCAGAAGCTCAGAAAGTTCAAACCTGACATGAGTTTAAAAATCAAGGAAGAAGTTACCAAGCAAGTCAAAGCCAAGGTTCTCAGGGTAGTGGAGTACCCAACATGGTTAGCCAACATTGTGCCAGTGCTGAAGAAGGATGGGAAGGTTAAAGTCTGTGTCGACTACCGGGATCTCAACCGGGCCGGTCCGAAAGACGACTTCCCCTTGCCGAACATACACATCCTGATTGACAACTGCGCCAAACACGAGCTGCAGTCGTTCGTTGATTGTTTTGCCGGGTATTATCAAATATGGATGGATGAGGAAGACGCTGAGAAAACGGCTTTCATTACGCCGCGGGGAATGTATTGTTACAAAATGATGCCATTTGGATTAAAGAATGCTGGGGCCACCTACATGAGGGCCATGACTACTATTTTCCACGAAATGATACACAAAGAGATCGAGGTGTATGTAGACGATGTCATCATCAAATCCAAGAAAGCCACTGACCACATGGAAGATCTAAGGAAATTCTTTAACAAACTGAGAAAGTACAATCTGAAACTGAATCCCGCAAAATGTGCATTCGGGGTTCCTGCCGGGAAGCTACTTGGGTTCACTGTGAGTAGCCGAGGGATAGAATTGGACCCATCAAAGGTTAAGGCCATCAAAGAATTACCAGCGCCGAAGAACAAGAAGGACGTGATGAGTTTCCTGGGGAGACTCAACTATATCAGCCGGTTCATAGCTCAATCCACTGTCATTTGTGAACCGATCTTTAAAATGTTGAAGAAGGACGCCGCTACCAAATGGACTGATGATTGCCAGAAAGCCTTCGACAGAATCAAGGAATACCTGTCAACACCGCCAGTTTTGGTTTCGCCCGAACCAGGTAGACCTCTATTGCTCTATTTTGCAGTATTGGATGGGGCATTCGGTTGTGTTTTGGGACAACATGACGAAACAGGGAGGAAGGAGCAGGCCATCTATTATCTGAGCAAGAAGTTCACCCCGTACGAGGCCTGGTATTCCCTATTGGAACGCACCTGTTGTGCTCTGACTTGGGTAGCTCAAAAGTTGAGGCATTACTTCTGTGCCTATACCACTTACCTCATATCAAGAATGGACCCGCTGAAATATATCTTTCAGAAGCCCATGCCCACTGGCAAACTAGCCAAGTGGCAAATCCTGCTGAGCGAATTCGACATTGTCTACGTATCTTAGAAGGCAATCAAAGGACAAGCCTTGGCAGATCATCTCGCCGAGAATCCCGTGGATGGAGAATACGAGCCTCTAAAGACGTATTTTCCTGATGAAGAGGTATCTTTCATAGGAGAAGATATTGCAGAATCCTATGATGGTTGGAGAATTTTTTTCGATGGAGCAACAAATTTCAAAGGAGTTGGTATATGAGCAGTCCTAGTATCAGAAACCGGTCAGCATTATCCGGTATCTGCCAAACTCAGGTTCTCGTGCACCAACAATATGGCCGAATGCGAAGCCTGCATCTTAGGGCTCAAGCTTGCCATTGATATGAACATTCAGGAGTTACTAGTGATCGGGGATTCAGATTTGCTCATACATCGGGTCCGAGAAGAATGGGCAGCCAAGAACTCCAAGATACTCCCTTATCTGCATCATGTACAGGAGTTGAGGAAGAGGTTCACAAAGACAGAATTTCAGCATGTCCCTAGAGTCCAGAATGAGTTTGCCGATGCATTGGCCACTCTATCGTCTATGATTCAGTATCCAGATAAGAACTTCATAGATCCTATTCCGATAAAGATTTATGACCAACCAGCTTATTGTGCTCATGTCGAGGAAGAAGCGGATGGAAAACCATGGTTGCATGACATCAAGGNCCTGCATTGCATAAGGCTACCTTTCTGCCTTCCGAGGTTAAGCTCTACCTCCATCTGCATTTCTCTGCATTGCATAAGGCTACCTTTCTGCCTTCCGAGACTAAGCACTGTCTCCATTTGCATTTTTCTGCATTGCATAAGGCTACCTTTCTGCCTTCCGAGACTAAGCATTGTCTCCATCTGCGTTTCTCTGCATTGCATAAGGCTACCTTTCTGCCTTCCGAGGTTAAGCTCTACCTCCATCTGCATTTCTTGCATTGCATAAGGCTACCTTTCTGCCTTCTAAGACTAAGCTCTATCTCCATCTTGCATGGCTGAAATATCGCCACTTTATTTAAATCTTGTATCGGCTAAAATATCGCCGCCTTTAATTTACGTCTTGCATGGCTGAAATATCGCCACTTTATTTAAATCTTGCATTGGCTGAAATATCGCCACCTTTCATTTACGTCTCGCATCGGCTGAAAGATCGCCACCTTTATTTAAATTCTACATCGGCTGAAATATCGCCACTTTTCTCTCTTGCATTGGCAGAAATATCGCCACTTTATTTAAATCTTTCATCGGCTGAAATATCGCCGCCTTTCATTTACGTCTTGCCTGGTTGAAATATCGCCACCTTTATTTAAATCTTGCATCGGCTGAAATATCGTCGCCTTTCACTTTTGTCTCGCATCGGCTGAAAGATCGCCACCTTCTGCATTTTCATGGGCTGAAAGATCGCCAAATTATCCAAAGGCGTCATTGTTCGGAGGCACCATTTTCATAGCCCGAGAACGCCATGCCATGGCCTGAGGACCCCACTTTTATATTTCGCATATCATTATTCAAAGGCATCATGGTTCGGAGGCATCATCCTCATAGCCCGAGAACATCATTTCATAGCCTGCGAATCCTTTATTATACGCTTCATGACCCAGGACGTCATGGCCCAAGGACGTCATCCTAACCGTCCGAAGACAGCATTCATGGTCCAATGGAAACTTGCATCATGTTTAAATTTATGCACAATATATGTTGGTATTATTCATTTACAGGTACACCGGATATCAACAGCCGTCTCAGCAGGAGCGATCCCGCTCCAGTCCCCGCAGCCTATCAGACTTCAACCACCTTTCTCAATCTAAACATCGCGTCCGTTTTTTTCAAAAACCTTCATCAGCATATTCCTTCAATGGACCCTGAACTACATATGGCCTGATTCCTGTAAGACCAGGGATATGTAGGAAGCTCAAGAACCAGAGCTCGATCAAAACTTTCCAAATCGTTTCTTTCGGTCAAAATTGGCCATCATATCTTTACCCGACAACTCTTTCATCCTCCTCGGGTAAAGAGGGGCAGCCGTTGATACCCAATTTTTCCCTATGTATTTTCATACTCAAAATACTTTCGAAATAGCATGTGTATGCATATATAAGCATGCCCAAGATTTTGGTATTTTGCCCTAATTTTTAAGATTTTAAAATCAATTTATTGTCTATTTTTAGCAGTGCAAAATCCAATAATTATTCCCAAAATTATCATTTTTGGTGAATAATTTATTTCTATTCTCATATTTGCTCCAAAATACAATTAAGGTGATTTTTGTATATTTTCACAAATTTATTTGGTATTTCTAAAGCTAGATTGCATATAATTGCAACTATAGCCTATTTTACGATTAATAGCATTTTACAACTATAAAATTATTTCCAGTATTTTTGGATTAATACTTATGTATTATTAATTAGTTCAGTGCTTTTAATTTGGTTTTAAAATCATTATTACTATTTTTTATAAATAAAAGGGGAAAATTAGCTATTTAACACATAGCCCATTTCTATTTCAATTATAGCCTCAATTTGACCCCCCCCCCCAAATTCCGCCCAAATAAAACCAACCCAATTCCAATTTTTAACCCAACCCACAACCCCGATTTAAAACCCACCCGGACTCCCTTTTAATCCCTAGGCCGTTGGTCCATTTTGATCAACGGCCGAGATTTCCCCT
>NC_031991.1:36539067-36632692 GCF_001879085.1 Nicotiana attenuata
TATGTGGTTTCTTTGCCCTAATCAGCCTTACTGAACTGATTTCTTTTCCTTATTCTGCCTTGACTAACCGTTTGAACTAGACTCCTTAATTAAAGGATTCCAGTTGTCTTAATTGACACTAATTGATTGCTATTTCCATATTTGTGCACTCTTTTCCTATGTACTGCTTATTTTCAAAAAAACTATATAAAGGCTTGTCTTCCCTCTTTACAAACGGACAGAGATTCACATGAACAAAAATACTTCTAATTACATACTTTCTTACAATACTGTTTGAATTCAACACTTTGCTCTGCTTGAGATCTTTTGGAACTTCTTTGTTTGCAACTTGGCTCTCCAAGGCTACTGTTTTCTTACTTGTTTTCCTTTGAATCTGGTATGTCTTTTATTTAAATTTTTTGCCTCACCCCTATGTGTTTACTTTACAGTTTCAGCTTCTTTTTTTACTTTACTGCACATGTTCAGTGATTTGTGCTAATTATGTTCCTTCCTTGCTTCTGTTTCCAGTACGAATCCTTACCCCTATTCCCTTTTATGTGCCTGAGTTAAGGTCTTGGCCTGGCAGTATCCTAATTACTGCCCAGGCCATAACCTGATCTACAATGGATCCTAACTCCTAAGTTTGGCTAACAGGCTGGTCAGGGGTGTGCCAGCATCCCAATTGCTGGGCATGACCACCAGCCTGCCATGGCTCTTCCTGATCCCCCCCCCCCCACATGCACTTACACTCACTCTTAGACTCTAAGTTCTGCCCCCCTCCTATGAGCCTTGCCTTGGGACCTTGAGTTCCCTCTGAACTTGGACATTTGAGGGCTGGCATTTCCACACTGCACTATGTTCTTAATCCTGCAATGTTTTGGGGTGTAAGCACTGCCTGGAGCCCTTTGAGACTCTTGGGAACTTTGACACACCCCAAATATGAGAAAGTCTTTTGGAAATCTGATCCTGGAAGTTGGTTTATCTCATATTGTTGGACTTTGAGTCTGCATTAGGCTGTTTGGATGTAGCTTGAACTTCTGATGTAATTTTACTTTTCTTTTCTGATTCATTCGGGTCTGCAATAATTTGTAATAACTATTGGGGATGGTTAGTGGAAAGGGATGTGGGATGAATGCATGCAGAGGGTAGAAAACTTGCTTATAGGTTATTTATAATTTCTGCATTTTAGAACTCATGCTTATAAGTTCTGCATTTCTGCATTTTAGAGATTATGCCTATAGGTTCTGCATATAGAATCATGATCTTAGGTCTCTTCTGCACTTCTGCATATACATGCCATTAGGCAAATAATTTTAGGCTTAATAATAACCAATTCATTCCAGATGCCATGCCTATAGGACCCTTGCATTTATGTAACTGTTTTAAAACCAATGACGCTTAGAGATCATGCCTATAGGAGCAAATCAACTGAATCAGCTTCGTTTTGAATCTAGAATCAGTCATAAATCTGCAGATCTTTGTTGATAAAACCAGCAAACTTTTTCCTTAAAATCAATACGCTCTATTAGATGTCATGCCTATAGGCCTCACTTAGGCAAACTATTAGGTAATTAAGTAATTGTGTCAGTCTTTGATAACTATATCCAGACAAGGCTAATTCGGACTCTTCATCTGAGAAATATGTGATGAATCAACCTATCCTATGCCTTATTCTAATTCAGACCAAACCAGTATTTGAAGTCATGCTATATTTGCTCTCCTAAGTGAGGAGGCATGTATGAGCCTTACCTGCTATTTGTCCTCCCTTTAACTACTATTTGTTATTGCTTGTCGCCTAGATTTTTATCCTTTGAAACTCTGATAAAAGCCCCAACTCCCTCCCCTTTAGGATTAGTAGTCTCAATGCCTCCGGGGCTGATAGGATCGGGACGGGTAATAGCATGCAATAAGTAACGATACCATTCCGTGCTTTAATACCTTTAACGGGGTGGGAAGGGTAGATATGGAGATGATGACTGATGCGTTAATATCCCATGTAGCCCGTCTTCTGAGGAGTGATTACTGGATATTGCATTGACGTGATCCATATTAATTATAAACCTAGGACCCCCTCCCCTTTACTCTTCTTTTTTTTATCTGCTTTCTTTAGAAATTGTTTAAATCTTTCACAAATTTCTGCCCTCTTTACTTTTCCTCACAGTTTCAACTTATTTGCAATGTTATATGCAAACCTCTTCTATTTGAACCCTTTAATTGCTTACTTGAATATGTGAAGTCACAATTATAACATGGCCGGGAACCACACTAGTGGATCTTGAGGGGTGCCTAACACCTTCCCCTCGAGATAATTTCTAGCCCTTACCCAAACTCTGGTTCTTCAAACTCAAACCCTTTTAGTGTCCTAATGCACTTTAATCATTAGGTGGCGACTCTTCAATTCCAAAAACCCAATTCCCAAAAGGGAACGAGTTGTCCTCCCAAATGTCACAAACCCGATTTCGCGAGAAAAAGGGGGCACCGATAGTAGTACCATTACAATTCTTCAATTCTCGATTTATAACAAGCGGGTCGCATCGCGTAAGATTGAGCAGGAAGGAAACAAGGGCATAAGCCTCAAGGAATCAAGTCGCACGATGAGGAAATCAAGAAGTGGAATTTTCCTAACAGTTACATAGCCTCTCGTAGATAAGTACAGACGTCTCCGTACGGATCAGCGAGACTCTAATAAACCGGCTTGTGATCCATGACTCCTATGAACCTAGAGCTCTGATACCAACTTGTTCAAAACATCGGAACGGTCACAACAACATCAAATCACCAACTTAACATTGGATTCAAGCCTAAGAACTCCAAGAACTCTTAACTTATGCTTTCGATCAAAAAGTCTATCAGATCTCGTCCGAATGACCTGAAATTTTGCATGCACGTCACATTCAAAACTACGGAGCTACTCCAACTTTCGGAATTCCATTCCGACCCTCGGATGAAAACCCCACTATCGAACCGGAAACTTTAAAATTCGACCTTTCGGCATTTCAAGCCAAAATTAGCCACGGACCTCCAAAGCACAATCCGACCACGCCCCTAAACCCGAAATCACCCAACGGAGCTAACGGAACCATCGGATTTCCATTCCGAGGCCGTCTTCACAATGTTCCGACTACGATCAACTTTCTATCACTTAAGCTCTCATTTAGGGACTAAGTGTCCCAAAACTCTCCGAAACTCAATACCGCACATCCCGGCAAATCAAAATAGCAGAAATAAACTTGGGGAAAGCAGTTAATAGGGGATCGGTGCGTTAATTCTTAAGACGACCGGCCGGGTCGTCACTCCTCCTACACTTAAGCATTCGTTCGTCCTCGAACGAGCATAGAGACATACCTGAAGTGAAGCTGCTCATGGCCCCAAACTGCTGAGCGACGCGCTAGAGCTCAAAACGACTGGTCGGGTCGTTACATCCTCTCCCACTTAAATATACATTCATCCTCAAACGTGCTAAGAACTATGTTGGGGTTGTCCGAAATCACTGTTTAACACCCCGAGCACCTACCCGTGCTACCACAACTCAGCTGGGTACCCTAGCTCGATCAATCTAAAGATATCCTTTTTCACTTAGGCAAATAAGCCTTAGAGCCCAATTCCTACATCCAGAATTCTCTGCTAGTCCTGTTCCAACATACGCTCACCGCAATAACTACCCGCAACACCAAAACATGACTGCATACCTTAGCTGAATTCACACCTTGCGCCACTTTACTCACAGGACCACAATAACATTCTCTGATCAAATTAGTCGAAATTCCACGAATCTGATGCTCCCATTGCACCTCATGACCTACACAGATCTTGCTCTAACTCTTACAATACCACCAAGACGGAAGAGGTGTGTAGAAATTCATATCCATCTGCCGAATCAAAAAATCATTGGGTCTATACTCCTGATAAGAACCATCACCTCATCCTGAACCGAATAATGGTTTTAGCTCCTTAATGTACTTCATATAATCAGATTGCACTGATCCTAAATCCAATGATCTCGTCTCACCCAGTACGAACCGCTCAGGCAATAAGCCACCCCGAACATAATCAAAAGTCTCATATGTTGCCACAATGTGCCAATAGGCTATGAACTCGAACGTGACAAAAAGAAAACGAACTCTAGAAGGAACTACTCAACTCACGCACTAATATGAACTTTCCTTAGAAAATAGGAAGCAAGGCATACAAAAATAGCATATAGAAAACAGTACTCAACATCACACTGATGCGGCGTGCAACCCGATCCAAATAACATACCCATGGCGGCGTGCCACCCGATCCACACATAGAATTCACATAAGGAGATATACATCGAGCTAACTGCTCATTATAACAAAATTCCGAATATCGGTCACAAGCACGCTAAGTGCATAATACCATCCCTAGGGAGACATGTAGTGCCATAGGCTACAAAACTCAAACACAACTGAGGTGCGATATACGATCTAAATCTCGAGAGTCATCCTGCTCATATAACATCGTCTCTACGCGGAACCTCAACACATAAGAAATTCATCAAACCGTCTCACAACTCATACGGCGCAATAAATCATTACATGAAATAGTTGACGACGAAATAGTACCCCGACTATTTGTCCAAAGGAGCGCACTGCTGAAATGTACACATCTGCCTGATATAGAGCCCATATTCACATTTAGATCCATCCACAGACCTCAAGCTGATTTCGATCACACTGAACTAGGATAATAACCTTTCGAAGGTCCATAATAACCCCCTTTTTCTCATAACACACTAGAACTACCATCATAACCGGGGCAATCCTCCACGGTCCACAACCCAATAAGTCGAGTGCCCTCCAAGCATAAATTCTCAAATTAATGATATCACCACTGTCTTCATACTTGGTTTAAATCTTCATTCAATCAAGTGACTACATGCCACACTTATACAATCTTCCTATGGGGCACGCTCCCACGACCTTTCGTAACATACAGCAAATATGCGTATCCATACCACCAGCCGCACTAACGCTGAGAAAGCGTTCAAGAATCTATAACCAGGATGCAAGGCCTTTTTCACAAACACCGATCTCAGGTGACATTGAAGACGATACCCACTTTGGCAGAACTCACCCCTCTAATCGACCACTCGACCTTTGCTCCTTATACCTGGCCTTCTAGAAATTTTAACCATCGCCTGACACTCCCCACATGTCTTTCCTCATCCTTTGCTGCTCAGTTGTTGCCTTAATAAAATCTATCTTCATAGCACTTGAACCCACAAATCGCTACTAACTTTAAACCTTTTCGGAGATCATCTTTCCTGAGCCGTCGATATTAGAAACACCGATTCAATCCTGAACCACCGCACCACGCGATATCCAACAGTCGTTTCTCCAATATTATTCCACAATATCCTACCCCAAGGGTGAATTGCAGAAGACCATAACACCGGCGAACTTAACACATACAATCGAGGATGACGACACTACATCGCAGATAAAAATTCCACCACGCTCGAAATTACTAAGTCTCGTTACTCCATCACCCCAAATCTGGACACTCATAGGCCAATTGCTTTTCCTCCGCCGAAAGTGAAATATCATATCTCTGAATCGTACACTGAGTAGATTTCCTTTCAACTCATTCACCGCCCCAACACATAGGCAAGTCTCCTACCATCAATTCAATACTGTGCGATAACCAATCGCGAGCATCATAGAAACCTGTGCATAGCCTCCCAACTCTTAGAAGCACAACTATCGAGCCGAAACGATAGAAAAATCCTTCCGCAAGGCGACGACAATAGCTCACCCAACTATACTGGGAGAAACATCCCGCACCACATCTGTAGTACCATTACAATTCTTTAATTCTCGATTTATAACAAGCGGTTCGCGTCGCGTAAGATTGAGCAGCAAGAAAACAAGGGCATAAGCCTCAAGGAATCAAGTCGCACGATGAGGAAATCAAGAAGTGGAATTTTCCTAAACAGTTACATAGCCTCTCGTAGATAAGTATAGACGTCTCCGTACCGATCAGCGAGACTCTAATAAACCGGCTTGTGATCCATGACTCCTATGAACCTAGAGCTCTGATACCAACTTTTTCAAAACTTCGGAACGCTCAGAACAACATCAAATCACCAATTTAACATTGGATTCAAGCCTAAGAACTCCAAGAACTCTTAACTTATGCTTTCGATCAAAAAGTCTATCAAATCTCGTCCGAATGACCTGAAATTTTGCAAGGAAGTCACATTCAACACTACGGAGCTACCCCAACTTTCGGAATTCCATTCCGACCCTCGGATAAAAATCCCACTATCGAACCGGAAACATCAAAATTCGACCTTTCGGCATTTCAAGCCTAAATTAGCCACAGAGCTCCAAAACACAATTCGACCATGCCCCTAAAGCTGAAATCACCCAATGGAGCTAACGGAACCATCGGATTTCCATTCCGAGGCCGTCTTCATAATATTCCGACTACGGTCAATTTTCCAACACTTGAGTTCTCATTTAGGGACTAAGTGTCCCAAAACTCTTCGAAACTAAATACCAAACATCCTGGAAAATCAAAATAGCAGAAATAAACTTGGGGAAAGCAGTTAATAGGGGATTGGGGCGTTAATTCTTAAGACGACCGGCCGGGTCGTCACACGATCGGTCGTTTTGAGCAATTTCACTTTGCTCACCAGTTCTCAGGCATGACTAGCCCCGTATGATGTATTATGACTTATGTAAATCGTTGGTTTTGGTTTTCAAGATAATCGGAATAGATTTGGAAGAACAATTCTCAGTTTGAAGCTTTAAATTTGAAAGGTTTGACCAAGTTTTGAATTTTTAATATATGATCTCGAATTTGGATTTTTATGATTTGGTTAGCTCCGATAGGTGATTTGGGACATAGGAGCGTGATCGGAATGTATTTTGGAGGTCCATGGAAGATTTAGTCTTGAATTGGCGAAATTGGAAATTTGCATTTTTCGGTCGGCATTGGAAATTTTGATATCGGGGTCGGAATGGAATTTCGGAAACTGGAGTAGGTTTGTTGTGTCATTTGTGACGTGTGTGCAAAATTTCAGGTCATTCAGAGGTGATTTGATAGGTTTCGGCGTCATTTGTGGAATTTGAAAGTTTATAAATCCTTAGGCTTGAATCAGAGGGTAATTTGATGTTTTGATGTTGTTTTGAGCATTCCGAAGGTTGGAACAAGTTTAAATGATGTTATGGAATGTGTTGGCATGTTTGGTTGGGGTCCCGAGGGCCTCGGGTGTGTTTCGGATGCTCAACGGGACATATTTGGACTTGGAAAGTTGGCAGTTTTGCTGGTATTTCTGTTGTAGAAGGTCCTTCTTCGCGATCGCAGAGAGAAGGACGCGGTCGTGTAAGGGAAAGGTCTGAGGCTGCTTGTTTCTTCTTCGCGTTTGCGAACATGGGTCCGCGTTCGCATAGGGCGTGTCAAGTGAAGCATCGCATTCGCGTTGATGAGCATGCATTCGCGTAGTGTTGGGTCTGAGCTGAGGCAACGTGGTTATCTCTTCGCGTTCGCGAGGTCGATTCTGCGAACGCATAGATCAGTCAGTGGTGCTTAACGCGATCGCGAAGGTTATTATGCGATCCCGTAGGGTTAAAATGAGGGCAGTCAATATTTGTGCTTCGCGATCGCGAGGGTCGTTCCGCGATCGGGATTAAGGAAAATTTTCTGGGCAGAATGTATATAAGGCCATCTTCGCAATTTTTAGGCCATTTTTCACCATTGTTGAGCGGTTTTGAAGCTTTTTAAGAGGATTGAAGAGGGATTCGAAGGGAAACACTTGGAGGTAAGATTGTTGAACTCAATACTCGATTCTATGATGACTTGTAACTAACTAGACATGAAATTAGTGGGATTTAAAGCCTAAAATTGGGGAATTAGGGCTTGAAATTGGAGAGTGTAAATTGGGGATTTGAGGGGCCATTTGAGGTCCGATTTGAGGGGCAGACGGTGTTGAATGTATTTAGTGGCTCATGACTAGTGACACCAGATTCGGGCTGGGTTGATGTATTTACATACCTGATTCCGCGTATTTCTGTTGATATATTAAAAATGAAAGATTTAAGACTCAATCTACTTTAGAAAATACAAATTTTACAAAAGATCTTCTATATTGTTCGTGTTGTTTCAGCTGGCCTAGTTCTGTGATAGGCGCCATCACGGCCGGATATTTGGGGTCGTGACACTCAGCGATGCAGAAGGGATACAAAGCCGGTATGAGCAATTGGCATTCATTGATGGTAAAAGGATAAATGTGGTGTGTCACGATCAACTCTACCAGAATAGAATGGCAAAGAATTTTAACAAGAAGGTTAGATTGAGGCAATGCAAACCGGGGCAATTGGTGTTGAAGCGGATCTTTCCACATCAGGGCGAAGCAAAAGGAAAATTTTCACTTAACTGGCAAGGTCCTTACATGGTTCATCGAGTATTGACTGGGAGAGCACTCTTATTGGCAGAAATGGATGGAGAGAGATATGGTCGAAACATATCAATTCGGACACCGTCAAGAGAAATTAAGTTTTCAAGAAATTTTATGTTTGAGATTGTATTTGCACTTTCTTTTTATGTAACATGAACTACACTTGACCTGATTCCTGTTTAGGAGGGGATACGTAGGCAGCCCTGTGGATTTGGTCACATTATAATAAAATCTTCATTCCCTTCTATGGACGGAAACTGGAGCAAAATTTTGAACTTCATCAATCTCATTATGTCAAGGATCGCCAAAAGAGTATCACCAGAAGTATACATCAAACTGGGGCAGAATTTTGAGGGAGTACTCAAAATTCCAAGATAAGGATGTCGCAATGTCTCAAAAGTATGTCATGGTTTATGATTCGAGAAAATTTATTTATTTTATGCATCATCATATATTTCGAACAACTGCATTTCTTGCAAATAATTTATCACAAATGCATATTTTCGGAAAACTCCATTTTTGTAATAGCCAAATGTTAATCAGGGTTACTCAAGTAAGGCATCAATACATAAGCAAGGGCTAAATGAGGAATCAAAAGCACGAACCGACCTTCCCCCAAACTTATAATTTTTCTCTGAATGCAGGCATAAAAGAAATAACACTGACGAGCATGTCCACAAGTACATACAACAAGACCACTATCTTCCCACAGACGGAGGTCGCCAATGCGTCAATCTAAGAATCACTTCTCTTCCTCATATTTAATCATCTCTTTTCTCTGCATAGGGTTTGCCCTCATTAAATTGCATGAGACTAAACGATGTCTCCATTACATTGCATGAGGCTAAGCACTGCCTCTATTATTGCATAAGGCTAAATGATGCCTTTCTCCGCATAAGGCTAAGCATTGCCCTCATTATACTGCATGAGAGTAAACATT
The DNA here is from genome assembly GCF_001879085.1 of Nicotiana attenuata. NCBI lineage: Eukaryota > Viridiplantae > Streptophyta > Magnoliopsida > Solanales > Solanaceae > Nicotiana > Nicotiana attenuata. The sequence continues at coordinate 36,548,412 of NC_031991.1, forward strand.
GTATTCATTACATTGTATGAGGCTAAGCACTGCCTCCATTATTGCATAAGGCTAAACGCTGCCTTTCTTCGTATAGGGCTAAGCACTGCCCTTACTACATTGCATGAGACTAAGCACTGTCTCTGTTACATTGCATGAGGCTAATCAGTGCCTCCATTATTGCATAAGGCTAAACGATGTCTTTCTCTGCATAGGGCTAAGCAGTGCCCTCATTATATTGTATGAGACTAAACGATGTCTCCATTACATTGCATGAGGCTAAGCATTTCCGCCATTATTGCAAGGTTAAACGTCGTCTTTCTCTGTATAGGGCTAAGTACTGCCCTCATTAAATTGCATGAGACTAAACATTGACTCCATTACATTGCATGAGGCCAAGCACTGCCCCCATTATTGCATAAGGCTAAACGTTGCCTTTTCTGCATAGGGCTAAGCATTGCCCTCATTTCATACAGGGTTAAGCCTTTTCTTTTCTCGTTCTTGCATATGACTAAGCATTACATCTTCCCTCTATCAAACGATCGATATCGCCCCATCTTTGCATTTCATGGGACGAAACATCGCCACATTGTCCGAAGGCATCATAGTCCAAAGGTATCATCCTCATAGCCCGAAGACATCATTCCATAGTGTGAGCATCTCTCGAAATTGCATATCATTATTCAAAGGTGTCATAGTCCAGAGGCACCATCCTCATGGCCCGAGGACACCATTTCATTGCCTGTGAATCCCTTATCATATGCTCCATGGCCCAGGACGTCATGGTCTAAGGATATCATCCTCATCGTCTGAAAGACAACTCTCAAAGTCTGAAGGGAATTTGCATCATTTTTTGTGATGACCCGGCCGGTCGTTTGAGAATTAAAGTCGTGATCGGCGGCATTAGGTCTTGAGAAAATTCCTATTATGTGTGGTGACTTGCGAGCATGGCCGAGTTTAGTTACCAGATGATTCAGAGTTAATTTGAAAGAAGGATTCTAGTTTTAAAAGCTTAAGTAGTAAGAGTTGACAGGAATTTGACTTTTGTGTAAACTACTCCGGAATGGGGGTTGTGATGGTTTTAATAGCTTCGTATGGTGATTTTGGACTTAGGCGTGTGTCCATATTTGGCTTTGGAGGTCTGTAGGGTAATTTGAAGCATTTCGGCAAAATTTGGAAAAGATGAAGTTTGGAAGGTTGAGAGGTTTGACGAAGAGTTGACTTCAGTGATATCGGGGTCGAAATGTGATTCCATGAGTCGTAACAACTCTGTTATGTCATTTGGGACTTGCCTGCAAAATTTGACGTCATTCCAAGTTGATTTGATAGGTTTCAGCGGGAGTTTTGGAAGTTTAAAGATTTGAAAGTTCATAAGTTCGATTCATGGTGTGATTCATAGTTTCGACATTGTTTGATGTGATTTCAGACCTCGAGTGAGTCCATGTTAGGTTATGGAACTTGTTGGTGTGTTTAGACGGGGTCCCGGGGGCCTCGGTTGTGTTTCGAATTGGCTACGGGCGATTTCCTTCTATTTTTGGACAGTTATTTTGCCGGTACCTGGTTTCCTTAATAGCGTTCACGTCAATTCCTCTGCGTTCGCGGTGTAATTTTGGAGGATGAAATATTTGTTCTTTGTGTTCGCACATGACTGTCCGTGATCGCGTAAGTTTGCACTTCACTTTTTCGCGTTCGTGTACTGCTTCACGCGTTCAAGTAGCTCAATTCTTGGGCCATCAGAATTTCCTTCTTCGCGATCGCACATGTTTGTTCGCTGTGGCGTAGCACTAACTCCCGGCAGTATCCATTTCCTCTTCGCGATCACAATTGAAATTCTGCGATCGCGATGTACAAATACCTGGGCGAAATATAAAAGTACTTTATTTCGAGGGTTAGCCATTTTTATCATTTTTGGAGTTCTAGAGCTCGGTTTTGAGCGATTCTTTGTGGGTTATTCAAGAAAATCAATTGGGTAAGTGTCCTTCACCTAGAATGTATTGTATTCCATGATTCTATCTTTATTGTTATCTAAATCAGTGTTTTTGAGTAGAAGAAAAATGGGGATTTTGAAGAAAACTTTCAAAATATAAAATGATGATTTGAGGGACGAATTGGTATTGAAATTTGATAATTTTAGTATGGTTGAACTAGTATCGGAATGGGTGTTCTGGTTTTGGTGAAATTTGTCGGGTTCCGAGGTGCGGGTCCGGGGATCAACTTTTGGGTTGATTTTTAGTTTTTGATAAAGATTGAAGCTTTATTATCTGGAATAGTGTCTTATAGTTATTTTGGCTAGATTTGAGCTGTCCAGAGGCTATTTCACTGGAGAAGTTTATTTTAGAGTAACGGTCTATCTTCTTTGAGGTAAGTATCTTGCCTAACTTCATGTGGGGGAACTACCCCATAGGATTTGAGTCTTTTATGCTAATGTATCATGTAAAGTCCGTATACGCGAGGTGACGAGTACGTGCTCGGGATTATTTGTAGAAAGTTGACCTTCTAGGGCTCTTAGGTTCTTATGTTCATTAAACATGGAGTTGTTTTGTTATGTTAAGTTCCCCATTTACTAGTTTCACTTCTACGTGTCTTGATTGGAATTAATTACTTCATGTTCCATCCTTATTGCCTATTGGACTCTCGTGTGCCTTAACTGAAGTTGTTGCCTCTTCAATTACCATGCTATCTTTTTTGATGCTTATCCTTAATTAAGTTGTTGTATTGTTTCTGTAATTTGCTCAAACCTAAAAGAAATTAGTTATTCTTTATCATAATTCATCCTTATTTGGAATTAATGACTCATATTGTCTCCCTTTTTGTCGAATTGTACTTGTGAAGTTATTGTTACATATTAATTCTTCCTTGTTGAGCCATTCTTATTGTGACTAGTATTCTCTATTGTGTTTATTCTTTGTGAGCTTGTTCTATCGCTTCTTTGCATTCTCAAGCTCTTGAGATGATTTACTTGTCGCATTCTCGTGTATTGTTGTTATTGCTGTTGTTGTACTCAGTTTGTTGAGCCGAGGGCTATGCACGATTGTGGTATTGAGACTGTTTAGTGGAAATGTTGTGGAATATAGGTACTTGTTGTGAAGGCCATTCTATTGTGTTGTTGTGTCGCTGGCATGTGATGTTGTTGGGATATTTTGTTCGGGTGTTTGCACAAGGTTTTTGCCATGCTATTGTTACTGTTGATTATGCACTTGAGGCATGACAAGGCGGGCTATATCTATGTATTTGCACATATGGCGACACAATGAAGGAATGTTATTATGCGCGTGCGGCGAGACAAGGCGGGCATTAACTTTATTATTGTGCATGTGGCGAGACAAGGTGGGCTATGTCAGGGATTGATTTGTGATGACTTGTGATGGCGTGCGGGTATTCTTGTTGTTTATATTTTGTGTAGTGGCGTGCCTACATGTGTGAGCTTTATGTTGTGAAAAATTGTGGGGAACATTCTTACGTGCTGTTCATTTTCTCTACACTCACTAGTTGGCCCGAAATGTATTAGAACACTTGCACAAGCATACACGTAGTTAATCACTCCTCTCGATTTTAGAGGATGAGTCCGAAAATTATTGAGTATTTGTGCATACCCTCGTCTCGTTGCCTTCTATGTGAGAATGGTTCTATTGGCACGTGAGTCGTCCGTGCAGTTACCACTTGTAATGAGGGCACAAGATGCCAAGTGTTTAGGGTTCACGAATTGGGACCCGTGACTTGTGAATATTTTTAGGCTTGGTACCTCGTGGAGATTATTGGATAAATCTGGTGTGAAGCGGTTATTCTTGTCGAGTTGCTACTTGTCCTTCCTTATTTGTTTTCACCGGTTTTAGACTGTGTTCAGCTTACTCTATTGTGTTACTACTTGTTGTGTTCTGCTATTAACTATTGCTTATGTTTCTTATTGCAAGTACTGTACTATTATTATCATTATGCGTAGTATTATAGAGATATCGTACTATGTTGGTTTTACACTCAAACTTGTCCAGGTTATCTAGTTCAGTAGGTGTCTCGATTGTCCTTCGTCACTACTTCACTGAGGTTAGTTTTGATACTTACTGGGTACCGTTGTGGTGTACTCATACTACGCTTCTGCATAATTTTTATGTAGATCCAAGTATTTCGAAGTCAGTCGATCGTTAGCTAGCGGTACGGATCTTGCTATGGAGACTCAAGGTAAACCTGCTGCAGCGTTCGCAGGCTTCGGAGTCACCTTCTGATTTTTTTTGTATTTACATTGTTTTATCTCCAATTCGAGATATTTGTATTTTGTAGGCTTTTAGTAAACTCAATAGAGCTTATGACTTGTACTACCGGTTTTGGGGTTGTAAACATTGTATCAAGAATTCTACTTCACATTTGTCAATCGTTGTGTATTATTATTATTGTTTCAGTAAATGTTTGGCTTTTCTAATCCCTAAGACTAGGTTCCATCACGACCTCCTACGGAGGGAGATTTGGGTCGTGATATTTTTAATTTTTCGCAATAACTATATATATTCGTGTGCATCATGTTTCAAGTTTTGCAGGTAACTCGTGAGGTAATCGTTGTACAAACATAAGCATCTCGCTCCGGTCTCTGGTCTCCATTCACGACGTTCACATTCTTTGATTATCTCAAATGTAACAGATAACCAGCAATTGATTATTCCTTATCCCGTAACCGCTCAAGCATTTGCTGCATGCATCCATAATGTTCAACCCCACATTCATAAATCCACCTGAAATTATCCGCTACATATGACACTACCCTACCTAGAGAAGATCCTTCTTCGAGGAGTACGACCCATTTATAACAACTTTATCTGTCTCGTCCGTCGTTGGATCCAGAACTACACACTGCCTGATTCCCGTAACACCAGGAATATGTAGTCAACTCAAGAACTAGGGTTTCGCCCCCATCTTGTAAAACACCTCATACGCCCTCCTCGTTCATTCGGACAAAATTGGTTAATATTTTCTTTACCCGGCAATTCTTTCATCATTTCTGGGTAAAGAGGGCCAGCTGTTCATACCCAATTTTGCCCTCATATTTTATAAAGTATTTCATATACTTTCAAAATATCATTTTGCACTATTACCCAACCTATAGGGGTCGTATAAGTGATTTCTATGATTTATTTAATTATTCAGTATTTACTAACCATTTCCCAAATTATTTTGAGTGATTTAAATTAGTCATTTATATCCATTTGCACATAATATAATATTTTACTCCATTTATATAATTATATTTGTATTTTTCATTATTATTACAATATTTGCAATAATAGCCTATACTTTATAATTAATATCATTTATTATTTTATTTGGGTTCAAAATAACATTTTTTATATTTTTACAATCTTTAGTTATTATTTTTAAAATACTAAGTTGCATAAATAGTATCTTTATATTTATTTAGCTCTTTTACTAATTTATTTTGTTCTTTAATTTTATTTGTTTTATAAACCAGCTCAATATTGAGCCAAACCGGACCAAATTACTGGCCGAAACCCCTCAAAATCCTTGGCCCAATCCCCCAGCCCAAACCAAACAACCCCTTTGTGTCCAACTTGGTCGGGACCCGACTTCTACCCGCCTCGCTTCCACTTTTAATCTTGGCCGTTGATCTCAAATGATCAACGGCCCATAATAAACCACCCCTTTCTTCTTATATCCCCATAACCCCAAACCCTAACCCATTTTCCCCTCCACATCCACCCTCACACGCTCTATTCTCTCTCGAAGACTAAACCCCAGCCGACTCGGAAGATTTTTCTTTGCCCTTTCCTTATATGTGTTCATACGCGGATCTCACTTGCTTTATTTGTTCTTCTTGCTCAGTTATGGTAACTTTCGTTACCAGTCCGTCTGTGGAAAGGACGATTCTCTTGAATCAGGGAGATACGGCTTCGACTCTATGGATTTAGACTTGATTATGGCATGTCTCCGTTGAATTCTTCATGATTAGGGCTTGTGAGCGATTTGCCCTAAATTCGATCCAACTAGGTTTGCATGGTTTCGATTCTTTCTTGATTTGTTCATCTGTTACCGGTACTATATAAACCCCTCCCCTAATTTCTCTAAAAGGGACGAAAAAATCATTACTACTCCCTCACTTACTCAGTCATCTTATTCTGAAACTTTTGGCTCTTGGCCGGCTGAAAGCCAAGGCCGCCAGAATTTGTTTAATTGAACTTCTTAGTGCGAGAACTGCTCGGGGTTCATCTAAAACCCTTGGGAACTCTGACGCACTGAGTTTGGGGTTCTATCGCTCTCTTTGCTATTGAATTACTACTGGGACTGTTCTTCTTATTTGCTTGTTTGTTCATCTGCAGCTGGTAAGTCTCTTTGGCCACAGCAATTTCATTATGTTTTGTAATATTATGTGTTTTGTGTATTCATGTCTTTGAAACTTCTATGAAACAATGCTCTACTATGCCACCTTGCTTGTAACTTTTCTTGCCTTCAGGTCTTCTTGTGTCTCGATACTAAACTTGCCTAAATTCTAGTTATGAGATGTATTTATCACATGTGTTTAGGATAAATGAGTTCTGCTCTTCTAAACCTGTTTAGTCTACTATGTTATGTTGATTCCTGATGTTAATCCTGAGTTTGCCTCTCTGCCTTGTTTTGGATTGTTATGACAACCAACTCACGCCTAGGAAGTATTTTGATTCTTGCTAAGTCATCCATGCATAACCTGCTAGCTTTCTGGAATTCTACAATTCGATATGACATGTTCTCATGCAATTTGTAATTCTATTGTGTGTTTATTGACTTGGTGAATTCTGTATTCTTCAGTACTAGTTAAGATTTTAAGAGTAAACCTTATAACTAGCCTTTTTCTCCTATATAGGGCTAACTAGTACTAGATTTGATGCCTGCTTCTGCAAAATTGACGTGTCTCTTGTTTAGCATGCTAAATTTTTCCATGTTCAACTAAGTAATTGCTTGACCATGAACCTGTGTTGTTATGACTTTTGTGTTAAACATACCATGTAAAGGTTGTGCTCTACTATAATTCTCCTAGTTTTCATGTTCAAACCTCATGTCCAAAATGCTTTAGGCTAGTCCTGGATGGTGCTTTGTTTTGAAACTTCACTTGAAGTAGTCTGTTATCCCATGATGACTATTCTTGTTACTTTAACATAGTTTCTAAGAATATAAGCATATGTGTACCTTGTGAATGCCTCATGTGATCTTGTCGATATGCCTTGGTGAAGATTGATATTAGTTACAGTTTTAAGAATTAAAGTGTGTGTGGAGTTAAAGTTTGCTTAATTAAATCCTCGTGTAGTTTGTCGTTTGTATGGTTAAAATTGGCAAGTTGGGTAAGTGAGTCACACATTTCGGCCTGGTGTTGGGCCATACATGTTGGGTTTGAGCATTGAACTCGGGTTACTTTGGTAAGCCGCCGTTTGGGTCTGTTGTTGTGCGAGGATTAAGACCATTGAAGGCCTAGGGATGTTCCTGGGTTATTTCTGTATAGGGCATGTAATTACTTCATCGGGCTTGTATTTATTATATATGTAATCTGCCATCTTGTATTGCTTCTTCCTGGGCTTGTAATAACTTGTAAACAAACAGTTGGGGAATTAGTGAAAGAGGGGGAACGGGGGGATACTTTATCTTTGCATGAATGGGTAGAACACATGGCTATTGGGCTTTAATTTGTTTATTTGCTTGACATGTCCCGTCTCTGGGAATTATCTACGCAATGTGTTGATTGACTCATCTATTCACTTAGAGAATATGACTTAGGAATAATATAATGTCTAAACATGCAAATGTTAGAAAGCATGTCTATACGAATTAAAACAAAGCTTGTTGATTGCTCATTGTTGTACCTAGACACCATGTTTAATAGGAGTTTAGCAATGACTGAAACTGCATACTTTTGTGCTTCTTTTAATTATGTGAAGCATCTAGACACCATGCCTATAGGATTTTGATGCCAATAGGGACAAAAATGAATAATTATGCACCTTCACTGGCTTCACTGCCCAAACGCAAATCCTGTAGAGATTATGCCTATAGGGTGCTGTCACTAGCCTAGAAATCATGCTTATAGTATTTTTAATGGGTTCATGTATTAAAATTAACTGCTTTGTCAAGACAGTTTGCCTAGAAATACTGCCTTTAGGACATTATGTCAACTGTGGAATTGTTTAAACACATAGGAACCATGCCTATAGATCTTGAATAATTAGCTCATCTTAATTCCAAACCTTCCTATCTACAGATGCCTGCCTAAATACTTTGAACGTTGCTAGTATACGTTCATAACTGTCTGCATGTATTTGTGTCTATATGAGGAGATGAGCTTGAGCCTTTAGTGTCGATTTTGTGAAGTCCTGTTTGCTTTGACTACACGCCTAGTTTTCTCATTTTGAGCTGCCTAAGAAAAGTCTGGAACGACCAAAGTAGAAGGTCCAAAGCCTCCTGGATCATTGTCCTGGGACGCGTAAAGCACGCATAGGGCACAGTTTAGAATTGAACTAGAACGCCTTAGGTAAACAACTTCAAGATAGTAATTGGGCAGCAGGAGATGATAGTATGTGCCTGCTGAATAATATGAGCAACCCTCATATTAGGGAGTTGCGAAGAACTATTTTTGTTGCACGGGGTGATCCTTTAGGCTATAACACTTAGGGCTCTCTCCCCCATAGTTACTGTTTGTACACTTGTTTGTTTGAACTTAGATTAAACTAGGTCATATCTTGATTGTATCGATTGTTTATTAACGTATAATGTGCTTTCTTTCCTATGTGCAATTTGTTTTGTCTTGTAAATTTAGACTCACTACTCTTCTTTCACTTATACGACCACATAGAGTAATTATAATTCAATAATCCCCATATAGTTTGAAATTTGGTCGGGAACAACAGTTGTGGACCTTGAAGAGTTCCTAACACCTCCTCTTTGATGTAATTTGAGCTCTTACCCGATCTTTGATAACACGGATTGTTATAACAGAGTTATTTGCAAATAGGTGCCTTAACGCGCCTTAAAAATCATTAGGTGGCGACTTTTCTCTTTTAATACCCATTTAAAAGAGTTGTCACATGTCGAAACCCGTTTTTGCAAGAAAATTGGGCGCGACAACTGGGCTATGAACTTGATGATATAGTTCAATGTTCTGAGGAAGCTCATCACGTCCTTCTTGCTTTTGGGTAGAGGCAAGTCTTGATTGGCCTTGATCTTTGAGGGGTCCAATTATATCCTCTTTCTGATGGCGATGAAAATCTAATAGTTCTCTTGCGGGTACTCTAAACGCACACTTCGCAGGATTCAGCTTCAAAATGTATCTCCACAACCACCCAAAGAACTTCTTTAAGTCACTTAAATGATTCGCACTCTTTCGAGACTTGATGATGACATCATCTACACATACTTCAATCTCCTTGTGGATCATCTCGCGAAAGAGGGTCATCATGGCCCTCATGTAGGTAGTCCCGGCGTTCTTGAGACCGAATGGCATGTCCCGGTAGCAATAAACCCCCATGGTGTAGTGAATGTTGTTTTCTTCGTGTCTTCTTTGTGCATCAGAATATGGTGGTATCCAGCGAAACAATCCACGAATGATTGCAACTCATGTTTCGCATAGTTGTCAATAAGGATATGGATATTTGACAGAGGAAAATCATCCTTGAGATTGACTTTGTTGAGATCTCGGTAGTCCACACATATCCTGATCTTCCTATCCTTCTTCGGTACTGGTACAATGTTTGCCAATCAAGTAGGATAATTGGTGACCCTCACCACTTTTGCTTCTATCTACTTAATGACTTCTTCTTTGATCCTTAGACTCAAATCTGGCTTGAATTTTATGGGTTTTTGTTTGACTGGTGGCCTGGTAGGGCCGGTGAAAGCTTAGTCCGGGCATGTCGTCTTATGACCAAGCGAATACATCGATGTATCATCACAGGAGCTCTATCAATTCGTCTTTCTTTTCTGCCTTCAAATGGATGCTGATTCGAGTCTCTTTCACATCTTCTTGACTTCCTAAATTAGTCACTTCTTTATTATTCGAGGTTGGGCTTCTTCTTGCTTTCTAGCTGCTCAATCTCAATCTCTTGCGGGAGGTTCTCAGGCATCATACTCTCGTCGTACTCTTCATAGTCTGGATCATTTTGCTCAAGGGTTTCGTTACATGTCATAATTTCATAATGCGGGTTTTTATTGATTTGATTACTTAAAAGAAAAATTGAGTATAAATAAAGATGAAGATGAATTTGCGATGATTTCAGGAAAGTTTTCTTTTTATTTCATCAAAAGGAACATCTCAGCACTCAAAGAGACAATTTAACAAAAAGTGCAAGCATGGTTCTGGCCTCAATTGACCATGTGTTTTTCAAAATTACTACAATTCCACATACCAAGACTCCCAGAAAACTAGAGATGGACTGGCGGTCCAGTCTGCAAGGTCTCTCCTGATTCGGCATCTAGAATGGTTGGTGTCTTAATATCAACTTCGCTGCAACATTCCTCGATAATGGCCACGAACAATCTTCCCATCCCATAAACGATATCATCTTCTGGTGGTGAGATCTGACCCGGGCCTAAAACGCGCTTTGGCCTTTCGGTTCAATTGGCTCTGTTATCCTATTTGATCGGGCTCCCAGCCCAGCCCCTAGTCGCTATCCGCACTTCATCATTTCTTGCATTGTCATCATTGACCTATAAAGTGACTACATGCTATGATTCTACTCATTCTTCTCTATTTGTGTTGCTTGTATGATCTCGAATTCATGGAAGGCGACCCCATCTAATCCTTCTATGAAAGGAACCACATGCTCCAAGTAATATGACTGGCTCCACTCCCCGTGTATCACAATCTTCTAGCAATCCCACTCGAATTTCATACACTGATGGAGAGTGGAAGGAGCTGCCCCTACCATGTGTATCCAAGGCCTTCCTAGTAGTAGATTGTATGAAGACAAAATAACCATCACTTGAAACAATATCGGGAACTCAACTGGTCCAATCTGCAAGGCTAAGTAGATCTCTTCGTTGACATCCTCATGCAACCCATCAAAATCCCTTACTCTCACGTGGCTCTCTTTTACTCCCCCTAAATGAATGCCCAATTCTTGCAGAGTAGAGAACAGGCATAGGTTTACTCCATATCCTCGTCGATTAGTACTCGAGATATGACTTTGTCTCCATACTTGACTGTGATGTGCAGAGCTTTGTTGTGATCCATACCCTCCACAGGAAGTTCGTCTCTTCGAAAGGAAATCTTGTTTGCTTCCACCATCTTTCCAATGGTTGCTGCTAACGCCTCGCTGGTAGTATTGCTCCTCACACTTATCCCACCTAGTACTTTTACCAAAGCATCCCTGTGACTGTCGAAGCTCATTAACAAATCCATAATTGATATGTGGGCAGGGGTCTTCTTCAACTGTTCTTCTATGGTATATTTTTTAACTGGCATCTCCTCCAAAACTTTGTTGTCTCTGCGTCTGTTATGTTTCTCCTCTAATTCTTCTCTCAACTTGGGTTCCCTTGGTTCACCTCTTCTGGAGCGTAACACTTTCCTGACCTAGAGTGTATTTGGATTGGCTTATTTTAAGTTCTTATTGGCTTTTAAGCACTTTTCTAGTTGTGGTGCTTGGCAATGATAAAAAGTGCTTAACAGCACTTACGAAAAGTACAAAAATAAGCCAAAAGCCAAAAGTTGGGTATTACCAACTTATGGCTTTTGTCTTTTAACCTATAAGCTACTATTTAAAAGCTAATCCAAACACCCACCTCGTCATTCCGTGAGTAGCTACGGTGTCTATAATTTTGCCCTTTCCCTTTGACAAATAAGTTCACGAAACTGTCTTATATTCTCGACTCCTAACGATGGTGGTGAACCGTTGTTGGTACACCTGAACCATCACAGAAGGTTTCAACTACACTGTCATCAATGGAGTTACTCGAGGGGGTGTTCTTTTTCATGTCATAGTCCTTGTCTAATGCGATCATGTTGGCTCCTTGGTTTCTATGGTTTGGTAGTGGGTTACGGCTTACATTTGGTGGGGCTGGGGTGCACTGGATAGCTCCACTATTAATTGATAGTTCGATCTCATTCTTCAATCTATAATAATCCTCGGTGTCATGCCCAGGACCACCTGAATGATAGGCGCAGCGCTTGCTTGCATCGAAATATTTGGAGGATTGATCGGGAATTCTTCCTTCCACCGGGTATATCAGTCCGGCTCTTCTCAACCTTTCAAACAATTGGACTAAAGGCTTGGAAATTGGAGTGAAGTTTCTGGGAATTCTTTCTTCAAAGTTTGGGCATGGACTGGGTGCATAGGCAGGTTTGTTTTTGTGGGTAGTGGTTTGAACTGGGACATATGGTCATGGTGGGGTTGGATGTAAATTGGCTCGGGGTGGATTATAGTGGGGTTGAGCTTTGTAATATGGTTGGGTGGTATATACTGGTTATAAGTGGATTAACATGGAGGATGAGTGTTTCTGGGGCTGGAGTTGGTTTGACGAGGAGGACTTGATTGATACTATGGGATGATTATTGTTACTTCCTCTTTCTTCTTTTTTCCAATGCCTATAGAACTAGATTGTATAACCTTTCTAGTAGCCTGTAGCACAGCCATTTACTAAATCTTACCTGACTTGATCCCTTTCTCCAAGAAGTCTCTCGTTTTGGCCAGCTCGAGAAATTTCTGACCCATCATATTTTCGATATAAATTCCCTCTTGAGCACGGATAAAGTACTTAGTTAGCTCATTATCATCCAATGAAGGTTGAGTCATAGCTTCTTCTGATCTCCAGCGGCGAGCATAATCTTGAAATAATTTAAAGGGCTTCTTCTGTAGATTCACCAAAGCGAATATATCTGGGGTGATTTTGGTGTTAAATCTGAAGCGACTCATAAGATCTTCCGCCATGTCCTGCCACTCCCTCCAATTCCTGTTAAGCGTTTTTCCAGTCAGACTCCTTATAAATAGCTTCATTCTTAGCTTTTAATTTCTTTCCACTCTGACCAGCTTGTCACAGTAAGCCAACAAATGAGCGTAGGGGTCGCTTGTTCCATCGATAATGTCAAGCTTTGGAGGGTTGTATCCCGCGAGCATATCGACATCAGGATGTATGCACTCTGTTACATCTCGCATTTTTGTACGTTAAAGTTTTGTTTTTATTTAATTGACGTAGACTCGGGGATGAGATTATCTTGAGGTTGACGTATTTATGCTATTTATAACAAGCGACAAGTAAGTGTCATGAAGAATAAAGGGTGCACGAATTAAAAAAAAAAACGAGTTTCGTTGAAAGTGGCCAATTTGGTATAAAATACGGGTCGAGCGATAATACCCGATAATTATGAACTAGTAGCATGCAAGGTACCATATGACCACGGTAGTATGATGTATAAAGTATATTAAAAAAAATAGGTAGATTTTTAAGTAATTTAAGATAATTTTTAATTATGCAGGTATTTGATTAATTATCGGGTAACGAAATATTACCTAATTACCTATTAAGTGGATAAAAAGTAAAAATTTCTCCCCCACCCCACGTGGCAGCAAGCCACCTTCCAAAAGATGACTCTTAAGTCACCTTTAATTAGGTGGCAACATACTACAACAAAACATGAATTGGTAGCTGAGGAGCTATGTCTTACACATTACTACAATCAAGATAAGATAATTAGCATCCTTACACTTTTCCATTCTCACAATCAGAAACATTAAACCATGAACTGATAAGAAGCCATAGAATGTTGGCCATTCTTAAGGCTTTCTGCAAAAAACGTGAATTTTCGCAAATAAAAGAAATCCAACGAGAATTGTTACCAACGTAGAATTTTGCGGTTCTAAAGGAGTACGGTGCAACCTTTTCCAAGAACATCATACGGATTTTTCCCTACTCCAGGTATGTTAAGGCTATCTCTTCTTTCTTTTTGGCATGATCCAAATTATACAGAAGAAACGAGCAAACACACAGTCTTCATAAACGACTCTACTCATAGAAATACTAGGGGTATCTGTGTTCTTGATTCCCCATGTGATATATTATTATATCTTTTGTTCATGGGTCTCAGAGTAATACGCAGTTGAAAAAGTTTATCCGGAATGAATATTGAGATTATTACATATTTTTCATGCATTTCATTCATTTATACATGTGCATTGACCCATGACCAGATGGCGTTATATACGCATATTTATATGTGTGTGTGTGTGTGTATATATGTATGTATGTATGTATGTATACGGGATATGGGAAAAAGGTTACGGCGTTATATACGCACCACCACCTGACCAGTTTGTATATGTTGATGATGTTGCCCACAGTTGCCGAGATGATATGATGGGATGCCCTCAGAGGCTTGATGATATTATGTACACCTATACCTGTCACGACCCCAGTTCGCCCTCCGTGAACTGTCGTGATGGCACCTAGTCTCTACGACTAGGTAAGCCTAACAAGTGCGAAAAAACAAATCGAAACTTGCGGAAGTATAAATCAAAAACCCAAAATAACTAAAAGGGACAGTATATAGAATGGCGCTCGGCAAATACAGCACAATATCTCAAACTTCTACATCACTATCCCAAAACCCGGAAACTCATGGGAACACAAGCTGAGAGAAATATAGTAAAATGCTCTAACTCCGGAATGTCTACATCAATAGTATCATAGAAGGGCTAATACTACAAGATAGAATAAAGATGGCGACTCTTCGGTCTGCGGACGCGGCAGATGTACCTCGAAGTCTCCAAAAGCTCTCCCTGCCTCAAGGATGGTAAGCCTGTACAGAGGTACCTGGATCTGCACATGAAAAACATGCGCAGAAAGGGCATGAGTACACCACAGCGGTACTCAGTAAGTGCCAAGCCTAACCTCGGTCGGGTAGTGACGAGGAAGGTCAGGGCCCTACTGAGGTAAGTATATATATAATGAAATGACAGGGTAAATAAGCAGTAAAACAGAGAGTCTATAATAAGGATCTACACAGCATAAAAAGAGTGCAATAACGGAAACAGAGATAAAGACGAACTACAAGGAAATACCACTCATAGCAAGGATGATAACCGTGGATCTCTTGGTATCCTCAAAAAAAATATATTAGGGATCTCTTGGTATCCCGTGGATCTCTTAGTATCCTCAATATACGTGCCGGAGATCTCTTGGTATCCCGCACTTCAGTCCAGATCATAAGTACTTACAGGGGATCTCCCGGGATGCCGTCTCGTAGTCCCAAATTAAAAACACATAGCAGCAACACAAGAAGTATTCTACAAATGCTAGATTTCGTACTAAGTAACAGATAAGTCTAGCCTAACATGCTTCACGTAATGCAATTAAGGCAAATTGAGCAAATAGGCAATTAAGTCTACTAAACATACTTTTCTAAACTAACAACATGCTAAATACGCAAGTAACATGAAATAGGAGAAGGAACTCAATTGAAATACTTAAGAAAAACCGGATTTTTCAACAATTAGCTCAAGTACGCGCTCGTCACCTCACGTACGAGGCATTTCAATTACCACAATATCAATCCTAAGGGGAGAGGTCCCCTACACAAGGTTAGACAAGCCACTTACCTCGAATAAGGCTCAGAATCAACTAGAAACCACGCTCTTGCCACGAGTTTCCGACTCCAAATGACCCAAATCTATTCAATTCCATTACATAATGTAAATAATACTTCAAGAAGCTGAATCTACAATTAAATGCTAAGCTAATACGCGAATTATGTAAAATGACCAAAACGCCCCTCAGGCCCACGTCTCGAAATCGGGTGAAATTTATATTTTCAGAATTCTCACACTCACACGAGTCTATTTATATAAAAATGTCTCAAATCGGATGCCAACAACCCAATCAAAATCCAATAATTCGGTCTATGAAGTTTATCCAATTTTTCCCAAGTTTTTCCAACAAATTCAAAATTTAAGGGCTAGATTCAAGTTAGGAATCATGGAAATTGATCTAAGTTGGGTAGAGATCACTTACCCAAGTCACCCAGGTGAAAAAGTCTTCAAAAATCGCCCCTCCCGAGCTCCCAAATTCGAAATTATGAAAATAAGTTTAATCCCTTGAATTGGGATTTTAATGTCTCTGTCCAGATATTTGTTCACTACGATCGCGAGAAATGGGACGCGATCGCGAAGAAGAAGAATGAAAGGCTCCTGGTTTGGCCTATATGAACGCGACCAGCTACACGCGATTGCGGAAGAGGGACAAACGGGCTTACGCGATCGCGGTTGAAGACACGCGAACGCGAAGAAGAAATTGGGCTACTGAGCCACCGGCTCAGTTTCTACTATGCGAACGCGAAGGGGCAGCTGCGAACGCGAAAGAGGAGTGGGGCAGTACTATGCGATCGCGAATCAAGTGATGCAATCGCGAAGAAGGAATTGGGTCCCCTACGGAATTACACTACGCGATCGCGAATGGATGGCTGCGATCGCAGTGAAGAAAAGTCTGCAACACCTGAACCTGAATTTCTGCAACTTGTAAACAACTCAAAATGACCCGTTGAGCATCCGAAACACATCCGAGGCCCCCGGGACCTCAAACAAACCTACGAACATATCCCATAACATCATTCAAACTTGTTCCAACCTTCGGAACACTATAAACAACATCAAAACACCTATTTTTCATCAAATTCAAGCTTAAAATTTCCAAAAACTCTAAAAACACATTTTTGATCAAAAAGTCTACCAAACCTCGTCCGAATGACCTGAAACTTTGCACGCACATCCCAAATGACATAACGGAACTATTGCAACTCTCGGAATTCTATTCCGACCCTCGGATCAAAATCTCACTATCGGACCCGAAACTTCCAAAATTCAACCTTCGGCATTCTAAATTAGCTACAGACCTCCAAAACACAATCCGACCACGCCCCTAAACCCGAAATCACCTAACGGAGCTAACAGAACCATCGGATTTCCATTCCGAGGCCGTCTTCACACTGTTCTGACTACGGTAAGTTTTCCAACACTTAAGCTCTCATTTAGGGACTAAGTGTCCCAAAACTCTCCGAAACTCAAAACTGAACATCCCGGCAGATCAAAATAGCAGAAATAAACTTGGGGAAAACAGTTAACTGGGGATCGGGGCGTAAATTCCAAAAATGACCGGCCAGGTCGTTACATTCTCCCACACTTAAAAATTCGTTCGTCCTCGAACAAGCACAAAGACATACCTGAAGTAGTGAAAAGATGAGGGTACTGGCTGCGCATATCCTGCTCGATCTCCCTGGTCACCTCCTCGACCTGCTGACCCCGCAACTGAACCTTCCCGGACGCAATGTTCTTCGACCTCAGCTTCCTGACCTGCCTGTCCAATATTGCCACTGGCTCCTCAACATAAGATAGATCCTTCTCCAACTGGACTGAGATAAAATCCAACACGTACGACGGATCACCGTGATACCTCCGAAGCATCGAAACATGAAATACCGGATGAACCCCTGCCAGGTTGGGAGGTAAGGCAAGCTCATAGGCAACCTCCCCAACTCACCTCAATATCTTAAAAGGGCCAATAAACCTCGGACTCAACTTACCTTTCTTCCCAAATCTTATAACGCCTTTCATAGGCGAAACCCGAAGCAGAACCCGCTCTCCAACCATGTAGGAAACATCACGAACCTTCCGATCCGCGTAACTCTTCTGTCAGGACTGGGCTGTACGGAGTCTATCCTAAATCATCTTGACTCTCTCCAAAGCATCCTGAACCAAATCTGTGCCCAATAATCTGGCCTCACCCGGCTTGAACCAACCCACCGGAGATCTCCATCGCCTACCATATAAGGCCTCGTACGGTGCCATCTGAATGCTGGACTGATAGCTGTTGTTGTAGGCAAACTCCGCCAATGGCAAGAACTGATCCCAAGAACTCCAAACTCAATCACACACGCACAGAGCATATCCTCAAGAATCTGAATAGTGCGCTCGGACTGCCCGTCCGTCTGAGGGTGAAATGTTGTGCTCAACTCCACCCCAGTACCCAACTCCTGTTGTACGGCTCTCCAGAACTGCGATGTGAACTGAGTACCTCTGTCTGAAATGATAGAAACTGGAATACCATGTAGACGGACAATCTCTCGGATATAAATCTCCGCCAACCGCTCCGAGGAATAGGTAGTACACATAGGGATGAAATGCGCGGACTTGGTCAGCCGATCCACAATAACCCAAATGGCATCGAACTTCTTCAAAGTCCGTGGGAGTCCAGATACGAAGTCCATGGTGATCCGCTCCCACTTCCACTCCGGAATCTCTATCTGCTGAAGCAATCCACCTGGTCTCTGGTGCTCATACTTCACCTGCTGACAATTAAGGCACCGAGCTACAAACCCAACTATATCCTTCTTCATCCGCCTCCACCAGTAGTGCTGCCTCAAATCCTGGTACATCTTCGCGGCACCCGGATGAATGGAATACCGCGAACTATGGGCCTCCTCTAGAATCAACTCCCGAAGCCCATCAACATTGGGTACACAAACTCGACCCTGCATCCTCAGTACTCCGTCGGCACCAATAGTCACATCTCGAGCATCGCCATGCAACACCTTGTCCTTGAGGACAAGCAAATGAGGGTCATCATACTGCCGCTCCCTGATATGATCAAACAAGGAAGACCGAGAGACCACACAAGCTAGAACCCGACTGGGCTCCGAAAGATCCAATCTCACAAACTGGCTGGATAGGGCCTGAACATCCATCGCCATAGGCCTCTCTGCTGCTGGTAAATAAGCCAAACTCCCCAAACTCTCGGCCCGGCGGCTCAAAGCATCGGCCACCATATTGGCCTTGCCCGGGTGATACAAGATAGTGATGTCATAATCCTTCAGCAACTCTAGCCATCTCCTCTGATGCAAATTAAGGTCCTTCTGCTTGAACAGATGCTGCAAACTCCGGTGATCAGAATGTATCTCACAAGGCACACCGTACAAGTAATGACGCCAGATCTTCAGGGCATGAACAATGGCAGCTAACTCAAGATCATGGACAGGATAATTCTTCTCATGTATCTTCAACTGTCTGGACACGTAGGCAATCACCCTACCGTCTTGCATCAATACTGCTCCAAGGCCAACTCTCAAGGCATCACAATAGATAGTATAAGACCCCGAACCGGTAGGCAATATCAAAACTGGGGCTGTAGTTAGGGCTGTCTTGAGCTTCTGAAAGCTCGCCTCACACTCGTCCGTCCACTGGAACGGAGTACCCTTCTGGGCCAGTCTGGTCATAGGTGCTGCAATAGATGAAAACCCCTGAACAAATCGACGGTAATAACCCGCCAAGCCAAGAAAACTACGAATCTCTGTAGCTGAGGATGGTCTGGGCCAACTCTACACGGCCTCCACTTTCTTCGGATTCACCTGAATACCCTCTCTCGAGACCACATGACCCAAGAATGCCACGGAATCCAACCAAAACTCACATTTTGAGAACTTAGCATACAGTTTCTTCTCTCTCAAGGTCTGGAGCACTGTCCTCAAGTGCTGCTCATGCTCTCCCCAACTCTAGGAATACACCAGGATGTCATCAATTAAAACGATCACGAACGAATCAAGGTATGGCCGGAAAATACTGTGCATCAGATGCATGAACGCTGCTGGGGCATTAGTCAACCCAAAAGACATAATAAGGAACTCGTAATGACCATACCGAGTCCTGAAGGCAGTCTTCGGGATATCTGGCTCCCGAATCTTCAACTGATGATAGCCTGAACGCAAGTCAATCTTAGAAAACACACAAGCACCCTGCAACTGGTCGAACAGGTCATCAATACGAGGCAAAGGATAGCGGTTCTTCACTGTCACCTTATTCAACTGGCGGTAATCAATACACATGCGCATAGAACCATCCTTCTTCTTCANTATGCAGCGCAACCAAAGAGAATACAATTATAGCACGGCAGAAAACTAGTACATCACCCCAACACGTACACCAACAACAATGACAATAATACAAGGTACGGCAAGTAAGTCAACTTAAGAACTGTAAATCACGAAGAAACGGTAGGACCAACTCACAAGGAATAGCCATAGAAAAGAATGCTGGCATAAAGTGAACAGTTCAACAAAGGGAAAACTAACATGTAGCAACGATCCCACAATACACAAGTCAATAACAAGGGAATCGACATGAGTCAAGTAGTCCCAAATAAAGCAAGTCAACAAAAATATAGGTTATCTAAACTCCTTTTAACGTTGAACAAATACGAGGATATCCGACAATTCAATTAAGGAAAGATGATCTTAGATTCACTTAAGACTAAACAATTATAGGAGGAGATGATGATAAATTCCCAATTAAGATAGGCAGCTATGAAAAGATAGCATGACAATAGGAGAAGCGAAATTCTTCAATTAAGTCAAATAGGAATCGATTAGGCAATAACAGTGAATCATGAAGCAATTAATTCCAATTAAGCATGTAGAGGTGAAACTAGTAAATAGGAAACTCAGTCATGTCAAGAACACATTCATACACAGTGAATATAAAGACCTGAGAACCCTAAATGCCAATTTTCCACAAATAAGTCCGATCATACACTCGTCACCTCGCGTAATCGAACTACAATCAACATAGAAGACTCAAATCCTAAGGGGAAGACCCCCACACAAGGTTAGGCAAGATACTTACCTCAAAGACGACACACGGTACTCTAAAATGCACTTCTCGGGTGAAAAGATCTCCGTACGGCTAAAATATACCCAAATTAACTTCAAAGCACAAATAAAACACATAAGAAACTATTCCGGATCATAAAGTCTCAATCTTTAACTATCACGACCCCAGTTCGCCCTCTGTGAACTGTCGTGACGGCACCTAGTCCCTATGACTAGGTAAGCCTAACAAGTGCGGAAAAACAATTGAAACCTTGCGGAAATTATAACTTAAAGCCAAGATTTAACAAAATGTAAATGAAATGTAAAATGCCACTCGGCACATACAACACAATATCTCAAACTTCTACAATACAATCCCAAAACCTGGAAACTCACGGGAACACAAGCTGAGAGAAATATAGTAAAATGCTCTAACTCCGGAATGTCTACATCAACAATATGATAGAAGGGCTAATACTACAAGCTAGAATAAAGATGGAGACTCTTCGGTCTGCGGACGCGGCAGATGACCTCGAAGTCTCCAAAAGCTCTCCCTGCCTCAAGGATGGTAAGCCTGTGCAGAAGTACCTGGATCTGCACATGAAAAACATGCGCAGAAAGGGCATGAGTACACCACAGCGGTACTCAGTAAGTGCCAAGCCTAACCTCGGTCGGGAGTGACGAGGAAGGTCAGGGCCCTACTGAGATAAGTATATATATATATAATGAAATGACAGGGCAAATAAGCAGTAAAACTGAGAGTCTATAATAAGGATCTACACAGCATAAAAAGAGTGCAATAACAGAAACCGAGATAAAGACGAACTACAAGGAAATACCACTCATAGCAAGGATGATAACCGGGGATCTCTTGGTATCCTCAAAAAAATATACTAGGGATCTCTTGGTATCCCGTGGATCTCTTAGTATCCTCAATATACGTGCCGGGGATCTCTTGGTATCCCGCACTTCAGTCCAGATCATAAGTACTTACAGGGGATCTCCCGGGATGACATCCCGTAGTCCCAAATTAAAAACACATGGCAGCAACACAAGAAGTATTCTACAAATGCTAGATTTCGTACTAAGTAACAGATAAGTCTAGCCTAACATGCTTCACGTAATGCAATTAAGGCAAATTGAGCAAATAGGCAATTAAGTCTACTGAACATACTTTTCTAAACAAACAACATGCTAAATATGCAAGTAACAAGAAATAGGAGAAGGAACTCAATTGAAATACTTAAGAAAAATCGGATTTTTCAACAATTAGCTCAAGTACGCGCTCGTCACCTCACGTACGAGGCATTTCAATTACCACAATATCAATCCTACGGGGAGAGGTCCCCCACACAAGGTTAGACAAGCCACTTACCTCGAATAAGGCTCAGAATCAACTAGAAACCACGCTCTTGCCACGAGTATCCGACTCCAAATGGCCCATATCTATTCAATTCCATTACATAATGTAAATAATACTTCAAGAAGCTTAATCTACAATTAAATTCTAAGCTAAAACGCGAAATTATATAAAATGACCAAAATGCCCCTCAGGCCCACGTCTCGAAATCGGGTGAAATTTATATTTTCAAAATCCTCACACTCACACGAGTCTATTTATATAAAAATCTCTCAAATCGGATGCCAACAACCCAATCAAAACCCAATAATTCGGTCTATGAAGTTTATCCAATTTTTCCCAAAATTTTCCAACAAATTTGAAATTTAAGGGCTAGATTCAAGTTAGGAATTATGGAAATTGATCTAAGTTGGGTAGAGATCACTTACCCAAGTCACCCAAGTGAAAAAGTCTTCAAAAATCGCCCCTCCCGAGCTCCCAAATTCGAAATTATGAAAATAAGTTCAAACCCTCGAATTGGGATTTTAATGTCTCTGCCCAGATATTTGTTCACTGCGATCGTGAGAAATGTGACGGGATCGCGAATAAAAAGAATGAAAGGCTCCTGGTTTGGCCTATGCGAACGCGACCAGCTACACGCGATCGCGGAAGAGAGAGAAACGAGCTTACGTGATCGCGGTTGATGACACGCGAACGCGAAGAAGAAATTGGGTTATTGAGCCACGGCTCAGTTTCTACTATACGAACGCGAAGGGGCAGGTGCGAACGCGAAAGAGGAGTGGGGCAGTACTATGCGATCGCGAATCAAGTGATGCGATCGCGAAGAAGGAATTGGGTCCCCTCCGGAATTACACTACACGATCGCGAATGGATGGCTGCGATCGCGATGAAGAAACGTCTGCAACACTTGAACCTGAATTTCTGCAACTTGTAAACAACTCAAAATGACCCGTTGAGCATCCGAAACACACCCGAGGCCCCCGGGACCTCAACCAAACCTACGAACATATCTCATAACATCATTCAAACTTGTTCCAACCTTCGGAACGCTATAAACAACATCAAAACACCTATTTTTCATCGAATTCAAGCTTACAATTTCCAAAAACTCTAAAAACACATTTTTGATCAAAAAGTCTACCAAACTTCGTCCGAATGACCTGAAACTTTGCACGCACATCCCAAATGACATAACGGAGCTACTGCAACTCTCGGAATTCCATTCCGACCCTCGAATCAAAATCTCACTATCGAACCGAAAACTTCCAAAATTCAACCTTCGGCATTTCAAGCCTAAATTAGTTACGGACCTCCAAAACACAATCCGACCACGCCCCTAAACCCGAAATCACCTAACGGAGCTAACGGAACCATCGGATTTCCATTCCGAGGTTGTCTTCACACTGTTCTGACTATAGTAAGTTTTCCAACACTTAAGCTCTCATTTAGGGACTAAGTGTCCCAAAACTCTCCGAAACTCAAAACCGAACATCCCGGCAAATCAAAATAGCAGAAATAAACTTGGGGAAAACAGTTAATAGGGGATCGGGGCGTAAATTCCAAAAATAACCGGCCGGATCGTTACAATACCTATGCATGACACGGCATTTATATGCACGTGCATGACATTATAAATGTTTCAGGATATATAAAGTTATTCAGATTTACAGATGGATTTCTTTATTCCATATTTCATCTATGTCTCTTATGTACTTATTTTCACGCCTTACATACTCAGTACATTATTCGTACTGACGCCCTATTTCCCAGGGCCTGCGCTTCATGCACGAAGGTTCAGGTAGGCAAGTCGACGGTCCCCCTTCTTAGGATCCTTGATCAGCGAGAGTTGGTGTGCTCCACTTGATCCGGAGCTGCTTTTGATTTTGGTACGAAATGCTTGTATATATACATGGGTATGGCGTGGCTCAGTGCCGTCTTTGTTCAGTTGTATTTCGATTAGAGGTCTGTAGACAGTTATGTATAGTTGGATAGTATGTGGCCTTGCCGGCTTTCAGTTATGGGTATATAGTTGTCTATAGCAGCCTTGCTGGCTCGCCCACTGTATTCCGAATATATATGTACATATGCCTTTTGGGCAGGTTTCCTTCATGTATGTTATCCTCGTAATTCAGTAGATGTTAATCGGGTTTTTAGTTTAGATGCATGCTTAGGGGTGTTTGACAGGTATTGGTTTGGGTCGTGACAAGGCCCTCATAATCCAAGCTCTCGCTCCCTCGAGCAACCTGGAGATTCTTCATCTATTTCCTCAATACTCGTAGTTGCTCTGACACTAACTCCTCTTCTTTGTATTTTGCTTCTTTCTCCTTCTTGGCATATTGGTCTATTCATAGGGCACTCTGATTTGACGGGCACGATAAAGGTGGGCTTAGAAGTGACATATACAGGTGGAACATACCGCTCATATGTGGCGGTATGTGCCGCAGGTAGGGGTGTACAAACCAAAATGGAAAATCGCACCAAACAGAAAAGTCAAACCAAACCGATTAAAAAATTCGATGAGGTTTCATTTGATTTGGTTTGGTATTGAATTAAAAAGCCCGAACCAAACCGACATATAAATATATAATTTTTTTATATACTTTTAAGACTTTATGTAGAATTTCTTTAAAAAAATATCTAGAAATATTTGGGATTCTCTTATGGGATGTAATATTTAATAAAATAGGATGTGTTCCATTTTTATTAACTTTAAATAATGTGTTGTATGATCACTTTCTTATCAAGTATTATTGAAATGCGTCAATATCTTTGTTTTTTTATATTCATATGTCAAGATCTATTAGATTCTTATATTTTTTCGAATTTAAAGTGGTATTTCCGATAATTAAAAATTAAATAAAACATAAATCATTATTTAGGTATCATATTGCTCTTATGTTTAATTATTAAATTCGGTTAACGTTGAAAGTCTACATCATGAAAATTTATTGTCAAACAACTAAAAAAAATTAACTATCACGTGTTACTATGAGAATTCTTCCATAAGAATATTTTAATAGATCATATATTTTTCAATTTTTATTATATATATATATACACTTATCAAAAATTTAACATAGTAAGATTGACATATTATTTAATTTAACAAAAAAATCCAAAAATCCGAAAAATCGGATAAAACCGGACCAATCCAAACCGATATAGTTGGTTTGATTTGGTTTTAATAAAAATCGAACCAACCGAGTCCATGTATACCCCTAGCTGCGGGTATATATTATGTGTAGTTGTTGGTAAAAGTGACATGGTCACGGCGCGGTGTGAACCACATTGTTGGTGGCTGGAGGATTTTGTGGTGCTTAGACATAGTCTGGAACATAAGGTGTGTGCATAGGAGGGTTTGTTGGATTTGTTAGGGTTACTGGTGGTATGACTTAAGTTGTGTGGTTTGTAGTCATAGCAGTTGGGGTATTGGTTGTATGACGGGTTGATGAAGGGAAATGATCAGGGATTGAATCTAGGGAAGGGAAGCGGGGTGGTTACGCAAGCATCGTCACGGCCAAGTGTGCCAGCTCCCGGATTTGTTGTACCTCTTCCCTCAATGACTCCATTTCCTGATTCATTTGGGCAACATGTTCGTCATTCCGGGTATCGTCCTTTTCCTCCGATCCCCCTGGGTTGTCGGCTACTACTATAGTGTTTCTGGCTGGGTCATTGGTTGCAGTCATCTTCCCTTGGATAACAGATTGTACAGTGGCTCGGCTAGTTTTAGTATCAACACAAACCAACCTCTGTTTCAGGGATAAAAATAAAGCAATAAAGCGAGAAAATAAAGAAAAGTAGAAGTTATGTAAGGACCTCTTTTTGTCGGAGGTAGGCCTATATCGCGACCATTTGACAAAAAATCAGATTTTGACACATTCAAATATGGAGCAAACTTTAATTTTCATTGATAGGATTTGTGGGTTATAACAAGGCTTCACCACCGGGGACAACTGTCACAACATGGTTCTCAAAATCACAAAAGATTGTGTGGGCTTATAGATTCGCCCTTAGGGAATGAAAAGATACAAGAAAGGAAAATTAACCAGCAACTCAATAATCATCCTCGTTGTCACCTCCCAAGCCTTCTTCTTCCGACTCCTCCTCAGGGTCCTCTTCAACCTCCTCCTCATCCTCGTCATTGTGTACCCTGGTTCCTCCTCGAGATCCTCCTCTAACTCTATTTCTGATTCAAATTGTATGTATTCAATCACCTGGTCATCGTCATCTGGTGGCGGCAGTATATGGTCGATCGAGCCGGGAACCAATTGTCGATGCATGGCAGTGGTGACGAGACAGCAGGGTAAGATCTCGTGATATATCTGCAGAGATGCAAGATGCTGTTGAATCCTCCGATCTGATTAATCCTTCTCTATTGGTCCTGGCCAGCTCGTCCTCTTCGTTGATCCAGACAAAGTACTCAGGCATGCACCAAGGATTTTGTCCCATTGCCATTGTGATCAAGTCGTTCAATTCATCTTAGAGCCTCCTCACCCTTGCAATCGAAATCAGCCCGTTATAATAATCTTCATAAAAAATTGTCCTTGACCAGAGTGGCACGTCTTGAATCAGACCAAATTGCCTCAGAACCCTCAGAGGTGCGTACGACTGAATCCCTTCCGGTCCCACTAACCCAATAAAGTATTTTCCCAGGATTCTCAAGATTGCTCTGCCACCCAACCAGGAAAGTTTCCAAATAATGAATTCTCCACTCAGATGGGTCGACATTTCCCGCCACTCCTCCTGGCCATGTGATGTAACCTAGTGCCTCATCATTTCGTTATGGCTCCGGATCATGTTACTGATGCCAACAAAATAGCCAACGGTTGCATCTCTATGGAAAAGAAATTGGCCCATATCTGGAGTAGCAAGTTATAGGCTCTAAAAAAATCATATCCCCTTGAACATGCCGACAGTTCTCGAAATGTCTCTGCTAGTATCATAGGAACAACGGTGACTTGCTGATTTCCCCGGAAGGTTGCCAAAACTAGGGGCAGCAGGTTGATATTGATTTGTCCCTTCTTCGTGGGAAAACCTGAAGTCCCAATAGTGCCAAAGAAAAGGTTAAGGGGCGGAGCCTCTCCCACGCTTCTTGATCGCACTGAAATTCTTCAAGATGCCACTTATAGCTCTACCGGTGACTGAATCTGTCAAATAGCTGGTCCAAACTCACATATCCATCTTCGACGTTTCTCAAGTTTCTGTTGTTTGTTAGACCCAATGCATGGAGGAACCTGTGGTCTGGCATGACAAATAGCAGTATTGGTTTCCTCTCGGCGAATGGCAACTCTGTGAAGCTAGTAATCTCCTCTAGTGTTGGCGTCAACTCACAATCAACAAATTTGAAGACCACCTTAGCTAGGTCCCAAAACTCTATCAGCAGCCTAGTAAGAACTTTGTCAGCTCGGATGTTCATCAATGCCATCAGTGCTCCCACGTGTGTTATGATCTTGTTCCCCTGCTCCCGTCAAATGTTCCTCCACCACTGTTTCAACTTGTGAGGTGAACCCATGACTATGTTAATCTCGAGGACGTTGCGGTTGATTTCCATCTAAAGAGGTGAAGGCTTAGTAAGTGTTTGCTCCAGATCTTTGGTGTCTTATCCGGATTGGTTCGCCGTTCAACACAAGGCATGACGTTGGGTGCATGACTCGTTGACATTAAGGTGGCTTTCGTAATCGTGATTCAATACCAAGGACTGACTCACCTAAAGTTTATGTTGTATGACCTATGTTTGCTAGAGTAGAGTGTTTTCTAATTTTGGAGTTGGATTGAATAACTACAAGACGTTATGCCATTTGGCCTAGCAAAGCCATTCTCTGAAACTAGAGAGTATTGAAAGAAGGTTCGGGGGTGTAAAGACAATTCTCGCGTGTCATTCGTGTGTGATTGTGTACGGCCAAGACTCGATAGGAAAGATGTGATGATAGTGTATAAAGTAGTACAGATAATCGTGGTAGAGCAATAATAAACAAGTAATCATGTATCAACATGTTGAAAACATAAGCAAGTAGAATGAAGCGAGTAAACATGTATTTGCAAGTCGAGCGAAATATAACAAACATCCCCGAAGTTCAAATCTAGCCTAAGTATGCTAAGGTCAGAACCTAAGTGTAAAAAACCCCAGCAGAGTCACCATGTTGTCGCACCCTATTTTGCACTAGTCAAAATAAAATTCAACTAATGATTCATCTGAAGTTGATAATAGAGAGTCGCCACCTAATATTTTAAGGTATATTAGGGTACCTATGGATTTGTAATGTTATTATCCTAATGTTCTTCTAACCGGTGAGATTTGTGCAGGGGTTCTAGTTATTCTAAGGGGAAGGTGTTAGGTACCCCTCAAAATCTACCTGCGGTAGCTCCTTAGGTTTAGGCTAGGTTTGAGGAAAGAAAGGTCTATATTCTGCTTAACTATTGCTTAAAGTTCTATAAATACTACATAAAAATCAGGTTTTAGCGACGGACAAATTCTGTAGCTAAACAGAAAAATCCGTCGCTAATATCATTTAGCGACGGCTTAGCAACGGATTATCAAGAAATTTTACGAGCTACGAGCGTTTTAGCGACAACGTCCGTAGCTAATTCCAGTTTTTCTGTAATGAAAGTTTTCTGAGTCTTTATGTAAAATTCACTATAAAAGATTGTGTATGTATTCTGAAAGGATTTATAAGTTCTTATAATCTATGAAAATCGCCTTTTCAAAATGTATATGCTTATGAGGTTAAAAAACTAGATATGCTTTATTTTTTAGAGAAATCTTGTGAAGGATTGTATGTTTGAAGGAAAGTTAAGTGTATGTGTTTTTGAAAGGTAATTATCTATGTGAAACTTAGTAAAGTGAGGGACTATTTGAAAATATGCCATGAGTTAGAATAGGTACTCTTTACTTAAAAATAAATTGTAGTGAGATAGTCTTGTGTTTTTGAAACTCGTTGACGTGCACCAGTTTATAAATGTCGTCAGTGTTTGGTTTTTTATTTTGTGAAACGGCTTAGAAACTATTGATGCGCATGCAGCAAGATAAGGAGGCTTATGAGCGTGTTGCAAATAAGGGAAATACTTCATTATGATGTGCACGCGACAAAATAAGGGGGCTTATGCGCGTATAGCTATATAAGGGAAAATACTTCATTGTGAAGCTCACGCGGCGTCATAAGGGTGGTTTGTTGACTATGTTTCTGGTATTTCAAGGTGATTCTTGATGTTATCCTTGTGTTGTAACGGGTTGATAATTTGAACATATCATTATTTTTCTTGAATGATTTCGCTTTGTGTTTTACGGTTGTTGGTTAAATTAACGTGTCATCATATGCTCTATTCTTTGTTGCTATTTATTTTGTCATGTTTTCTGTTGTTAGTTTTATATTGATATTCTGCATAGGTTATTTGACTAGTGGGTGTCTTGACTTGAACCTCGTCATTACTCCGCCAAGGTTAGTCTTGATACTTACTGGGTATCGATTATGGTGTACTCATACTATGCTTCTGCATATTTTTGTGCAGATCCAGGTACCTCGGATTGTGCTGGTCGTTAGAAAGTCGAGCCAGAGCTAAGGAGACTTCAAGGTATACCTGATGTTTTACTTGTAGGCCTCGGAGGCACCTTCTATTATTTCTTTATTACTGTTTATGTATTCCAAATGGTGATGTACACTTTGAGATTTATGATGTACTTCTTAGAGAGCTTATGACTTTGCATTACCGGGTTTTGGGATGTATGACTGTTGTATTCACTCTACGGCTATGTTACTGCATTTTTCAGCTTTTATTTAATGGTTAAGTGGCTTTATTCCAACATTTGTAAATCTAGGCAAAAAAAAAATTATGGGTATGATTAGAATTTATTTATAACATATAGATGGGGCAATATACAAGTTTTGAGGAAAGATTGGAGGAGAGTTGGATTGGTTTGGAGTCAAAATTTCTAGTTAAAATCGAGTTTAAAAGTTTCTCTATGACACATGTATCTCCAACACAGGTATACATGGATATACATGAGAGATACAAAGAATACATAATTGATACATATGGCCTACACAAGTGCTACATAGAGGATATATGGATGGATAGACATCTCATCTTCTTTCATATTCATCTTCTACTTCGAGTTTGGCTCAAATTTTAATTCAAATCTCCACCAATTCATCGCAAAATTGAGATTCAACCTTCTTGAGATATACCCAATATTTTAGCAACACCCACTCGAAATAAATTCTAATTTAGAAATTCAAATTTTCAAATTCAAACTTAAACGAGTCTCAATGACTTTCAATGGAGTTTTAGCTGATCTTCTTTACTTTTTAAATTATTTTGCAAAGCTATTGTATCAAAATACTCGCATTATAACTTTTTTCTTTTCACTTTTTTTGCTGAATTACATCTTTGACAAACATATGCTTGTCGTAGTTTAAGTATCATTCAAGCAATGACACTCTAAGGTAAACCGTTTCATCTTCTGTTACAGCTTTAAAAAAAAAGTTTGAACGCATAAAGCCACCAAAGTATTTTAAATCATAGCATGTTATTACTTTAACTAGATTTTGATCACATTTCTATCAAAGTAAAATTTGTATATCGAAGAGCAATCCATCCATGAAGAACAACAATAATTGCTTTTATATTCTACCAGTTGGTTACGACTTACGTGAGAGAGAAAGAGGGGAGTCGGGAGATGGAGGAGATAGACTAAAGAGAAATTAAAGAGGCACACAAATATTGGTATTGTTTTATGGGTAATTGACTAATATTGGTATTATGTTATGAACAACAACAACAACAACAACAACTATCCAGTAAAGTCCCACATAGTGGGGTCTGGGGAGGGTAATGTGTACGCAGACCTTACCCCTGCCCCGATAGGGGCAGAGAGGCTGTTTCTGATAGACCCTCGGCTCAGAAAGACAAAAATAAAGTAAGAAAAAATAAGAGGAAAGAAATCATTAGTAACTCCAGTGGAAATCGTAATAATAACAGAAACATAAAAACCGAAAGATGAATGATATGCAATAACAGTAACCATAATCTAAGGCCCGGGACTAAGACAAACAACAAGAATAGTGTGGGTCCAACATAAACTGCAAGCCGTCTAAGACCAACCCTAATCCAACCCCGCCTCACCCCCGGAATGAAGTAAGGAAAGTTTTACTACCCCTATCCTACAACCCTAATGCGTGACCTCCAGTCCTTCCTATCAAGGGCCATGTCCTCGCAAATGTGCAGTCGTGCCATGTCCTGCCTGATCACCTCTCCCCAATACTTCTTAGGTCTCCCTCTACCTCTTCCCGTACCCACCACAGCTTACCTCTCACACCTCCTCACCGGTGCATCGAGGCTTCTCCTCTGCACGTGCCCGAACCATCTGAGCCACGCTTCCCGCATCTTGTCATCCACAAGGGGGACGCCCACCTTCTTCCGAATATCTTCATTCCTAATCTTGTCTATCCTAGTGTGCCCGCACATCCACCTCAACATCCGCATCTCTGCTACTTTTATCCTCTGGATATGAGAGTTCTTAACCAGCCAACACTCTGCCCCATACAACATGGCCGGTCTAACTACAGCTCTATAAAACTTACCTTTGAGTATCGGTGGCACTTTCTTGTCACACAAGACTCCAGATGCAAGCCTCCATTTCATCCAGCCCGCCCCTATACGGTGAGTGACGTCCTCGTCGATCTCTCCGTCCCCCTGAATCATCGACCCAAGGTACTTGAAGCTATCTCTCTTGGGGATGACCTGTGGCCCAAGCCTCACGTCCCCGCCTACATCCCTCAACTCAGCGCTAAACTTGAATTCCAGGTACTCTGTCTTAGACCTGCTCAATTTGAAACCCTTAGACTCGAGAGTCTGTCTCCAAACCTCCAATCGCTCATTAACACCGGCCCTCGTCTCGTCAATTAGAACTATGTCGTCAGCAAATAACATACACCATGGCACCTCCCCTTGAATATGGTGTGTCAAAGCATCCATCACCAAGGCAAATAAGAACGGGCTAAGCGCTGAGCCTTGGTGTAATCCCATAACAACCGGGAAATGCTCCGAGTCGCCTCCCACCGTCCTAACCTTAGTCTTAGCTCCATCATACATGTCCTTGATCGCTCGTATGTAGGCTACCGGCACGCCCTTCGCCTTAAGACATCTCCAGAGCACCTCCCTAGGAACCTTATCATACGCTTTCTCCAAGTCAATAAACACCATGTGTAGATCCTTCTTCTTATCCCTGTACTGTTCCACCAACCTCCTAATAAGGTGAATAGCTTCCGTAGTGGAGCGGCCCAGCATGAACCCAAACTAATTGTCGGATATAGACGTCGTCTTCCTCACCCTCACCTCCACCACCCTCTCCCAGAGTTTCATGGTATGGCTAAGTAACTTGATACCCGTATAATTGTTACAATACTGGATATCACCCTTGTTCTTGTACAACGGTACCACTGTACTCGACCTCCATTCCTCCGGCATCCTCTTCGTCCTAAAAATTACATTGAACAACCCAGCCAACCATTCCAATCCTGCTCTACCCACACACTTCCAAAACTTAACCGGAATTTCATCTGGCCCGGTCGCTCTACCCCTACTCATCTTACGCAACGCCCCCACCACCTCCTCCACCTTAATGCGCCTACAATACCTAAAATCTCGAAGACTCTCCGAATGCCCCAAGTCCCCTAGCGCTATATCCCGGTCCCCCCTCCTCATTCAGAAGACCATAAAAGTACGTCTGCCATCTCTGCTTAATCTGGGACTCTCCCATCAATACTCTACCATCCTCGTCTTTGATGCACCTTACTTGGTCCAGATCCCGGGCCTTCCCCTCCTCGCTTTAGCCAGCCGAAACAACTTCCTTTCCCTGCCTTTCTCCCCTAATTCCTCGTATATTTATAGCATTTATTTTTGCTCTAATAAGCCAAACTCGATAGTTTTTTCTTATAAATTTCTAATTGAGATGAAAGTAGTATCCATATGACAGTTTAAAAAAACCGAAGAAATTCATAATTATCCTGATTTATAACAATTAATTGAAAATTAATCATAGTTTCAAAATTAATCAATATATAGCAACTTTTTTATGCGAAAATAAATCTGAAGAAAAAATAACCTTAATTAAAATCCGAAAAAATTCCGGCATAATATGCTGAAGCTCGAATTTTTTACATATGAAATTTTAGCATAATATGTTAAAATTCATTATGTGTTAGAATTCCAATATAATATGCTGCAGGTTCATGCACAGGAATTTCATAATCCAACGTATTAAAGAGGTAGGCGTTCAGGCAGTTCGAATAGGATATGAAATGCATTTTTATTTTAAAATTAAAGAAATGACAATCCAAATCCAATCCAAATAAGCTCGAATTGGATTGAATTTTTTAAGTCAGATTTCAGATTAATCGGTTTTGATATTTGGGCTTTTCGGTTTTGAGCTCATAAGTTAAGCTGCTTTTTCTTCTTACAAAAATGAACATCCAAATGAACTATTCACGTTAAATTGCCTTAATAGTTTCTCATTCTCACCGCAATAGAAACATTAATAAGGCCGATATAAATTTAGAATAGTAATAAAACCATATCTAAATAGAAAATAGTCAGACAATTACTTAGTATTAGTACCAAATTTGAGTTAACGTATAACGGGTAAAGTACTTAGTATTAGTACCAAATATATGAGTTGACGTATAGCGAGTATATTGGACTTATTAGTATTTGAAATATGGATAGTTGGCTAATATTTAATGGATAACACCAAATATAAAGTATAAAATTTTTAGATTTTTGAATATCCAAAAATCAAAATATCACATCTAACATCAAATACAAAAGTTTAAAAATTAAACTTGAAATCTAATCCGAAAATCTAAACCAAAACTAAAAAAAAACGGATTTCGATTTGGATTTTGGGTTTGTCCGAACTATGTCCGCCTCTAGCATATTATGCTAGATTTTTCTCATGTTCAAATTAAGGTTATTTTTTTTTTAAAATTTAATTTTCATATTAAATAGTAGCTATTTTTAATTATTTTGTAAATATTGATTGTTTTGGCCAGCCATGTTATTTTGACCCAAAAGAAAAGGTAGAAAATGACACCAAGTAGGCACTCTAAAAGGCTGTTATTTAAAATTTAGCCAGTGCGTCTTGAATTTCAACTTTTAATTTAAATTTTCCAAGACAAAAATATCCTGAGTTTTCCTGAAATTTTCAGGACAAAATAAATACTGACTAATCTTTAAATAGCATCCTTGAGAATGGCTATATGTGCACTTGCTCCAAAGAAAAGGTAAAAATTGCACGGGGCGCCCTATTTGGTCGCCCCAATTTAACCTATACCCATTTTTTTTTAAAGTTTTAACTTGTATCCACTTTTTAAACAACTTCAGCCCCCTTACTCCTCCTTCCCCTCCTTCGTTTCCTTCTTCTTCTTCTTCTTATTTCTTCGTTAATTGTCTCTTTATTCTTAACATCGAATTATCTTCTTTCGATGTTGCAGGTTCTATTGACCGAATATAAGAGCATGCCTCCCCTATTTAAGGACACACGTAATGCTATCCAAGAGTTGACGATTGCACGTACTATGCTCCATCCTTTTTTATTTGATTTTATTTTACTTCTTTGCTTAATTGCTTTATGACTGACTTTTGAAACATTGATAGGAAGTACATAAAGTAATATGAAAGTTTATAAGATGGAACTGTGAAACAAATAATTAGAGATGAATATAGATGCTTACACATTTTCATGTGTGAGACAAGGGCAAATTAGAAAAACTTCAGCTCTAAAACTGAAGTTTGCCAGTTACAAAAACAAAAATTTCAGCAATTACAAACAAAACTTCAGCAAATAGAGAACAAAACTTCAGCTACTATGCTTAAGTTCAGCAATTACAAACAAAAACTTTAGCACACTTGTTACTTCAGTCTCGTCTACTAGAATGCTGAAGTTTTGCATGATTGTCTTTGCTACTTCAGCCCCGTATGCTGAAGTTACGCGAAAAAGTGGGTACGCTTGTAATTTTTTTTTATAAAGCGGACATAAGTTAAAACGTGACCCAAAAAACGGGTATAGATGGCAAAAAAAAGGTGTGCACCTGAAATCTCATAGAAAGGCCCAAGCAAACCTAGGCCCAGCAAAGCATATGGCGTGCGTAACACGCATAAAGGCGAATCTTAGCCCTTTCTTCTCCCGAATTCAATTCCTATTCTGATTTCCTTCCGTTTCTCTTTAAATTCTCCATCTACTCTCCAATCCGTACCAATTTCTGCTCATCAAAGATTCAAAGCTTTCAACTTGAACACTCAATCTCCATCGTCAATTCCGATCATAGTGTGTAGCTTTAACTCCTAGATCTTTCCAAAATAAAATGATATGTAGATAATTTCATACTATTCCTTTTTTTAATATTATTTATTTTTGTATTACACGGAGTTTACTTTTTAAAATTTGATAGAGTATTTGTATGTTAAGTGTAGGAATAAGTCTGAAATTTCGAGAACTTAGACTACGAAAGCTTAATTTATTTTAGAAGACAATTACTTTTTTGATAAGGATTTTAGAAGACAAATTATTGTGTATTATTTGTTGTATTTTAGCTGATATTACTTTTTTTTATATTTGTTAATTCTCAATTCTTTTCCTTCCTCTTGCTGATAGGTGAGTTGAAACAGTTGATTACTAGTTGTTGGACTTCGATTTCGCAATTATGGTAAGATTCTGTTCTTGCACTACTATTATTTGGTGATTTATATTTCATTTTTATTGGCCTTTGATGTATACTTGGCGTGGTTTTAATACAGTCCTTTTTTGGATAAAATTTAATAGGATTATGAATGAACTTTAGAATGTGTGAGATTTCGATTTTCTTAAGTTGAAAATTTGACTGATAGCTTTTGGGAGCTCAAAGTTGATGAATGGAACCAGTAAGAAAGTGAAGTTTTGTACTTTTGAGTTGTTAAGATTTGATGTATGCCGTGGTACAGTAGATTTTCTAGAGTCGGTGATTGTAGATTATATTTCACATACAGGAGGTTTATGGAGATAGTATGTGTTCACACAATCTCCTTCCAGAATCCACCTGAAGGAAGTAAAAGATAGCAAGTTGCCTATATAATTTATTTTACTACTGTTATGAATTCTGTCGCTTTATTTCAAACCCAAGTTTAGAGGTTTGGCTGTTTCGATTGTCCATATATAGGTCAAGTTAACTCAAAAGGACTTCTTATATGAGTTGGCTGGCTTGCAATTTGTGCTTGACAGTGACTGTCAGTGTCCGCCAAAACCATTAGAACCTATGTAGCAGCATATTTGGCAGAGACATACTAAACTGAGAAAGGCACATTTCTCAAAAGGATCTGCTTTATTGACATTGGTCTTCTGAACTCATCTTATCTCAGCTGATCGATTGATATGCCTAGCTTCAAATTAAGACTCTTCTAAAATGGTGCTTAATGGTGATGTTTTCCATGTTTGATGTTACATAGCCTGTTTGGCAAGCTTCTAAAATCGGCTTATTTTTAAAATTGCTTTTCAAAAAAGTACATTGGGTGAGAAACAGTTTGTGTTTGGCGAATTAATTTGAAAAACACTTGTGAGCAGCAATTAGTGTTTGACCAAGCTTTTAAAAAGTAATTCTAAGCGTCTCAAAAGTGCTTCTAAGTGTACTTTTCTCAAAAGTGTTTTTCAAAAAAGTGCTATTGGGAAGAATCTACCTTTTTCCTGCTTCTCAAAAACTGCTTTTGCTTCTGCTTCTACTCAAAAGCAATTTTTTCCCTTCTAAAAGCTTGGCGAAACGCGTTTAACTTTGGTAAACAAGCACTTTTAGCCAAAAAGAAGATTGGCTAAACAGGCTATTACTCTGTATCTTAGAATTGTTAAAGATCCATAATTGCCTATTTGAAATTTTTGTTATAGAGCAACTTTTACTCTTATTATTGTACTTATGCATTGGTTTGTTTAATATTTCAGTTTTTTGACGGGTATGGATATCATGGAACATCATTTGAGCAAACATACCGATGCTACCCAGCGTCATTCATTGATAAGGTTAGAAGGCTTTTAAAAAATGAATTTTCCCGTATTTTATTCTTCTATCGGTTTTTTTTATAAATTTTTCAGAAAGTCTACCATTTGTATCTTTACTCCCACCATAATTTTTGCTTTAGCATGACAATCATAAAGAGCTTTGAGGTCCTTGACATTTACTTTTGGTCTTGGAATATTATACTGTACCGAGGAAGAAAATAAAACTTCAAAACTTTCTTCCAACGTGCATTCAAAAATTTGAAGGGGGAATTGTTCATCAGTTCCAAGTTAGGGTTGCATGCTTGCATGCTAAAGAGGTCTTGTGTAACCTATTTGTATGTCTAGGTTGATGGAGATGTGAACCTTATATGCATAGTATGTATGATGAATTGCACCAACATCTGTAGTATCTCTCAACATTTAGTTTGGGTTATTTATTTATTTATATGAACATTGCTTCAATTCTTATTCTGTTTGTTCCCAACTGTGCAGCCGCAGATAGAGAATGGTGACAAAAGTAAGTATTGTTTGAGTAGTTTTAACTCTACCTGTTCATATATTAGTTGGATTATGATGTCTTATATTGCTCTTTCTTTATGATTTACAGTTATAATGCCTCCTTCTGCCCTTGATCGGCTAGGTCAGTTTCTTTTATTCTGGGTCTTACCTTCTACTTCATCTCCATGTTTAAAGACAGTTTATATCAATCGAAGCTGGTTCATTATTTCATTTCTTAATTTTGTTAAAAAGTGCGCGTAAATTTTGCAGCATCACTTCACATTGATTACCCAATGTTGTTTGAGCTTCGAAATGCTGCTACAGACCGTGTTTCTCACTGTGGGGTTCTGGAGTTTATTGCGGAAGAGGGCATGATATATATGCCTTACTGGGTAGATATTATTTGTGTAATCTTATATTTTGGGCGCAGTTCAATTGTCGATGTAAATGTGGACAAACTCATATGTTTTGTGATCTTGTAGATGATGGAGAATTTACTACTACAAGAAGGTGACACAGTAAGAGTAAAAAATGTAACTCTTCC
This sequence comes from Nicotiana attenuata, assembly GCF_001879085.1. NCBI lineage: Eukaryota > Viridiplantae > Streptophyta > Magnoliopsida > Solanales > Solanaceae > Nicotiana > Nicotiana attenuata. The sequence continues at coordinate 36,586,390 of NC_031991.1, forward strand.
CAAGGGAAAATATGTCAAGTTGCAACCACACACGAAGGATTTCTTGGATATTTCTAACCCGAAGGCCATGTGAGTATATTTGCTTTTACTTGGCTGTGCAACCCTTTCAGTTTTATACTCTTCTTTCAGAGCTCCGTGGCTCTGTATAATTTTAGTCTACTCTGTTAAGAGTCTGTACTTCCAGACTGCAAAGTTACTTTCTAGTTTCTTCACCAGTGGAAAACTGACCTCGTTATCAAAAAGTGATTTGCTCCAGTAAATTAGTATATAAGAATTACGCTAGCTAATTCCACATCTCCTTTGTTTCTGTATTAAGCTTCTTATAAGATGTTTTATTAGGCATAAGTCTTGTTCTAGAAGTGTTCACTTTACCAATGGAGTTCCACATCTATCCTTTTGGTACCAAGGAAAAACATTTTGGGCAGAGCTGAAAGTATTGTCTCTATGCCAACTAATGCGGGTTGGGAATGGGCAGTAGAGATCCAAAATAATGAACTGCTTACGGTTTTAACTTTTGATACGTCACATCTTTTGCAATATTAGCTTTTCTCATAAGTGACAGTGAAAGATAATGGTCGCATTAATGGTCGGAAGTTTTCTTTGGTTTGAGTAAAAATCAGAATTGAAATGAATGTTTATGAGGAAAAAACATGAGCTTTCTATTCCTTTGTTGTGTTTCACTTATAATGACTTCCTACATGTTGTATTGCCTCATGCACTCTCATCTCTCAATAGAATGCCACTAGCCCGACCTTTTCTAGTGCATTTATCACGTTTAATGCTCGCAATTGTCAGATGTTTCCTGGTGGAATAATATGCATCACAAAAGTAAATGATTGACAAGTCCAATTTATTTCAGTCGACTTATCAAGATAAAAATTTAAATTATTTAATTTCCCTCATTTTGCGTCTAAATGCATTACCTGTGCGGCAAGCAGTATTTGTTTGTTCAATTGCTTTTTTGTTCCTGTCTTTTGCAAAATACGCACACTTATCTAGGCTTCCAAGTTTTACGCCCTTTTTTTTGTTGCTGATGCAGCTTGGAGACGACACTGAGAAATTTTTCTTGCTTAACCACTGGAGATAGTATTATGGTGGCTTACAACAATAAAAAGTATTACATAGACATAGTTGAGTCGAAGCCCTCTAATGCAATAAGCATCATTGAGACAGACTGCGAAGTAGACTTTGCACCTCCTCTTGATTATAAAGAACCTGAAAGACCAGTTCCATCTCTTCCAAGCAAGACTCCAGCTGAAGGTGCACAATACATTCTGTAATTATAGTTGTGTTCTTCTCTGTCTTCTGTTTATACAATATAACATCTAAGCTCTTATTAGCTGAGGATGGGTCATTTCGGGAATGTTCAATATTCTCCCTCCTTGAACTATTTTTTGATATTGTAGTATCAAGTAATATTACTATGTTGGTTGACGTTTGTGTGGTATTCTATCAACATAAAACTCACAGTTCATGCCTTTTAGCTATTTATCTAAATGTAAAGCTAGTTAACTCTAACTACCTTATACAAACCTTCTGAAAAGAGATTGTACAAGTCAAATGGGATTGTCTAAGAGAATAAAGGAATATCTTCACTGATGGGATTGTCTAAGTTGAATAAAGGAATATCTTCACTGATTGTAGACTCCAGTTTCACTAATTTTGAGGTAGTAATATCTCCAGTAGGCATGGCTACTGTGAAAGCCAGAGAAATATATACGGCTTCAAGTTTGTTTGATCCACTTATGTTATTCACATTATAAATTTGACTGATCATTTCCTGGACTGGAAAACCTTTTTGGCTAATTGCCTTGGTGGATGTTACAAGGCTAAGTTAGCTTCTTACCCCTTATAAAGAATTGTAGACTATTGTTTGTTCCTGGTTATTTCTGTAGAATATTGATATCTCTTAACTTTCTACTAATAACTTAATGGTTTTTGATCATGCAGGTGAAGAGGCTGCCGCAGAGGAGGAGCCGAAATTCAACCCTTTTACTGGTTCAGCAAGACGATTGGATGGGAAACCTCTGAAACAGCAACCTCCACCTGTTTCCACATCTGGGTCTAAAGACAAGCGACCTGATATGGCAAATGCTACTGGACAGTCAGCTGCCGGTTCAAGCTCTCAAAGCTCCAATCGTCAGACACAGGGGAAGCTTGTCTTTGGGTCAAATGCAAACCGGAATCCAGATAAACAAAAGGTTTCTCATCTCCACATGCATAGATTTCATTATCACATGTTTATCTGTTCCTGGCCGTTGGCAAAGTACTAACTGCTGATTAAATATTTGGCTACTGATGTGTTTCAACGTGTTATAATTCCTCTATATCTGCAGGAACCCGTGAAGGAACCCGTGAAGGAGGAACCTCAAAAGAAAGAAGAGCCAAAGTTTCAAGCTTTCACTGGGAAGAAGTACTCCTTGAGGGGTTAACTGTAATATATTCATGTTATTTATCCTCTGTTTTCACATCATATCTGCTCAGTCAAATTACATGGACTATGCGATCAATGTATAATCAATCGACTTAGTTTTTGTTCCAAAGACAACTGATATACAGTTTCCATCTAAATCCCGGATTTCTGGGCTTTTAAACTCTCACATACTTTGTTTACAAGTGCTTATTATTTTGCATAAATGAACAGTTTATTTCAGTTATTCAGCCGAATCCTTGATAATGATGTTATGATTTGGAAGTCTGACCCCAAGTCCAAGTCTAGTAACTTACATTCGCGCCGTGAGAAGATGGATGCATGTAGTTTAGCCTTTTATTTTATTTTCGGGATAGTTTCACTCAAGTACAACTCACACACCTAACTTGCAACATAATAGCCTAGATATCACATTGCAAATCTATAGCCTAAAAATAATAGGCTAATTCCCGAAAAAACAGCTTATTTCACACAATCAACATATTATCTGAAGGTAAGAAATTCAAACACCTTTATGTGCAATTGTTAAAGCAATTCAACAGGATAAAAGAAAAACAAAAAATTGATAAATGAATTAGAATTCCTCCAACGTGTACAATTCTGTTTCATATAGCACATACACGAAAAAGAAGAAGAGAAGGAAGTGTCAAACTTCTGTAGAGACCTCTTACACGCTAACAATGTATATACATCCTTATAAACTGAAAAAAATATATATTTATACAACATTATACACAAATATACATATTTATACACAATTATACAATACTGTATAACTTGTATAAACATGTATAATAGTGTATAAGAGGTGTCTGTATACCCATATACACAATTATACACTATTATACAGTGTCGATACAACCTGCTACATAGTTATGATTTTCCAGAACTTCAAACTTCAAACTTCAGAATCTTCCAAAATTACCAGAACTTCAAACTTCAAAATCCTCCAAAATTAGTGGTTGTTTGTTGGTGCAAATCAAGTTTGAGAGCTATTTATTTTCAGATCTGTGTGTATTTTCATGTTTCTTTCAAAAATCTTCTTCGTTCTTCTGCTTGCCACCATGGACGATGGAGTCTTTCTTCGAGCCTTCTTCGAGCCATTAATGGCAGAATTGCGTAGGGGGTAAAGGAGGGGAATAGCGGGGGCTAATAGAGGATGAGGGATCTATGTGGGTTAGAGAGAAAGGAGTGAAAGGCGGTGAGAGAGAGAAGGGAATGAAGAAAGAAGAAAATAATAAAAACCCTAAAAGTATGTCTTTAATAGTGGGCTAAAGGCTGAAAAGTTTCTTTCAAGTTAGGGAGAAATTCAAAAATAGCCAGATTTACCACTGGTCGTTGAAAAATAGCCAAGTTTCAAAAGTCATCGAAATTTAGCCACTTTAAATCTGAGCGAAAACACTGTTCAAAATCAGGAAAAATACGCCCGCAAATTTTACNTATTTTTCTGTTCCAAAGCTCACATAACTTCGCTCCTTCTTTCTTCTTCTTGAATTTTTCTCTATGTGTGTGTGAATTTTGAAGCCCTTTGTTATTTCTGCGATTTTCTCTCTGCTTACTTGTTTCAAGGATTAAGCTCAGTTAATTTACTTAATTCTTTTTCCTCTACTTTTTCTTCCGAATCTATCCCTTTGTTTCTGTTTCGTGTTGTGTTTATTTTGTCATTTTCTGGCTATTTGTTTGTAGTACGAGCGTTGCGAGCAGGAAATGGAGAGAGGGGGTGAAAGAATCCTTAGCTAGAAGAGAAAGTTTGAGTTTTTCTGGTTTCCTAGATCTAGATTTTTGTGTATTTGAATATCCAGCATTGTTGGGCTTGAAGCTCAATTTTATTTTTGAAGATTTCTTGTTTGATTCAAAGTGGGTGCTGTTAAATATTGCTTATAGTACCTTATGGAAGTTCATACTGATTGGAGCTGATTTGAGGTGATTGAGATCGAAATTTTCAGTTGAAAATCGAAGAAGAACACAACTACAATATACCGCTACGGTATACAATATGTTGTAGGAGTATATAACTATACTGCAACACTATACTATTATAGTTTACAAAACAGTATACCGCTACAGTATACTAATATACTATAGGAGTATATAGTTATACTGCAACAGTATACTATTATAGTATACAATATATTGTTATGGTATATTGTAATAATATGCAAGATACTGTAACAATATGCTGTAATAGTATACAATATACTATAATAGTATACTTATTACCTGTAAATTCACTTGTCTTTTCCCTTTTAATTTGTTTTAAGCTTTTACCCAAGCGTGAGGGGCAAACTGAAAATGCAAAAAGAAAAATTAAAAAATAGTATGCTATATGATGTAACGGTATACTCTTACAATTAGATCCTTTTAGAATTTTTAATTTTTTTTTAAAACTAATATTATTTCAGTTTAATAATTGAATTAAAAATTTTCTACCTCTTTGCGTACAATTGTATACCCTGTTGGTATAGCTATATACTATACTGGTATCATATGTTAGTTAATATTGTTTTGGTTGTATTAACTACATTTAATTGGTACACAATTTGATTTTTCTTTAGTAATAATATAAAAAAAAAATAATAAAAAATAGTGAAAACAGTAAATGAAATTAGATTATGAAGAGAAAAAGAATATAAAAAATAGAATTAGAAAAGAAAAAAAGAAAAATATAAGAAGAAAACGAGAAAAAAAAGGAGAAAAGAAAAAAGAAAGGAAAGAAGCATAGAAATAAAAAAGAATTGGAAAATAAAGAAAAAATTCCCCACAAAACCTATTATGGGTAGAGAATGTAATTAGTTTATAGGTAGAAAAACAAATGGGTAGACAAGGGTAAATAGTTTTATTTTTGTAGGAAACTGTGTCAAAACTCCGTTGCCTGCTGCTTGCAGACTTGAAAATCTTTCGGTTGGCTTCTCTTCGACACATTCTCGTTCTTTCTCCATTATGGGAGCTTAAACTTGTACAGGGATTGTATCCGCTATTCCATTCAATCAATTTAAATTAAGGTGCAGAAACTGTTGGGATCGAAATAAATCAGACGATAAAAGAAAAATATACTAAACTAAGCATAATAGTTTATAATGGTTTGATCAATTGATCTACATATGATAAAATTAATATAAAAGAAGAAAACTATCTAGAGAAAAATCTCCCCCTAAACAAAACTCTTTAATGGCTACATTGTGGATATTTTTTTTTTTTTGTGCTTTTGTGAGAAGTAGAGATCCTTAATTTATAGATGTGCAAAACTTGTCTTCCAAGAAAAGGATAAGACATATTGAGGAGATTTAATCCTTTTAGGGTCTTATTCCATTCCTTCAAGAAAGAGAGTCCTAATAGATTAGAAATTCAGGGCAAAATTCTAACAATCTCCCCTTGGCCTGAATTTTCTTGACAAAGTTGTTTCACCTTCTTCACATAATCTTCGTCACTGCTGCTTGCCATGATTAAAAATCGATATAGGTTGAAAATCTTGGTATTGGTTAAAAGAAGCCCAAGTATTGGTTAAAAGGAGTCCACGTGTTAAGAATAAACATGGGGTAAAAGAAGCCCATGCATTAAAAAGAAGCGTGAGTTAAAACTGGCACTGGAACTCATGCGCTGCAAGTAGGCATGACTTAAAACTGGCATTGGTTAAAAGCGGCCAAAATATGGGTTCGAAGGAGTTTTTATTCCAATAAAGATGCAGCAGCAGGCGTTTTGAATACAATTGTGATTGTAAATTTATCTCCACATGTAGCATGCTGAATAAATCTTCATTATCGTCTTGATCTAAACACGCATTGAATCTGTCTTCAACCTCATTCAATCGTTGACTCTGAACCATTGGCTCTGATACCATTTGTTGGGATCGAAATAAATCAGACGATAAAAGAAAAATATACTAAACTAAGCATAATAGTTTATAATGGCTTGATCAATTGATCTACATATGATAAAATTAATATAAAAGAAGAAAACTATCTAGAGAAAAATCTCCCCCTAAACAAAACTCTTTAATGGCTACATTGTGGATATTTTTTTTTTTGTGCTTTTGTGAGAAGTAGAGATTCTTAATTTATAGATGTGCAAAACTTGTCTTCCAAGAAAAGGATAAGACATATTAAGGAGATTTAATCCTTTTAGGAGTCTTATTCCATTCCTTCAAGAAAGAGAGTCCTAATAGATTAGAAATTCAGGGCAAAATCCTAACAGAAACGTGCCCTCATCAAATTGAATGTCTATCCTTACCTCATTTGAAGATAGAAAAAGTGTTTTGTACTTTTAGAAATAACTTCAACTGATATATATAGCTTGAGTTGAAAATTCGAATTCAATTGCACTTAATCTGCAACTTTCAATATGAACTCGCCCTAGAGTTCTTGAAAAGTTAATTGTCAATGACTCAATTTATAATACGCATGGAGGACTTGCGTTGACCGGTATCAGGGGCGAAGCTATGTTGGTCCAAGGGTGGTCAACTCACCACCTTTCGCCGAAAAATTATACTACCTATAAGATAAACTATTCCTTGTTATTGATTAAAAATAGACTTTGAACATCCTTGCATAGCACACTGGCAAAGAGTGTTCAAAATTTGAACACCCTTATTGAATTTCCTGGCTTTGCCACCGACCGGTATGAAGGTGCGCATACTTTTCAAACGGGCTTGATGTTTACAAATTGAATTATGACTTACAAAAAAATGAGGAAAAAGTGATACGCCCAGACAAGGAAGAGAACAGTTATTTGTTTCTTCACTTTTCTCCCACGCCATTGAAATGCATTAACTCAATACTCTTTTGGACCCTATGAAGTTGACAACTTCAAGATGTATAGATAGAAAATTGGTTGATGATTGATGGTCTCATGACATGATTGCTTTCAGAGCATCTTTGATATATCGGTATTTGAATGGAAAACCCAACTCCTTGGCCCTCGTTGGAACCACCTTCTGCCCATCCAACACCTGAAATACACATTACTAGGCATTTGGACAATATTTGGTTGAAGTTAATGAAAAAAAAAAGTACTCCATTTGAAGCTGAACTCAAAAGGAATATCTGGAAGTTGAAGTTAAGTTGTAGCAAGATTACTAGAGGGAAGTATCAGACAAATAGGTAATAAGCTGAGGTTAGAAAACTCCTACCACAGATGCACCCTCTCCAAGGACAGCTTTGAGTGCAATTTCTGGTACTGGTAGCCATGAAGGTCGCCCTAAAACAGATCCCAGTTGTTCACACATTTCTGCCAGCCTAACAGGATTTGGCGCTGTTCCATTAATCACCCCTGCCATCGGATGACTTACTGTCAGTTTAACTACACTTAAATTTCAGTTAGTTGTTAATCTACATCAGCTTACTGTTCGTATAGAAATGCAAACACAGAAAAGGACCTACAGCAAGGAAAAAGGTCATCCTTTTCTGGTCGAACTTAAGTCAATGAGAACTCTACTGGAAGTTGCAAAGTTAATAATCAATGACCGTGTTAAGTAACTATAGGCAGGGGCGGAGCTAGTGCACGAGTTACGGGTTCGGACGAACCCAGTAACTTTTGTTCAAACCTTATATTTATTTTAAGAGATCTATTGAATATGTATAAATTACTAATTTAGAACCCACTAACTCAGGGGCGTACGCATAAGTTTTCGTAAGAGGCAGTGGCGGATGCACATAGCCACTTGTGGGTGCTTAAGCACCCATTAACTTTGACCATATTTAGTAATTTACATAGGCTATTGTACAAATATTTAGATAAATATTGAGTGAGCACCCATAAATAAATTCATTTTTCCTCTTCTTTTGGAGTCTTTATCAGCGAGCACCCATAATTTTAAAATCCTGGATCCGCCACTGGTAAGAGGTGTCGACATTTAAAGAAGTGAGCCAATAAATAAAACACTATAATGACATCCTATTTCATATTTAAAAAAAAAAACATAATTCAAGTACCCTATTACAACTCTCTCTTCAACGAGTTCTAAGTAATTGCATTTACAATAGACTCATTAGAAATACTTCTTTCTCTACTCTATGAATCATTAAAAGTATTTTGGCAGTGATATATACCAACGGAATGCTGTCGCAGATGGTTTAGTTATTGCTTTTTAGGGAAGAAGTTGTAGCTAGGATCAAGCCTTGCTGGCTTCTATTCCAGAATAATGCTGAAAATTTTAAAAAAATAAAATCAACCTAGCAGGGGTTCGAACTCTTGACTACCACCCGGAAATCTATTTATTGTTATTTTGTTTTACGTAGTTCTATTTTACATACATATTAATTAAAAAAAATTGTCGACGAAGCGGTGTCGGATGACACAGCTCAAATCAACGTGCCTCCGCCCCTTTACTAACTTAAACGATCTAGAATCCTGAACCCATAAATTTCAAATTCTGGCTTCGCCTCTGACTATAGTAACTTAGAGTTCCATAAAGGGTATATGACTGAAATCTACATACTATAGACGTCTGGAAATGAATTTACCTTTATAGGATGGATTGGATAGAGCTTCATATATTAGATCTACAAGGTCGTCCAAATGAATCCATGAAAACCTGCATAGTGAAGGCAGCAGAAATCTACAAAGTGAGAAGGGGGAAAATGTTGGCTGAAATTCAAACGTCTACAGGCTAATACAAATAAACATATAACTGATCCACATTAATGAGAAATACTTGTAATAAAAGCAAAATTAAAAGGCAATACCATTGGTTTCCAGACCCCAAAGGTCCCCCAGCAAACATCATGAAGATTGGGATCATTTTAGCTGCAGAGATCAAGAGAAAGGAAGATATGAAATATGTGAAACGATGATAAGCATCTGAAGATCATAGACATGCCATCTACTATCATTGGTGGATCCACGTTTAGCTGAAGGTTGGCATTGCTCTCTCCCGCTTTCCCCTCAAAATTTCAAAAAACCTTGTAGTAAACCCAAAAAACTAATACACAATTTATCAAATTTGCACCTGTCCCACCCAGAAGTGAATCCAAGATTTAAAATGGTACGCGTTCGACTTTTAAAGTTTTTAGGGATGAACTTATTATACTTATAAAACTATGGGTTAATGTCAGTTGACATTTTAGTGGGTCCCACCACCTCAAGTAAAAATTTAAAGGGAAAAGGGGAAAATGTTAAAAGAGGTTCCAGACATTAAACATCATAATCTAAAAGAGTTGCCCCCCTAGGTATCTAGTACCTTGGGTCTTTTTTATTAACTAGCTTCTGTTCACGTGTGTTGCACGTGTATCCATATTAATCAGTACAAAGCTTTTCAAAATTCGTAAACTGAATTAATAATTACATTTTTCTACATCAATGTTGAAGGTTAATTTAGTTTTTAAAGGGTTAATATTGAAGGACAAATGTAAAAACTCTAAGCAATGATAAGTTAATTTTATGGCAGATGCAAGAGAACTCTTCATACACTCTAAAATTTGATCTCAAAGATATGTGATACTTGAATAAAAAAATTGTATATACCTGGTTTCTCATTTCTCGAGAGTAACTAAAGGGATGCATTTGATTAGTGTACTATATATGTACATGTATTAAAAGTATTCATTCAGTGTCTACATCTTCAAGCATCATTATAATGGCTTTTATTATTACCCCTACGTATTTATTATAAGATGCTAGAGTACAAAATTGAATGTAAGTTTACTTTTTGGTACAAAAATATTACATAAATAGTGTTTAAGTAAAGGGTAAAAAGGTCATTTAGGTTTTGATGGGTATTTTAGTAATTTAATCTTACACTTTGGGCTTCACACTTATAATATAGTATGATATAATGATTTACATAACTGTAAAAGGAATATAAAACCTCTCTTAACAACAATGTTTATTCCCATATTTATAAGCTTTTATAGTGAATGACTGCAATACACCTATAACAACATTCGACGTTTAAATATTTTTGGGTGTTATAGACAAACATTATTAAAAATATAATCTTTTTTCACTTTTTAATGTATAATAGATAAGAAATTATTCAAATCTAAAATCTTGAAAGATGTGCATATTTCACTAATTAAGCATTAAAGCCATCTAATATATTATTAACAAAATTCATAACTAAATGTACAAAGATTTTAACTCTAAGGTACACATTTAGAAGCTACTAGAAAATCAAATTCCTTCAAGATATATGGAAGAACTCTGAAAAAGATATGTGCAAATCATCAAATCTCAAGCAATATACAAGATTGAAACTTTGTCAGGTGGAAAAGATTGTATGTGCAGATCTTCAAATATTAGACATTATGCATGATAGAACCTTTTATAAAATGGAATAAAATATACAAGTATATTTTTTAATCAAATTAAATAAAAATTTTAATTATGAAAGTATGTACTGACACAATAATTTTATTATAAATGGTGCATTAAAGTTTTAATAAATTTGATCAAATTAAATATTTAGGGTTATTATTGGTAATCTTAGAAATTTTACATGGCTGTTATAGAAGGGTAAATTTACAAAGAGCGTACTACTATAAAGATGGAAGTTGTTGTTATCGCTAAAAAGTTGTTATAAAGAGGTAAAACATAACATAAAAAATCGATTATAAGAAAAACATGACTTTTATTGTGAATGACTGTTATATAGGGATGTTGTCTGACCGTAGTCATGCATTATATTAGATGCATTGAAATGATGTTTTGTATGACAATAAAGAGCCATTGGATCCCAAAGGCCAACAAGAAATGCACCAAAGTGAAAGCCAGTGAAAGAAAAGAAACATAGCACCCTTGAAATATTTGACTAAAAATCGTATGCCGACTTCAACTATGCGAGAAGATTTTCATAATGACCTTCTCTTAGGAAGAAAAATGTACCACGATTTTCTTGTTGTCCCTTCGTTAAAAAATAAATTCTTTTTCAAACCTGAATAAATGTTCCTTCTTTTTGGTGTGTGAAATTTTTTATTAACTTGATCCGTGTTGTACAATTTTTCAAAATGCAAAATCATTTCCATCTTTTTTGGATTTTAATTATCTAAGTTTTATTTTCTAAAAGATGAATCAATAACAAATTTTACTTCGCTATAGATAGTTAAGATCAACTCACTCCCAATCTCTAAATTTTATGTCACCTCATGAATAAATGCATAAATCGGCACCAGCTCATGCACACTGTAAGTTGCACCCACCCCAACCCCAATAAAAGAAGAATAAACAAAACCGATTTCTATTTACAAACTGCTAATCTTGAGAGGTCTGCTCAGCTGTAACCTACTTCTATTACAACATAACCTAATGAGTGTTACTTCGGTCTCCAATCCAATCTAGTGTTTATGTCAAATCTGTTGCTACTTTAATTGCTATCAACTACATTGTGCTGCCACAAATGGGGAACCTTTAATGTAAAGAGGAATAAAATTTCCAAAATTTGTTTTCAATCACAATTGTAACAATCAAGAGCAACAATGTAGAAATGGGATATAAATAAAAGCGCATACCTAATTTATTATTTATCAAAACAAAATGAAAAGAATAAAAAAGAAAGCATACCTAAAGCACCACCATCTTTTCCAAGGACAACACCAATGCGAATTAGAGCAAGCCTGACATCTTTATTGACTTTGAGTGCAGCTCCCTCCCATTCTCTACAAACCTAAAAGAAATCAAGATACCGGAAATTAGATTCTAAATTAAACATGAGAACCAAAAATATTTAACATACTCTATATGTATGCAACTGTTAAAACCCATCAGATTTACCTCAGCTAAGTAGTCATTTCCAGACGGACTTTGCTCATCAAACACTCGAGTCTCACTGGTTCCTGAGTACGGAAATCAGGTGGATTTATCATGGAGATGGAATGCACATAAGAATTCGATTATCACTATAAAGCATTAAGAAGATAAGCGGCTGAAAGCCTTGGCGTGCTCCATAAACATACATATATTTTGAGATACTATGGGAATGCTAGCATGCTTACAAGTTCTAGTTTGGAAGTTCTTTGGGAGCCAATAAAACAACACAACAATATATGAACAGTATAACAAAGTGATACATGAACTTGGTCTCCATACCATAATAACCAACTGCTGATGCACTTATTAAAACTTTGGGGCGATCATCATCCTGTGAATTATTGATTAAATCCACAACCTACAGGGTCAACAGAGATTTCTCAAATTCCTGTCAATATCTTCTGCTGTTATAGATAAATCCTTAAAATGAATTGACCTCTTTCACTATGCTATTTCGCATGAAGCTAACAGAGAAGAGGAGACCTTGGAGGTTACTCTAATCCTGCTTTGCTTGATCTCTTTCTTGATCTGCAGCGATACATTGAAAAGTTAATATATGTATCTTACATTGCAGAATGAACTACTGATCATTCGTCGGAAGGGAAACATACAATACAAAAAGGTCAAAATCTTAAATATTCGGATGAAGATATTAAGTAAGAATGCATCTATCCATAGGGATGTATATAACTTGTCTTCCTTAAATATCTTGGAAAAGGAAACAAAAAAGAATAGGAGAGATAGAGAATACAAGGCCATCAAATGATCTCCAAATACCTCAGGGGACCATCTAGTACTAATGGGCATTCCAGCCAAATTTACAACAGCTGTTGAACCTTCAATGCAGTTTCTCCACTCTGGCTCCTCAGCAATTACAAGTCCTGGAAAATCTTTAACTGCACATTTCCACAAGAATATGAAGAGGTCAAATGTTAAAAGTTGGAAGCACAACTGGAAAAACACAAACAAAATACAGTTTCAATGACTGCTGACAACATCTTGTTTACATAAGATCAAATAAAAGAAGGTCGTAGGACAAAGGAGTAGCAAAAGCGCCTACACTTCATTAAGAAGCAAAAATAATAAAAAGTTAGGTGACCAGTGAGCTTGTGACATTCCTTTAGGCTAGAACGATTCTACTTATAAAACAGTCTAAGCTTTCCGACACTATTGCTATCATTTTCCACAGAAGAGAGAGTAATGCTGAAGTACAGTGGGTGAATCAAAACAATCATTACCTTCTTACCCGGAAATAATGATTGTGCTTTGGATCTTGACCTTGTTAACACTCGAATCTGATGCTTATCTGCATTTAAGACAAGAAGTAAGGACTAGTTAAGCTTAATTAATGACGTGCATATTCTACAATAGCAGTTATGTGACCCATCGTTGGGAAAAATCAAATCTTATGGTATGTTCAATTCAGAACAGCGTCATGTATGACAATGTCTCTTATATAGAAGTGTTACTCAGCAGCAACCCAATAACCAAAATATTAATTTAAATTTTTAACCAGCTTCAATTAGTTTAGCAGACACATTTGGTACTTGAACTATTTCATCAGCAAAAAAAAAAAAAAAAGGACATGCCAAGACTTATGAACCTGCCCATAATGGTGTAAGTCAATAGCAAACAAGGAATATGCCTTTCTACTTAAAAAATTCTCGCCCAATGCTGAGCGCAGACTCATAATCAAGTTCTACAGTCATGGTAAAGAACCATATAAACTGGGCAGAACCATGAGCAGTATAATGAAGGCAGCACGTGCGTGCACATCCTCAGCCTACAGACCGAGGAATACACACACACACATTTCCTAAATGCTTACAAATACTTCCTCCGCTCAAATTTGTTGGCACTCTTTCCTCATTCAATCGTCCTAAATCGATCTGTATCTACATTTAGTGACTAGTTACTTTTACATTCCCATTTTGCAATTGACTTTTGACTTATTGTAGGTCCAATTAATTGGTGTTTTTGGTACTTGATGCATATCTATTCAAGAGTCTTTTGTTTTATTAGACTCCATATATATAATATCCAATCAAACATTGCGACGCAAATGGGGTCGTAGTGGGGGGAATACCTGCTTGCAATCTTTGCACCAATCTTTTCCCAATAAATCCAGTAGCTCCAGTAATTGATACAACCATCTGACTTTCCTGAACCAGTAAAGAAAAGTATATTTCATCTCAACAAAGTTAAGCACTGCTACATAAGTAACTAGGTAGATAATTTGGCAGCAGAAATCATCACAAGCACCAAAAATTTCAAAATACAAATATTTGAACAATGTGGAATGAGCAATACCTTCTGAGACTCAATGTTTCCATTCACACACCAAACTCTGAATCTTTTAGACCCACCTCCTACCTATTTTCAATGAAAAATAAAACAGATGAATGATTTAAGGCTGCTTGCTACTACAAATGTCAAAAATACTATTTTTTTTTTTATATATAAAATGAGGAATAAAGTGGGGGGAATGCATACAAAGAGAGTTTGAGGGAGTTGAAGGGTAGAGGAGATGGAATTTGTCCATGCAAATGCAGTAGTAGCAGCTGGTACTCTGCATAGCTCCATTGGAATTTTGAATTAACTGTTACTCCAATTGGGTGTTCTTGATAATGAATGTGCTTTCTATAGTACGCTTTGTGATTAAGTAAATTGGTTTTGGGCAAATTTGAGGATGATGTTCGTGTAGGAATTGGAGCCACAGCTAACCCATCACTCCTTTCCACCCTCTCTTTGTTTTATTATCTTTCAAACATATTGATTTCAAATGCATTTTTTTTCTCCATTTCTTTACTCTTAAATATTACTCCTTACTTTTCTAAAAGATGGATACTATTAGTTCTAATTAATCTGTACAAAAAAATTGACATATTCCTACAATTTTTTAAAAGCTTTATAGCTAAACAAATATATTAATATATTTGACACCACAAATTTTAAAATTCTTTCTCTTTTTATTAAACTTTACATCAATTCAAACTATGACTTTAAATGGAGAGAGTATAATTTTATAATCTGCTCTATCGAAAGGTAACTAAGTTGATAATAAAAGACTATTTTACCATAATGAAATATTATAAATTTGACTATAGTGAAACCAAATTGATATACATTAATTTATACGTTGAGTTTTGGTATAAATTGTTTTTTGTTTTTGTTTTTGCTAATGGTATAAATTGTTTACATATTCACTGATCGTCTGGACTTTGACAGAAATTTCACCAATACATTTTTGCTTCAAAATTGATCCAAATCATATTTAATTTTACATCCAACCTTCTAATAACAATCCCAAAAAATTTTAACTGTTAAATTTAACTAATATCTTCAAAGAGTCGATAGACCCACTTCTTCGAACAATCAAACTCAACAAAATCGAAAAATGAACCAACTGTATTGGTCAAAATTTGGCTAAGACTTATTAGCTGCAAATGGACATGATCGAAGAATAAGCCTACCACAGTGTGAGGGTGAGGAGCCGCCTTAAAAAAGATTAGGGCCGAGGTCAAGCAAAGGGTGTGTGAATAACGGTAGGATAAGATAAATTAAAAAGAAGGAATATTCCACTGAATATTCCTCCAACTGTACTTTTTTAGGGTTTTTAAGAATATCCCCTATAAATAGGAAGAGATAAAGAACAAAAAGGGGAACTTCACTTTTGATAAGATCACATTGTAAAGAGTTGACTGGGGAGAATATACAAAAGCTTATTCACTGATTTCATTACTCGTTTTACGTTATTCATTCACAAGATCCAAAGATTCCTTATCCATCTTCATTGTTTATCACCCCACGTTGTTGCTAGGGAGGAAAATTATCCAAGTCACCTAATATTTGGGTGATAAATTCCTTCTTATTACGTTTATTGCCATTATCTACATTTATTGCATGATTCTATCATTACATTCATTGACAATCATTGGTCATATACTTGATATTTAATATTCTTGAACACGACCTCATCCTACGGATATCCTCACAATCTCAGATCTAGAATTTATTACGTTTAACTAGGATTCACCCTGTATTTTCTCATTAATTAGTTTAACAAAAAGCTTAACACTTTTTGGTCAGACAATTTTGGTGCCGTCTTTGGGGACTTTCTAGTTAAAATTTTAGTTCCTTCTAGATAAAAAAAACAACAACATCATCCATCTTTTTCTCGTTTGCACGAACTAACAATGGCAAGAAAAGGAGATGAAAGACTGAAAGCAGTAGTAGAAATCACTGCCAACCTCTTGAACACCATCAACGAGGTTGACAGAGAAGGCGAGGAGAATGCGACGCCGAGTGCTACAACCAGGCGAAGCGACTCACCTCCCCCTCATGGAAGTGTAACCGCTTCACGCGAAAGGGGAGACTCCATGTCCACAACTGAGGAAGCGCCACCAGCAATCAAAAAACTACTGGAGACGTGGCTGACAAGCACTCTAAGCAACATACTCGACAAACCCGTACAAAGGGCGAATAGAAACGCCATACAAGTGGATACCATAGCAAACACTAACGAGCAACCAACTCCACCAATAGGTAACACTCACACCGCTGTTGACAGGTAACGACGCACTTGCGGCCATCCTAAAGAAAATGGAAGAAATGGAGAACGAGAATAAAGCGTTCCGCGACCAGATGAGAGAACACCAAGAAAGGGTTGATAAGATACCGGACACCCCAAAACTGCTATCAAAACGAGATGTCGGTAGGTTTATCGAACAACCGTACAGCGAGGAAGCATCCCCACATTCCATACCCAAGACCTTCAAAATGCCACCATATTTGAAGATATACGACGGCACAACAGACCCCGAAGATCACATCATTCATTACGTGACAACAGTAAAAGGCAACAACCTCTCAAAGGAGCAGGTACCATCAGTGTTGCTAAAGAAGTTTGGCGAAACCCTAATGTGGGGAGCCTTAACATGGTACTCACACTTACCAGCACGTCCAATAACAACGTCCGAGGAAATGGCCGACAAGTTTGTCACCGCCCATGCCGGAGCTAAGAAGGCGGAGTCCAGGGTGAATGATATATTCGCCGTCAGGCAAACACCAGGCGAGGGACTTAGAGACTTCCTCACTCGATTTAACAGAGTAAGAATGAGCTTGTCAAACGTATCAGAAAGGACGGTGGTGGCATTTTTCCAAAATGGGTTAAACAGGAATGGGTTGAGGGCGATCAGAAAATTGTTAAGCAGACTCATGAAATACCCTCCCACCACTTGGGAAGAAATCCACAACGCCTATTGCACCGAGGTGAGAGCAGACGAGGATAACCTCAACGGTCCAATCCAACGGCTAACGTCAGTCCAAACGGAGTCGAGGAAAGATCGCCGTAATGATGGCCGAATAAGTTCATTGTTAGCATTGGTCACCACGGTCATACCACCCTTCTTCGGCACACATTGCACCGGAGAAGTCCATGAGCTGTCAGAGATAGGATATACCACGCCGGCATCTAACCACTTGATAACCTCTTTTTTCACCACTTCTTGCATCGCCTCATTGAGCCTCCTTTGATGTTCCAGGGAGGGTTTTGAATCATCTTCTAGAATAATCTTGTGCATACAGAATGCGGGGCTTATACCCCGAATATCAGCTAGAGTCCATCCAATTGCCTTTTTCTGCTTTTTGAGCACCGCCAATGTGGAATCTACCTGCATGTTAGTAAGACAAGAGGACAGAATAACTGGTAAAGTTGAATTAGAGCCCAAGAATTCATACCTGAGGTGTGGAGGTAATGGCTTCAATCCAACACCGGGGGTTCCTCAATTGAAGGCTTTGTAGGAGGAGTTTTTCTATTTTCAAGGTCCAAGGATAGCTTCCTAGGCTCATAAGAATAAGAGCCCATTCCATGCAAAACATTCACGCACTCCACTCGACCCGCATCATCATTGACATCCAAATTCAACAATACGACCTCCAAAGGGTCCTCAACATTGATCATTGCACTAGTATCATCAATTATCACAGCCGTGACTAAATCCACAAATGAGCACACTTCGGTACAATTGGGCTGCTTCATTGACTTGCACACATGAAAAACAACCTTTTCATCACCCACCCTGAAAGTGAGTTCCCCTGCTTCCACATCCACTAGAGCCTTCCCCATAGCAAGGAAAGGTCTCCCTAATATGATCGGGACCTCATGATCTACCTCACAATCCAAGATTACAAAATCAGCTGGCAAGATAAATTTGTCCACCCGGACGAGCACATCACTAACAATACCCAATGGTCGCTTCATAGATCGGTCTGCCATTTGCAATCGCATGGAAGTTGGCCTCGGAGGCCCAATACCCAAAGTCTTGAAAACTGAGTAGGGCATTAAGTTGATGCTTGCCCCAAGATCACATAAGGCTTTAGCAAAGTCTGCACTCCCTATAGTGCAGGGGATAGTGAAAGCACCGGGATCCTCTAATTTCGGAGCCATTGAATGTACTATAGCACTAACTTGGTGGGTCATCTTGATAGTTTCACAGTCCATGGATCTTTTCTTTGTCACCAAATCTTTCATGAATTTAGCATAACCGGGCATTTGCTCCAAAGCCTCCACCAAAGGCACGTTGATGGATAAGCTCTTCATCATGTCAATGAACTTTTTGAATTGATTCTCACTTTTCTGCTTGGCTAGCCTCTGAGGATAAGGGGGAGGTGGCCTAGGCAAAGGTGCATTGGCTTTTGGCACAACCGGCTCCGGCATGTCAATTACGTGCTCCCTAGACGGGTTCACATCACTTTGTGTTTCCACCTCGGCATCTTGAATATTGATCCTCACTTCTTCATTCACATTTTCATCAACCATATTCTCAACCACCAAAGGAACTTCATCTTCTTGCAACTCAACTTCTTCACCCAAAACTTGCGTTTGTTTGGAGGCATTCACATCACCGCCTTGTCCACTCCTAGTTGTCACAGCCATAACATGATTGTTTCCTCCCTTTGGGTTCACTATCGTATCACTTGGTAGCACCCTTAGGGAGTGTATTTAGTGATTGAGAGATTTGACCTAGTTGCACATCCAAATTCCTAATTGAAGTATTGTGAGAAGCCAATTGCGCATCGGAATCCGTATTCTTTTTCATCATTTGTTCGAACATCATTTCAATTCTACCCATTTCATTGTTGGATGAACTAGGACCCTGGGAAGGAAAAGGTGGTGGATTGCTCGGTTGTTGGTACATTAGGGGCCTTTGAAAGCCTTGCCCCTGATTTCCTTGGTTATTGTTCCACCCGCCTTGGTTGTTGTTATTTCCACCCCAATTGTTGTTGTTGCCCCAATTTCCTTGATTGTTGCGGTTGTTATTTTGATTTCCCCAATTGTTATTCCCTTGATGTTGATTGTTCCAATTATTGTTGCCTTGTTATTGGTTACCCCAATTGCCCTGGGATCGCCATTGTTGTTGTTGGTTGGAAGAATTTCCTCTTTGGCCTTGGTAATTATTCACATATTGCACCTCCTCATTTTTCTCATCATAGCCATCATCTTGATATCCATTACCATAATTGTCAAATTGATCCGAATTCCCTTGGTTCTGTTGACCTCTTCGCCTTCTTTGGTTCACTAGCATGTTAACACCCTCCATAGCATTCACTTGGCGAGGATTTTGGACTTGTTGCAACTGTGCCTTTGCCAATTGGTTCATTGTAGTTGTAAGTTCTGCTATAGCCTGTCCATGGTCATGTAGTTCTTTATGCAAATGAGTAACCGTGGGGTCACCCTGAGGCACATTGGCTCGACTTTGCCAAGCGGAGTATGTGTCAGCCATTTCATCAAGAATCTCACAAGCTTCGTTATAAGACAGCTTCATGAAATTACCCCCAGCCAATTGGTTCACTATGCATTGATTTGTTGTATTGATGCCCCGATAGAAGGTTTGTTGTATCATTGCCTCTGTCATATCATTGTTGGGGCATTCTTTCACCATAGTTCTGTATCGCTCCCAAATCTCATGCAATGGATCGGTAGGCTCCTGCTTGAAGGCTAAGATCTCATCCCGTAGTGCTGCCATGTGTCCCGGTGAGAAGAATTTGGCAATGAACTTATCCGCCAACTCATCCCAAGTTGTGATGGAATGGTTGGGAAGTCGCTCAAGCCAGTCCAATGCTTGCCCCCTAAGTGAGAAAGGGAAAAGCCTCAATCGAACTACATCCTCGGACATATTGGTTTGCTTGCTCCCCCAACAGGTATCCACGAACCCCTTGAGACGTTTGTACGCATTCTGAGTGGGAGCACCGGTGAAATACCCATGCTGCTCCAATAATGTCAGCATCACGTTGGTCATTTGAAAATTGCCTGCCCGAATCCGGGGCGGAACAATAGCACTCACATAGCCTTGGTTGGGAAGAACTCTGGGAGCCACTCTTGGAGTTGGCGGAGGAGGGTCTGGAATATTGTCATTTGCATTAGCCTGGCGGCCTCTACGTTGTCCTTGAGGTACAAGAGGCATCTCGTCTTTTTCAATGTCATCTACCTCCTCCCTCGCATTCACATTTCCAAGAGGGTCATTAGCATTTAAAACCATTTTGGTACCTGAAGTATGGACACACACAAATTAGTAACAAGAAGGAAAGAGGAACAAAACACAAATCTAACTAAATAGATAGCCAAAATCGACCCAGCAACGGCGCCAAAAAGTGATCGCGACCTACTCCGCACTACTATTTAAGTAGCGAGAGAGGGTCGGAGCAGCTTTTACCCGATTTAGGGTCGGGATCGAATCCACAGAGAGCTAGAATTTGGAATCGAGTATCTATCTAGTATAGAATTACGTATGTGTTCCAAATTACACTTCTATTCATTTTTTGGGTTTTTGTTTACTTCTACTATTATCAAACTACAATTGGCAATTGCAACTAAATTATGCTAAGAGCTATAATGCTACGAGTTGTTCAAATAGGTTTAAAAGGCGCTAGGGTAGTGACTACCGCCTAGGTGGTCAATTGACGGGTACTTGAATCTAAAGCACGTTTGACATGTTTGGGGAGTATGTTATAACCGTTGCACGACTTTACCCACTCTACACCTCTCGGTGGTTTGAGTGATTTTGCCCGAATTGGCTTTCTCAAGACCAATTGGGTATGCAAATTTGCACAAGCAACTAGGGCTCAACTCGGGTATTACTCTCTCGAGGTTTAACCCTTTAATTGGGGCTATCAATCTCTTGAGTACGCCCCAATTCATTGTTGGACCGATTTCGGAGACTTAAGATCTCTTTCTCAAGAAGAGCTCAAGTCAACTCAACACAAACTAGTGTTTGCAACCACTAATTCAGAAATTAACCATGAAATTGGCCCAAATAACAAACGCCCATAGTCAAATTAGCCCTAAAATACAAGACCCATCAATTAACCACACTAGGGTTGAGCCACAACCTTAGCTTATGGGTCTAGCTACTCATAATTAAAGAAGAAAAGCAAGAAATAGATGAAGATAATCTCATATTAGTTAATCAGTAAGTTAAATAACAAGATTCAATGATTAAAAGTAGCTAAAATTGCCCAAAATGGCTTAGAAAGTCGAACCCACGAGTGCAGCTGCTTAATTACAATATCTGATACCCTAAAAATAGAAAAAGAAGCTATTTATACTAGGTTGAAAAATCTGGACAAAATTGCCCCTGCGGGGTTAGTGCGGACCGCACCAAATGGACCGCGGTCCGCACTGGGGCTTTGGCCTTGAAAAACAGCTCTCTAAATCTTGGCATTGCGGACCGCAGAGAATGGACTGCGGCCGCGGAGGCTTCCAGTGCGGTCCGCGTAAAATGGACCGCGGACCGCGAAGGCTTGAAACTCTAAAAATGCAACCTCTCTGATTCTTGGCTCTGCGGACCGCATTAAATCGACTGCGGCTGCATTGCCTTCAGTGCGGACCGCACAAAACCTAGTGCGGCAGCACTGCCTCTTGGCTTGGAATTTTAGCCTCTCTGAATCTCCTAGTGCGGACCGCACAAAGTGGTGTGCGGCCGCACTGGGCTTGTTTTTACTGAGCTTGTCTTGTCTTTGGCACTTGTGCAAGTTTCACTCATTTTGAGCTGATCTTTGACATCTCGTCACTTTGATGATCAAACCTGCAATCAAGTACAACTTGTGAGCCTTTTTGGGACTATTTTGTATGAATTTCTAATCAAAGCATAAGCAAGAAGGAGTATAAAATGCGTCAAAATCCCTAGTTATCAATACCCAATGATAGATCCGCATCTTTTAGCATCTGTAGCGTCGTATTCTCGGAAGCCGCGCACAAAGGAGCAAAGGCCAGCACCGCCCGTTCTGAGTTGGCCAAGAGGTCGTAGTCCACAGGAATGACTATATGCCGATTAGGACCCTCCGTCCTTATCTCCAGATGAGTAGTCCTCTCCATAAAGGCCCGTATCTCCTCAGGATCGATGTCTGAACCAGAGTCATTGTCCCCGCAAGAGTAGCTCTACCTCTCCCAGCCGCCAATGATGAGCTACCTTCAGTAGTCCGCATAAGCTCTCCGCCACAATGAACCCCTTCAACCTCAGAG
The DNA here is from genome assembly GCF_001879085.1 of Nicotiana attenuata. Classification (NCBI taxonomy): domain Eukaryota; kingdom Viridiplantae; phylum Streptophyta; class Magnoliopsida; order Solanales; family Solanaceae; genus Nicotiana; species Nicotiana attenuata. The sequence continues at coordinate 36,609,081 of NC_031991.1, forward strand.
GACCTCCTCTCCATAACGGCACCCGCCACAGAAATAACCTCGGTATTTGATCTAAACACTGATTCTGCTCCCAAAGCGATAAATCTTTCCGGCTCAACATCAGCGACAATGGCTTTCCCGGTCTCCACCCTTCATCTTTTCCTTGGCGACGTCTCCTTGCCGTGAGATGACTCGTGCACAAGATAATAGATAGGCCGAGAAGAGATCTCATCCGGCACGGCAGCAATTTGAGGGGCAGAGTCCCTCATCGGTGCAACTTGGGTCAGACCTCCCCGAGCGGACTCAGCTAAAGAAAATTGCATTCCGGCCGATGCAACAGCCTGGCGAAATGCAGGCACTAGAGCCTTCGTCTTATTGGGAACTCGCCGACCTGGCACCAACGGAAGGCCGCGTCAAAAAGCAATAGTGAACGGTAATAAGTTAAGGTAGAAACAACACCTACCAAACGGGGTCTTGGGTCCAAAGCGCCTGTGAAAGGATGCCTAGTCGCGAATTCCCACGGTGTGGGGTAACACGCGAGCCACCCAATCTTCGATATCGAAGACGGGAGAAGGTGCACGCCTCTCAGCTGAAAACAAGGAAGCCATGAGATTCAAAAATGAAAGAAGGAAAAAGAAAAGAACGGACATACGACAATATACTTATGATTATAGTTCTATTGCTCGGGAAACCCGGTAGGGTCCACCACTAGGTGCTCGGTTTTGATGAAGAAGTATTTATGCCAGAACCGCCGATTCGCCTTATCATCCATCCCGGCCACCAACCTTTTAACCCCATGATATCGCAGATGTATCAGCATGCCTCTATAGAAGCTGGGTGAGAATAGATGCAGCAGATGGCAAATGTTGACATCACAGCCGGCCAACTCCGCATACTTTGCCAGCATCAGAAAAACTTTGTACAGATAAGGGGAAAGCTACGCCGGGCAGACGTTGTAAAAGCTGCAAAACTCTTCCGCTAACGGGGGAAGAGGAAGAGAATAACCAACCAAGAACGGGTAGACATAGAAGGCACAATATCCAGGTCGGTGAACCTGAACTATGTCGTCTCCCGCCGGAATAATCTCGACGTGAGGAGGAATACAATATCTTGACCAGAGGTTGGCTATTTGAGGCAGCCCCGTCTCAAAAAGCTTTTGAGCAGGAGCGGGAGCAGGTTCCTTTGGGAAGTCATTTCTGACCAAAGGATTCTTGGGAACCACATCCTCCACGGTGGGAAAACTTTCTTCCTCCTCAGCCATGGATTCCTCACCACCGGGAGGAATGGCCACCATTAAAGGAGTGGCATCAGTGACTCCATCGTGAATATGGGGGGAACTTGACATGTTTCCGTGGTAAAGTATGTGCAACAAAGTCGGAGAAAGAAGGTATCAGCCGAGAAAGAAATCAGGGAATGAAGTTGAAGAAATTGTAGGAAATTGGAAGTGGAAGGTCCAAGAAGAAGATCAAAGAAAAATGATATGTATGCAACGAGGGAAATGCTGAAAGTTTTGAAAAGAAACCCTTCTCCTCTAATTATAGGGTTGGGTAACACCGGAATCGAGGCAAGAGCCGTCAACAGCCCCAAAACCGAAGCGACAGAGGCACAGACATCGCATTGGGAAGACGCGTAATGATGACACGTGTGGCATGACATCATTTTACGATAACCACACCAACCGCAGCCCCGCCGCCTATTCAACCTCGGCCAATCTGATTCGATTGTCACGACCAAATTTCCTCTAAACGGTTGCAGACAAGATCCGCTCATCAAGGACGTCCAAGAGCACGACCTCAACAAGCAGAGGGACTAACTTTATTGGTCAAAATTTGGTTAAGACTTATTATCTTCAAATGGACGTGGTCGAAGAATAAGCCTACCACAGCGTGAGGGCGAGGAGCCGCCTTAAGAAAGATTAGGGCCGTGGTCAAGCAAAGAGTGTGCGAATAACGGTAGGACAAGTTAAATTAGAAAGAAGAAATATTCCGCTGAATATCCCTCCAGCTGTACTTTTTTAGGGTTTTTTAAGAATATCCCTTATAAATAGGAAGAGATAAAGAACAAAAGGGGAACCTTCACTTTTTGATAAGAGCACATTGTAAAGGGTTGACTGAGGAGAATATACAAAAGCTTATTCACTGATTTCATTGCTCGTTTTATGTTATTCATTCACAAGATCCAAAGATTCCTTATCCATCTTCATTGCTTATCATCCCACGTTGTTGTTAGGGAGGGAAATCATCCAAGTCACCTAACGTTTGGGTGATAAATTCCTTCTTATTACGTTTATTGCCATTATCTACATTTATTGCATGCTTCTATCATTACATTCATTGACAATCATTGATCGTATATTTGATATTCAATATTCTTGAACACGATCTCATCCTACGGATATCCCACAATCTTAGATCTAGAATTTCTTATGTTTAAGTAGGATTCACCCCCTATTTCCTCATTAATTAGTTTAACAGAAAGTTTAACACTTTTTGGTCAAATACCAACAACGAAACAACATTGAATTTTCATTTTTCGACAATAGACATGAAGATGGAGAAGAAAAAGGAAAAGTTCTAGTGGATGATATAGGAGTATTTGCAAGACTCTTAAAATTAAAAACAAAAGTTAAAGAAGTGTCAGGTGGAAGGACACCCCGTTTTGATCCGTTAGCCTAAACTTTGTAAGGTTAAATGTTCTATGTTATTCTAACACGAAGACGAGAGGAAAAGGTGTTGTATCAAAATTAATAATTTATTGAACTTGACTTATAATTATGAAAGACTAAACAATGAAAATTATCACGCACCAAAAATATAGTGTTCGACACCCAACGCTTAAACCCATATCAAACAAACCAGTGTATCACATTTCACATATTCACGTCACTACTAAAAACTAGCTCTTTTCCGACAAAAAATCGACTAAACGTGGTCGGTTTTGAACATTTACCGACCAAAACTGACCAAATTGGATGGGTAGAAAAAATATCGATCGGTAGCAAAAACTGACCGATTTCAGTCAGTAAAAACCTGCTGGTTATTGTCGGTCCAAGCTCGACCCAAAAAAAAAAAAAAAAAAAAACTACCAAAAAAAACTAACCAAAATCAGGAGGACTGTGTCGTGGAAGGATACTATTCTACTCTTACTNTTATATTTAAGTGGTATTATATTGTAGTTGTATATAACTTAGTAGAAATAATGTACGAAAATTGTAGATAATTTGTAGATAAGTTGTATAATATATAATTAGTTGTATGAAAATTGCTTTTCCTATGTATAAATCAGATACAAAATATACAAAAGACATATTGTATAAATTTTGTATAAAATTTATATGTAAGTTTTATGTTATTGTAGTTGTATTTCACTGGGTGGAAATAACGTGTGAAAGTTGTAGAAAATTGTAGATAAGTTGTATTCCTCTATAACGGGAGATATTGGCATATCAAGTAACTTTAGTGTTCCAGACGAACATGCATGAAAATAAAGATAAATTCTGTTATGAAGAGTTTGTAGAAAATTTGTAGATAATTTGTAGAAACATTGAAATTCTGTATTTTCATATTAATTTTTCAAATGATATGCAGTTTTATTATAAAATAAATGTTGAAAACAAGCCATTGTGAGTCTTATTTGACTTATTCCTCACATTCAACCTATTCTACAAATTCACGCCTCTTTAAATACAATACAATTTCTTGAATTTAAAGGTATAGCAATATATATAACTTAAAAAACATCTTCTCCTCTGCACAAGTTAGCTCCAAAACAGACGAAGTGGAATAACAAGCTCCCATCAAAACTTTTAACACAAAAACACAAAAGCTCAAAAATAAATAAACAACAGTCTATAATTTTTCTACAATTTATCTACAATTGCTGAAATATAATGTATGTCATGTCTTCTTCTTCGAGTTTCAATCTGAAATTTAGCCAAAACCAAGTCTAATCTTCACCAAAACCCCTCAAAATTGAGATATAAACTCCAAACCATATTCCCAATTATTTACAACAACACCCAATCCAAACAAATAATAATTTTTGAAAACCCAAATTAGAATTTAAAGCTTCAAAGCTTTTTAATGGCTGTCAATGGTGGAATTGCTGCTCTCTTTTCCTTTCCTCTTATATTACAGAAATTTGGGATTGCGAGATAGAGAGAGACGTAGAGAGAATTCTCAAATCTTTGCAACAACATCCAATCCAAACAAACAACGTCTTTTGAAAACCCAAATTCGAATTCAAAGCCTTGGCTATGGAAGAAATAATGGGATTTTGATACATAAATCGTGGGTGTGGGAGGGAAACGTGGGTGAAAGTGTGGGAATTGGAGAGAGAAACGTCAGGGGAGTGGTATTAGAAGGAATATACGGTACCATTAAATTAGGAGTGTAATTACCCTTAAAAACCACTAATGGTATATAATTGATAATTAGGTATACTAAATGTAATTATATCAAACCTTAAAAATTGAGGGTAATATAGTTTCCTATATGGCATAGGAATGTAAAAATTCCTTTAGTAAACTAACTTAATTTGTGTTGATTTTTATAAGTAGAAATCAACTTAAGGCAACTCACGTACACATCGACTATTTTGTCATGTACCTGCTATAAAAAAATATTAATATATACACGTTTAAGGAGTAAACACCAAGCATTAACGATGCCGCCACATTGGTTAATTTAGAGCTCGAGTCATGAAAGCCTAATCCCCCATTTATTATTTCTATATTCTACATCAGACTTGAAGGGAAGTCTTGCAGCAACAGTAAATTTGTCTTTGTATAACCTAGGGATCACGGGTTCGACCCGAACCAGCCACTGATACTTGCATCAAGATAAGCTGCCTATATTACATTCCCTGAGATGCGGCCCTTCCCTGAACCTTGCATAAACGCGAGATTCTTTGTACACCAGGATACCTTTTATTCTACATTACACTTGACCCAACTTATTTGGAACCAAAACGCAGTAGCAGTTAACTTGCGTTGTTGCCCGAAATAGAATTGAAACATGCTTAGGAATGGCAAAGGGGCAGGGTGGTATGAAGCAAGGTGAAGTCCTAACAGTGCAATTTCTGAGCCCCTCCACCATCTTGTAAACTGCAATTTCTCCATCTCTGGTGCACTTTACCTTTACTGCAACAACCCTGTGTCCCCTCCCATAACACTATCATACTTTATTTTTCAAATGCTCAACTAAATGCAAAAGAAAAAGTGAATAGTTTCTATCTAACAATTATTTTTAATAACCGAGAAATACTCGAAAGCCATGGCGCACGGTTCGAAAATCGGTGAATAATGGGCCCACTTCTATCCTTCTCCACTTAAAAACCAAGCATTTCGTCTGTGATAGAGTTGTAATCCACAATGTATATCTAACCCACACATCACATGTTGTGCTTTTACCAATACACCAGAGCCCTCCTTAAAAAGAAAAAAAGTGTTTTCCAGCTTAACATGCTACCAGCCAGGACAAAACCTGTATATCGCGATGAGGAATGGAGAAGCAACATTATATCTTCGAATAAACCAATATACACTGCCCATAAACAACAGAATATGCAGAAAGGGAAAAGAAATGGATAACTGGAGGAGATTCTTTTATGTCAAGAGAGTAGAGAAATAAAACTCATACAGCTGCTAACCCATAGAAGCCTAGATAAGTCACAAACTGAACTTTGGAAGCGATGGTTCTCCGATAGCCCAGGGTTCTCCTTACGCTTTAGTCTTGTTGCGGATATATATACATGGTGACAACACTTGTATGTTGCTGACCTGAGTTAAAGACTTGGTGCCTTGGTAATTCTTGAATTTCACCAACCCATTAATGTTCTTTTAACTTTCTCCAAGATTTCAGTTCGAGCTCGCTTGCTGGCTAACGGATACTCTGGGCTTTCATCCAAAAGGAACCTATATACTTCCCACTGCCGCTCTGCTGTTGAATGCCTTGCAATTTCAGCCTGCAACCCAATTAGGAATGTACACATTATGGGAACTGGAGATAAGATACAATAACACTTCCTTTACAGCTATGGGAAGTAAAAACGTTTATGAAGGAGAATTTGAGCATCTGGCACTTACCGAGAAAAACTACAGAGTCCCAAGCTTTTTAAGGCAAATCGTGACATCATAGAAGACACGCGGCCTTCCCTTCCCAGATAACTCAACAGGATTGGCAACTATAGTTCTGTATCTGGGCCACGACTAGCAACAGTGACTCGCAGTGGATGAAGCATCTCTTCCTTCAAGCGAGAACACAAGGATGCTTGGTTTTCATCATCTAGAATCGTTTTTCCCATCTGTTCTCTGGATAAATAGGTCTATGGTGCGATAGCCCTTGGCGGAAGACAAGATTCTTCCAAAAGCAATCTAGACATGTCTAAGGAATTAGAACTAACAAGAACGCATTTATAATTCCTGTAAATCAACCAAGCAAGGCAATTAGGTATATGTCTATCCTAACCGCGAATCCATTCTCCGATGACCAGGTTCAAGAACTTGCTCTACTCAATCCTATATGAAATCTAGAATTTCCACTTTCGAGTTCAATTCTAGATTCCTAGATAGTATTCAATTGGTGATCAAGCAATCAAATAATTAAGCGCATGATTGAATAAATAAACCAATATGATAAACTAAGAAATCAAAATCAATATCCAAATAACAATAGTCATGAAAGAACCACAATCCTAGAACGTGAAGTTAGCTCCGCATAGACATGGTAGCCAAACAACAAATCATACAAAGAAACATAAAAATTACTAAGTTTGGTGGAAGAACGATGGAATCTGATGAATTCCGGCCTTCACGATGGCTCTGTGCTTGTGTTTTCCTCTCAAAAACGTCCTCCTTCCACAAAATAGGTTTAGGTTGGCTTTTATATGAGTTGGGGACGTCTTGGGGTCTAAATAACCGAGTCCCGATCGAAATAGGACATGTTCACGTTGTATACGGTAAAAATCAGAAGGCCCGATTTTATGGCCGTTGTAACGCTTCGCAAGCGCGTCTCCAAAGGCTCGAGGCATGGCTCGAGGTTCGACCCCAAGGGTTCCTAACGTTCGACCTCGAGGCAGTGCAAATCGATGATTATCATGGGAGAGCGGGAAATTCCCAAGGCGCATGATCAAAGCTGACAAAACCTGCAAGAGAAGCACTAGTCTGTACCAAACTAGCGAATAGTTATACCAACTATATTTCTTTGTAATAAATGCATCTGTACCATGTTGGAATTTTCCTTCATATATAAAGGGGATCCTTGTTATTTTGTAACGGATACAATATACAACACTCTACATTGAATACAAGAACAAGAACATTCTCTGCTCTCTAACTTAAATATATTCTCCTTTGATCTTATTAATTACATTTATTGCTTACGTTTATTGTATTTCATTGATTGTTCTTCATTTATTGCTCATCATTGATCATAAAAGAGCCCTCAGCAAGGCCTTTAGAACTATTAATTCCCCGCCGACTGTCCACAGCCTAACATATAGCTCGACCTCGAGGCCCCGTATTAGCCAGCTCGAGGCCCCGATTCTCAGCCATTCGGTTTGCTTAATACGTTACCTTCAAGCTCTTAACCTATTTTCTTGTCACACACTTAGCATCCATCGCTTAACAACTAGCATAAAAATAAATCACGTATTTTTAGAACCACAGAATCAAATCTAATTGTACCTACCATTTTTAAGGTAAACAGTTTGGCACCCACCGTGGGGCTAAAAATAATAGTGATTGTTTTCTGGCTGGTCTACTACATAACGCAAGTTATCTTTCATGCTTTTTTTTGTCCAAACCATCTTTGATTTCAGGTCAAAATGTCAAACTCAGTGAATGCACAGGAGAACAACGGTCCTGAGGACCATGGAGAGAATGGTGTAGTTGTTCCAGATATTGGTGTACCACCACGAAACCCTGAGGATGCACCAGAACCAATTCCGTGGACGTTGTCTCGCGCAACACTCAACACGTCGATATAAGCTCCCATACCGACATGAGTATACGCCAAGAGAACCAACAAGAATCTCAGAAAACCCCAGCTCGGGAAGAGCGAGACATTAGCCTTCATGTCATTTTTGAGATGTTGCAGGCACAACAGCTGGCGATTTCTCAACTGCAAAGCCACCAATAAACTCCAAGCACAGCAGCACCGGAGGCGGCTCCCCGAGCCGAACAAGTACCAGAAAGATCAAGCAACAACGGGTCAGTAGCCGACCCTGCTATCATAAAGATGCTCGAGGACCTCACCAAGAGGATTTAATCGGGCGAGAAGAAGATAGAAGCCAATGACAAAAAGGTGGAGACTTACAATTCTAGGGTCGATCAAATTCCGGGCGCACCCCCGATCCTGAAGGGTGTAGATTCGAAGAAGTTCGCACAAAAGCCATTCCCACAAGATGCTGCTCCAAAACCCATCCCGAAGAAGTTCAGAATGCCCGATCTTCCAAAATACAACGGAACCTTGGACCCCAACGAGCACGTCACGGCTTACACTTGTGCAGTGAAGGGCAACGACCTAAAGGACGACGAGATTGAGTCCGTCCTACTAAAAATGTTCGGAGAAACACTTTCGAAGGGGGCCATGATGTGGTACCACAACCTTGCCCCGAATTCAATAGACTCATTTGCCATGCTGGCAGATTCTTTCATAAAGGCACATGCTAGTGCCATCAAGGTGGCTAAAAGGAAATCCGACGTCTTCAAAATCAAACAAAGAGAAAACGAGATGTTGCTGGAGTTTGTGTCTCTCTTTCAAATGGAGCGAATGGAATTACCACCAGTCTCCGACGACTGGGCCGTACAGGCCTTCACTCAAGGTTTGAACGAGTGAAGCTCGGTAGCTTCGGAGCGGCTGAAGCAGAACTTGGTTGAATATCCCGCCGTGACCTGGTCGGATGTCCACAACCGATTCCAATCGAAGATCAGGGTCGAGGACGACCAACTAGGAGCCCCCTCGGGCTCAGTATATCCTAGCAGGCTTCTAGCAAAGGAGCCAAAACCAAACAACGAAAGGTACCAACCATACACTGAAGATAGAAGAAACGCCCCAAGGAGTAACATACCCTGAAATTACCGAAGGATAGATCAAGGTCAGAATCCTCAGGGACTCGTAAGCAGAGCCGGATTCGACAGACACACAGGACCGACGGAGGCACCTCGATTGTCCGAATACAACTTCAACATTGACGTTTCAGACATCGTCTCTACCATCGGTAAATCCAGAGAAACCAGGTGGCCAAAACCCGTACAATTAGATCCGTCACAAAGGAACCCCAACCTGGTGTGCGAGTCTCACGGCACGCACGGCCATAGGACCGAAGACTGCAGACAGCTCCGAGAGGAAGTAGCCCGACTACTCTGCAAAGGGCACCTCCGAGAGTTCCTCAGCGACCGAGCCAAAAATCAATTTCGGGAAAGAGAGGCGAAGAGAAAAAATGAAACAGAAGAACCACAACATGTCATCCACATGATTGTTGGAGGATTCGACATCCCACAGGAACCCATCGTCAAACGAACAAAAATATCCATCACTAAGGAAAAGTGAACTCGGGGTTACATACCCGAGGACGCTCTCACATTCAGCGATGAGGACATCGAGACCCTGTCTCAGCCTCATAACGACGCACTGGTAATCTCTTTTCTTGTAAATACATTTCAAGTTAAACGTGTACTTGTAGATCCAGGTAGCTCGGACAACATTATCAGGTCAAGGGTGTTGGAGCAGCTCGGACTGCTCGACCAGATCGTGCCTGCCTCTCGAGTCCTCAACGGATTCAACAAGGCGAGCGAGACAACGAAAGGAGAAATCACCCTCCCGGTCAACGTGGCTGGCACGGCCCAAAGTGCCAAGTTTCATGTCATCGAAGGAGACATGAGATACAATGCCTTACTCGGAAGGCCATGGATACACTGCATGAGAGCAGTACCATCAACTCTTCATCAAATGATGAAATTTCCGACAAAGGAGGGAATAAAAACCGTGTACGGGGAACATCATGCAGCAAAAGAAATGTTTGTGGTACACGATGTGCCGCCGGTAGCGACGCCTTTAACATCAAAGGAGCTAAATGACAAACAACAGGGAAGTAGCCATCACGAGATACATTCTCGGCTACACCCAAATAGACGAGTAAGGACCGTACCGCGTCCCCGGAGCAAATGATTGAAGCACATCGAGGCTCGAAGAGCCATCACCACTAAGGTATGATCTTTTCCCCTTTTATTTCACATCTTACACTAACCTGTGTACAGGTGTCCGATCGGAACAACCGAAGCGCTTTCCAGCTTAAAGACCTCAGGTTTTAAAGCATGCGTTGCACTCTTTTCCTTCGATCGGGTTTTATTCCAAAAAGGGTTTTACCGGCAAGGTTTTTAACGAGGCAACATCGATATGCTACCTGAGGAGAACTTAACAAGTATTAAAGGCTTCTCTTCAATCAACCTCGAATATTGGGGGGCATCCCCCCGGGAGATCATCCCCCCGAAGAAGTCAAGATAAAAAGGGTCTCAGTAGGAAAATGATGTATCGGGCCAAACGGTCGAATGAACCGTGTCCGCATAGAATAGTTGAACCCTGGACGACGAAACATGTATACTTGTGCCAAGTAATCAAGGAATATTTTTTGCATCAAAACACTTTGCGCTTTGAAGAAATCCGCTATTTTTTCAAGAAACAGCTCCAGAGCCAGAAATTTCCCGAACACTCGAGGACTAACGTCAAAAACTCGAAGTCATATGACCTCCAGGTCGGAAACTTCGAACTAGTAAGCCCTCAATGAGTCAAATCCAAGTTTACACAAAACGGCTCCAGAGCCAAGAAACTCTTGATGTCTCGGGGACTGTCACTGACGGTCACCCCATCGATTTGTCAACCCGAGGCTATAAGACCCCCTTCGGGCAACCTGGAGCTCATAAGACCTTCACGAGGCAATACCAAATCTGTAAGACCTCAAGAAAGGCATGAATTATACTTGTACCAAGTAACCAAATCTGTAAGACCTCAAGCAAGGCATGAATTATACTTGTACCAAGTAATCAAAATCTGCAAGACCTCAAGCAAGGCATGAATTATACTTGTACCAAGTAACCAAATCCGTAAGACCTCAAGTAAGGCGTGTTAAAATTTATAAGACCTTACAAAAAGGCATCATCCCGATCTTAAAGTTAAGGCTATATATTCGAACTTGTAAGACCCCTAAAAAGGCATACCCTCGATATTGACGCCGAAGCTACTTCACTCGGGGACAAAAAGGCTACGGCCAAATACAACAACCTCGGTCACTAGGCTATACCAGCCAAACTAACGCGACTCGAGGACGCCCGACTGTCGCTAATAAACTCACAGGCCTCCAAATTACTTCAAAAATACTTCGAAAAGAACCGGTTAATCAGGCTACCCTCGGCATAAGCAAAAGATCTTCGACCATGTCAGCTCCGAACAACAAGCTTCGAAACATTCAGCCATCGAGCAAAACCTCCCGAGGTGCTCGCCCATCGTCACATAACGGCTCGCAATCAAGGTTCTTATCGAACCGTCAAAGAGTCGGACGAACACAAAAAACTTCAACGAGGGAAAAATAAGCCTATACTAGAGGTCGTACCGACCCAGCGCGTAAGAGCCTCTGTCGCCAGCCCGTATCAGAGGTCGTGCCGACCCAGCGCGTAAGAGCCACTGTCGCCAGCCCGCATTTGACGTCGTACCAACCCAACGCGTAAGAGCCCAGACGCCACCTTAAAAATTCGAGAACTTGAGGGTCAGTAAGCTTGAGTCGAAATTTGACTCGAAGACAGAGCCCGAAACAGTTAACTAAAAAATGCCTAAGGGCAAACGCGTAAGAGCCTACGAGCCAGCCCAACAAGCCTTAGGGCCGATTTACAAACCTAATGGTTTTTTACCTCAAAGTCCAGTTCACCTGGCCAAAAACATCGACAGACATATGAATCCAAAACAAAAGAAACATACGCAAGCAGAGGAAAATACATGAAAGGTGAAACCAAAAGCTTCCTTTTATACATATGTACAAAGCTCCATTTACAAAGTCCTCCAAGAACACCGTACAAAGAATCAAGAAAGCAAGGCCAAGTCTACGCCCCCCTCGGGGACTGCGGCCCGTCGGCCTCTTCCCTATTATCTTCGGCATCAGATAAGAGGAACTTGGCGTCGTATTCATCCGCCTTCGCCTGCTCTATCTCCTCCGAGAGATCAAAGCCCCTAGCATGAATCTCTTCGAGAGTTTCCCACCGAGATTTGCACTGAGCATACTCATTGCTTCTGCTCTCCCGATTAGAAGCCCTTCTCAGCCCGAGCCGGGCATCGGCAGCGTCATTTAAGTAGGCGGCCACCTTCTTATCAATCTTAGCTCAAACCTCCTCAGATTCAGCTCGGGCGTCCACGACTTTGGCCTTTATCTTCAAAAGCTCAGACTCGAGCCTTACAATCATGCTCGTTTGGACCGAGCTATTTTCACGAGCATTTCGGAGTTACGCCTTGAGGGCGAAAGCCTTAGCCAAATCGTTCTTCTTGGCCGCATCTTGGGCATCTGCCTGAGCCTTTAACTCAGTACACTCAAGCTTGGCCCGACCAACTTCACCCCAAAGGCGTTCCAAGTTTTCCATCTTCCTCTGCAACTGAAGTATCAAAGTGTTAATTTCCGAACAAAGGAGAGGAAAAGTGCCCCCCCCTCTCGAAACAAAGGTTACCTGTCCCTCGAGGTAGCTTTCATAATTCCGGCTCCGACTCGCCTCGTACCACAGGTATACCAGCTCCTCTGCCATTCTATCACAAAGGAGCCTGAGGGATTTCTCCCCATCCAAGGCTTTTTGCAACCCGGCTTCCCGGTGAAGCAACTCAGACTTAAGCTTGTAAAAGGCCTATGAAAAAGGAGCTCAATAAGAAAGTGAAAGCGCAAAATTAGAAAACCAATACAATTGACCAAAACTCACCACAAAACAGAACCGGTGAGCCTCCTCGAAGGTTAAGCGCACATCTACTAGCCCGGCCTCATCGGCCCCAGTAGAACCGCTCCCAACAGAATTGTGATCGTCCGAGAACTCACTTGGGATAGGCGGCCCCTGGCCCCGAACATCCCTCGAAGTACCTTCGAGGGGAGAAGAAGACGGCGCCAAAAAATCCTTGTCCCTCGAAGTACCTTCGACGGGAAAGGAAGACGGCGGCAAAGGAGGAACCATTTTGGCAAGACCAGAAGTCTCGGGCGCTGCAAGCTCAACTGATGCATCTTCTCTAAGCCTTCGGGCAGAACCTGCCTCACTATGAGAACCTTCACCCTTCGAGGGTTCCTCTCATTTGTTATTATTCCTCAGTTTTGAAGCCGACGATCCTTTCCCCTCTTTGAGGGGGCACGATCTAATCTCAGAAAAACCCCCAATGCCTACGGTGATGGAGTCAGTACACACAAAAAGAAAGTATCTTTCAAAGAAAGCAAACCACACAGCACGTACCGTGGTGTTTTGCCTCCCATTTACCCTTGGATAGATCTCGCCACTTATGCCTATCATAGGTCGAGCGGGCTGCCAGCTTCCAAGCCCAATCCATCAGGTTAGGGATCTCGTATGACATCCACGGGGTTGTTGCAGAAAAGAAAAGGAAAGCGTCTTTACAGAATTCGTCTCCACCATGAGCAAAAACAAAAACGATAATAACACAAGTGTACCACTTACGTGTGACATTCCATTTCTCAGGAAACGGCAGGAACTCCGCGGGGATAACATCGACAGTCCTTACTTGGACGAATCGATTCATCTACCCTCAGTCCCCATCTTCTTCATCATCGACAACAAAGGGCCTGGTGGATCGGCATCGCAAAGCTATCAGGCTTTCGCAATGAAAGGGTCGGTACAATCTGATGAGATAGCTAAGGGTGAACTCGAGCCCGGCTTCTTCCGCAAAGAACCTCATCATCAGCACTATCCTCTAGAACGACGGGTGAACCTGTGCCAGGGTAGCTCGATATCTTCGACAGAAGTCGAGCACAACCCTATCAAGGGGGCCCAACGTAAAGGGGTACGTGTATACGTTTAAAAACCCCTCTGTATAAGCCGTGATGTTCTCTTCCGGGGAAGGTACCTGCAGTACCACCTTTTCTCCCCATCCGTAATCTCTCCTCACTGCCTCGAGGTGCCCCTCTCCTATTGATGAAGTGAACCTTGATGCATAATCTCAATGGCCCTCGATATTGGGAGGTCTCTCTAACGAAAGTTCCCTCCTCGAGACAAAGCATCTTGAGGTTGGCTCGCCAGACGCCGGCGGTCTACCACCGATTAAGCGAGAAGAAGAGGCGGAACCCTCCTCTTCTTGATGAACGGATTTAGGCGTAGCAGCCATGGCTATGATAAAACAAGAGAAGGAAAATGGAAACTTGGGCGAAAACTTTGAATTAAAATGATGGAAAGGCTGACGCAAGGAAAAAGAACTCTACGAAAAGGGATAGCGGCTCAAAATAGCAGAATCTTCAAAAAGGGAGGAAACAAACTCATATATAGAGCAAGCGGCGACTGTCCGCCTACTCTAGCGGCCAATTAATTCCGACTAGGCCATTATCACTTTCGGAATAGTGTACCGACGAGACCATCCCGGACGCTTCATGGTCGTGCCATGCAAGCGAAGCTGTCGTACAATGTTCGAGGAGTCAGAGATTCCCGTATCGATCCAGCCTCGAGATGGTGCCCAATCTCGATGATCTCTGCTACCGTAATTATAGGCTCTAAGGAGCCATCAATATCAATCTAAGCCTCGAGGTGGTGCCTGACCTCGAGGATCTCCGTCAAAGCGGATATAAGCTCTAAGGAGCTGTCGACACCAATTTAGCCTCGAGATGGTGCCCGATCTCGAGGACCTTTGGTATTACAGAAAGGACTCCATATGGGGGTCAACCTAAGCCTTCAGATGGTACCCAATCTCGAGGACCTTCGCAATTGCAAGCGCGGGTCACTCACCCGAATTCCTTGGCCCTCGAACTACCTAAGCCCAAGCCGGTTCTCTCTCGATATTTGTTTATAAAGCCTCAGGGCTAATTTCACCTTAAGATCAATTTAAATGCTCTCTCGGCTACTTTAGCCCAGGGGCCATCCGAGTCCAAGCGTATCCTCATCCGGTGTCTATCTATGACGCCTTAGGGCTGTCTTCATTTTTCAAAGCAAGTTTTCGAGGTTGCCCGAGTTCAGATAAACTCTCACTCGAGGACTATTCGAAAAGGACCGAGGGCTGTCTTTATTTTTAGGTGTTCAAACAACTCTGTCTATCGAGGACTGTCAACGGGGCCTAAGAGAGTTAGGTTTTGTTCTTAAATTCGAGGCCCCACTCCCACTCAATTCAAAGTCGCCAATTCCGGCGGCCTAAGTTTGTATCAAGTCAATCCAGACTTGGTCCGAAGAACGACAAAGGATTTCAGGGAATATCATATTTACCAATCAAGAACCAAGGAAATTATTACGCCCAGGCCCGGTATTCGGACCAATCGATAAAGTCACATGCTCAAATTCTTTACAAACGCAGGCAAAGGGAAATCTAGCACAAATCAAAGACAAATTGAAGAAACATTTTTGTATTAATAAATGATGATTACAAAAGCCCATGAAGGGTCCTTACACAGAAACAAAGAAGCAAAAAATAACAGCTAAAGTCTAATCTACTCTCGGAGGTACATCCTCGGAAGCAATATCTACGAGAACCATTCCTTCGGGGACCCCATTTCAATCTTCAAAACGACGTCTTCGAGAACCTCCTCCGAAGAAGAAAAAGATGAAGAAGCAGAAAAAGATAAAGAAGAGGCCGTAGCCCGCCACCGAGCAAAAACTCTTATCAGGCCGGGAAAATTGTGTCTTGGTGAAAAATTTGGCTAGTATGGGTCTCGCCAGCACTACTATTGTGAAGCCACTTCTTGAGATATTGCACCGGTGTGGGATGCAACAGTCAGTGGATGAGGCCACTTCACTCCAGAGAAAGCAAAGGGAGTGAAGTGCCACACCCGGTTGAAGTTAAGAGAGATGAGCAGCAGTTCAAGCACCACATACCCTCTGATGCGGGAACAATTTGAAGCCCCTCTCTCGTCATTTCGGGCCAAAAACAACAACAACAACAACAACAAACCAGTACGATCCCACTCAGTGGGGAAGAGCTCTGAAAGGGAGCCATGGCATAACTGGCAAAACCGCTATCGTGTGACCTTACGGTCACGGGCTCGAATCATGAAAAATAAAGTTTGGATGAGGAAGAAGAGAAGAAAGGAGTTGAAAGCTATTGAAGAATGACTGGATGGAGTTTGATTCAAGAAACCTCCCATTTATAGAAGGGCAGTAGCATAACCAACGGCGCAATCAATGCCTTTGGGAAACGTACCACTAGGCGCAATCAATGCTTTTTGACAAACAAATCGGCGACGATATGACCGCCTTTGGGAAGAATAAACCGGGAGTGCAATGAATGCCTATGAAGATGGATTGACAGGATGTTTCCAGTCGCTTGGAGCACTGAAGTCACAAGCATGACGCCATCACGAGATGTTCAAGAAAGTCAAGAGTCAGGACCGTTTCTTATCATTTTCATTCTAAGAAACGCGGGGACTATCTGTATACGGTAAAAATCAGAAGGCCCGATTTTATGGCCGTTGTAACGCTTCGCAAGCGCGTCTCCAAAGGCTCGAGGCATGGCTCGAGGTTCGACCCCGAGGATTCCTAACGTTCGACCTCGGGGCAGTGCAAATCGATGATTATCATGGGAGAGCGGGAAGTTCCCAAGGCGCATGATCTGACAAAACCTGCAAGAGAAGCACTAGTCTGTACCAAACTAGCGAATAGCTATACCAGCTATATTTTTTTGTAATAAATGCATCTGTACCATGTTGGGATTTCCCCTCATATATAAAGGGGATCCTTGTTATTTTGTAGCGGATAAAATATACAACACTCTACATTGAATACAAGAACAAGAACATTCTCTGCTCTCTAACTTAAACATATTCTCCTTTGATCTTATTATTTACATTTATTGCTTACATTTATTGTATTTCATTGATTGTTCTTCATTTATTGCTTATCATTGATCATAAAAGATCCCTCATCAAGGCCTTTAGAACTGTTAATTCCCCGCCGACTGTCCACAGCCTAACGTATAGCTCGACCTCAAGGCCCCGTATTAGCCAGCTCGAGGCCCTGATTCTCAGCCATTCGGTTTGCTTAATACGTTTCCTTCAGGCTCTTAACCTATTTTCTAGTCACACACTTATCATCCATCGCTTAATAACTAGCATAAAAATAAATCACGTATTTTTAGAACCACAGAATCAAATCTAATTGTACTTACCATTTTCAAGGTAAACACACGTTTTGAGCATCCAGGGCAGCGTGGGGCGCTGGCCCTGGCGCTCAACTTTTTAGCATTCTGTTTTGAGCGCCACAGGTAGCGCCCCACGCTGCCTGTGGCCCTCAAATGTGCACTTTTGCCTTTTCTTCCCATTTTCGCTCCAATTCGCGCGCTTTCATCCCAAATCACATCCGAATGGTTCCTACACATAGAAATATCACAAATTAGCACAAATCATTATATTATACATCCGAAATCTATGAGACATGAGCACAATGTGAGGCAATATATGTAAAAATATGCATACATTAAGACAAATATCAACACCCCACACTTAAACATTGCTCGTCCTCGAGTCAACCAACAAATAACTCTATCTTTGAGCACTATACACCAATGACCATGGTTGATAGCAACAATTAAACTCTAGCATATGCAATCACCACACACTTCCCGCTAACTTATGCCATACTTCAAAAATATTCAAACAATGTGCCCTCACAACAAAAGCAAAGAGAGTAAAATCAATCCACACATTCGAATCTCATGCTCACATATATCAAAGAAAATCACTCACTCTCACAAAAGAAGTCACATGCATGTAATTGGTACCATAGGCTTGCCCTTAATGTAAATCTCTACTAATGTAAGCTCGCTCGATCTAAAATCAATTAGGAATTTTTCATGGTTGTAATGTGGGCTAAGGGACGAGTAGGATATATTTAGGAATAGTGGGTCACCCTCCTAAGCACTTTAGCATATCAAATAATCAATTTTAACCGCTAATTCTTCAATCCCAACTTTAATTTCACAAACAAAATCACCCCAAAAAATGTTCCCTCATTCTTTAAGCACTATCGTCATTTACACTCCACTAGCAAAAACAAGATATCTATTCATTTATCTACATATTTTTATTTTTATTTTTCTCTTTTTTTTTGAACTATTTTTTCTCTTTTACAATTTTTACTAGTGGTGTATTCTTTTACAAAACAAGTGCACCT
Organism: Nicotiana attenuata; assembly: GCF_001879085.1. Classification (NCBI taxonomy): domain Eukaryota; kingdom Viridiplantae; phylum Streptophyta; class Magnoliopsida; order Solanales; family Solanaceae; genus Nicotiana; species Nicotiana attenuata. The sequence continues at coordinate 36,627,388 of NC_031991.1, forward strand.
TTCTTCCTTTTATTGGTTCCACTCAAAAAGTCTCTTCTTACTTCTTTTAACGCTTATTTTACAATTAAAGTGCTTTAAGAGGTAAAAGGATCAAAAGTTTTAATTAAGATCAAAAGAGTATAGGCTTGTAATGTGGGTGCCAAATAAAATCTATAGGCTCAAAAGGGGTAACTAGGGACAAATTTTGTTTATGGTAAGCAATAAGCACAAAAAAAATCAAAGAAAGCCTAAATCATTTTTCACACCGAGCATCACCTAAAATTTCGCTTCAACTCACATACCAGGCAAGTTCTAGACACAAGTACAATACATGGACTACACAAAAACCTCACCACACATGGCACATGATTCACTAAGGACGGTCCCATTTCGAGTCTCAACTAATGCAAGTATTCACAAAGCCACGAGATTATTAAGCATTAAGCAAAGTGAACATAAGTCAAGTAAATGAAACATAGGCATCAATAACACGCTGTCCAATTAAACATGGCATCATGAATAATTTTAAAACATAGGGAAGATACTACACATACCAAAGCCTAGATATGCTACTATTAAACAAGCCAAAGGCGCCTAGGAATCTCATGTATCTTCCTCCATTTATTTTCTAAATTCCTACTCTACTCTAAAAGAAAAAAATTACCCAGTTCAAAATACATCCTATGGAAAAGAACCAAGAAATAAAGAAAAACCACAGGAGACTAAACTAACTAAAGAAAGCTAAAAGACATATTTTTGAATTTTTGTTTAGACTTTAATCCCTCAAGAAAACTGCCTAGGAGATCCATCGTCAGGAAAAGTCCAACTTTTCTACCTTTTTTGATTTTTTTGATTTTTCTTATTTTCCACATTAAAATAAATAAATTAAGCTACTAAAATACTACACTACTACGAAAACAAAAATAAGAAGTTAACATTTTCTAACAACTACTACTACTAACTATCTAGAGGAATTCTCCCACCCCACGCTTAAAGAAGTGCAGTGTCCCCAATGCACAAATAAAGCAAAAATAATAACGAGGGTGGACAAGAAACTCCCTGAAAGGCCAAAGGCCGAAGCAATAACGGCTCACGGGATACTCAGACTTCTCCCAGTGATGGTCCTTTGTGCGGGTACCTCATACTTAGTTCTCATCATCTAGCTCGCTTTTGCACTCGTCCAATAACTTTGTTTCCTATGCTTATAATCCTACAAAATAAAACAACACTACAAAAATAATACAATAAGAAAAAAATCAAAACTAAAAGGAAGCAGTAAAGCTGGGTTGCCTCCCAACAAGCGCCTAATTTAACGTCGCAGCACGACTTGAACTACTTTTTGCCTCCACCTTGAACTTATGAATTGTACCCCTAACAGGACATCCAGTCCGTGGCTATGCTCCTTTGGTGGGGATACAAAAATAAACAGGCCAAGTAATAAATTTTTTACTCTATACTTCTCGGCCTTTATATGAGGAATGTAATTTTTTCTCTCTGGCACGACAAATCCAAGAATGTAAGCAGCCTGTTCCTCTTCCATTGACTCCTCCAAAGGCTCAGATGACTTGATTTCCATATCATCATCTAAATACAATATCAAAAAATGTTTAGAATGAGGACCAACATGCCCCAACTTTGGAATTGTATTACTATTTATATCCTCACAATTACATGCACTAGAGTCTTCACATATAACATTATCTACTCCCTCATATGACTCTAGAACACTCTTCCCAACATAGACATCCTCAAGAAAATATGGTTTAATGATTGGTATTCTCATTTTAGCTCCTCAATTTGGTCTAGAAGATTTTTTTCAGCTTCACACAACTCATCATTAAATTATTGGGCGTTACACGCATCAACCTTTGCACTCAAATATGCATCTATGTTGCGCACAACCAAGCCAAACCTGTTAATTTCTTGTGCAAGTTCAACTCTCTCCTTAGACCAATCATTCACCAATGTTGTTAATAAACAATGTCGTTTCGCATATTCCCTTAATCGATAATATTCGTCACAATACCAACCCTTACTCCCATATTCAAATTCAGACTTTGAAGAGGTCAGGTCATGACAAGCCCAAGAATACGGGCCATAAAAGTCTTCTGTCAATCAAGCGTCTTCGTCTATAACCTTACCTCCATATATTTCTGTCATGCCCCAACCTCGGGAGGCGCGACTGGCGCTCAATTGAGTGAACCCAACTGAGCAAGCCTTTTTGACACCTTCTACCCAACTCACTGTGATCAAGAAGCCATGCTTTCATTTAAATCAGACAGTAGGAAAGATTGTACATGAAACATGAATAAAGCCAATCCATTCCCATTATTACGTCAAAATCGACCATCCCTAATTCAATAAGATCGGCCATGGTATCCCTACCACGCACCGTAACGACACAGCCTCTATAAACTCGAGCAGCCGTAATAGACTCGCCAACCGGAGTAGACACCAAGAATGGCTCATGAAGCTGATCTGGTTCTATCCAAAATTCCATGGCAACAAAAGGGGTAACATAGGACACGGTGGAACCAGGGTCAATAAGTGCATACACATCATGAGATTGGACAGTCAGAATACCTGTAACAACATCTGGAGAAGCCTCTGTAGCCTGGCGACCACTCATAGCATAGAACGGGCTGGGTCCTCCCGAACTCTGCGTACCACCCCTAGCTACACCGCGCCCCACGGGTGCTGGAGTAACTCGAGCTGGAGAGGGTGCTGAAGATGTAGCAGCTGCTGGACTGGATGACTGTGATGTGCCCCTACTCGCACCTTGGCGGGATGCATGACAATGCCTCTGAATGTGGCCCCTCATCCCACATCCATAGCATATGGGTAACTCCATGTAGCAAATCTCTGAGTGCATCTTCCTGCACCTAGGGCACGGGGACCTCTACTGCTGTTGGGATCTCTCTCCTGACAGACCCCCCTGGTGGGATCCCCTGTTGCCCTGACTGGGCCTGAAATGACTCCACTGCCGCAAGCTCTAAGTCGTGGGTTGGATAGTTCTTTTCATGATTCTTGAGTTGCCTAGAAGCGTAAGCTATAACCTTGCCGTGTTGCATTAATACACACCCAAGCCCAATCCTCGAAGCATCGCAATACACCACAAATCCCTCTGTACCCTCTGGTAGGGTTAATACCGGTGCTGTAGTCAATCTTTATTTCAATTCCTGGAAGCTCCTTTCACAAGCATCGGACCACTGGAACTTAACTGCTTTCTGCGTCAATTTAGTCAATGGAGAGGCAAGAGAAGAAAATCCCTCCACAAATCTTCTGTAGTACCCAGCCAACCCTAAGAAACTGCGAATCTCTGATGGAGTGGTAGGTCTAGGCCAATTCTTTACTGTTGCAATCTTTTGAGGATCAACCATAATTCCTTCCCTGGAGATGAATGACCAAGAACATGACAGATTCAAGCCAAAATTCACATTTCGAAAATTTCGCATACAATTGATGCTGCTGAAGGGTCTGCAGAACTGCCCTGAGATGGTTAGCATGGTCCTCCCGACTTTGGGAATACACAAGAATATCGTCGATGAACACTATCACAAAGGAGTCTAGAAAAGGCTTGAAGACTCGATTCATAACATCCATGAAAGCTAACGGGGCATTTGTTAGCCCAAAAGACATCACCAGAAATTCAAAGTGCCCATACCGAGTCCTGAAAGCTGTTTTTGGAATATCCTGCTCCTTTATCTTCAATTGATGATACCCGGATCGCAAGTCAATTTTTGAGAAACACGTTGCACCTTGCAATTGATCAAACAAATCATCTATCCTTGGTAGAGGGTATTTATTTTTGATTGTGACTTTGTTAAGTTGCCGGTAGTCAATACACATCCGTAGCGACCCATCTTTCTTCCTTACAAACAACACCGGTGCACCCCACGGTGACACACTCGGCCGGATGAAACCGATGTTGTTACAGGTATTCTGACTGTCCAATCTCATGATGTTTATGCACTTATTGACCCCGGTTCCACCTTGTCCTATGTTACCCCTTTTGTTGCCATGGAATTTGGGATAGAACCGAATCAGCTTCATGAGCCATTCTTGGTGTCTACTCCGGTTGGCGAGTCTATTACGGCTGCTCGAGTTTATAGAGGCTGTGTCGTTACGGTGCGTGGTAGGGATACCATGGCCGATCTTATTGAATTAGGGATGGTCGATTTTGACGTAATAATGGGAATGGATTGGCTTTATTCATGTTTCATGTACGATCTTTCCTACTGTCTAATTTAAATAAAAGCATGGCTTCTTGATCATAGTGAGTTGGGTAGAAGGTGTCAAAACGGCTTGCTCAGTTGGGTTCACTCAATTGAGCGCCGGTCGCGCCTCCCGAGGTTGGGGCGTGACAATTTCATCCCCAAATGTCATGCTGCAAGAACTAGAAACACACTAAGATAAAATATCAAATATTTGTAAAATAAAAAAAAATACAAAAAAGATTTGGATAAAATTAAAAGTCTAATCTAGAAAAATAGCTAATTTCTAAGTCCCCGGCAACGACGCCAAAAACTTGTTGCGGCCAAACGCACACACAAGTATATGCGGTCGTCAAGTAATAAAGTGACTAAAATTCGGATGTCGAACCCACGAGAACTTGTGATTAACTATTAACTAAATTAGACTATTCTAATTATCTAAACAAGGATTAAACCCAAAAGTTGTGATGCTAAAGTATTTAAACTAAAAATAAAATAACTAATGAACTTTAAACAGAGAAAGAGCAGATTTTTATATTATCAATGTGATGCAAACGGTCTAGGGTTATGGGCTATCTAACATTCCTATTGTATTCTTTAATTGAATTGACTAACTAATTTATCTAGTTTATTGGTTAACAGGGTTAATATTGCTCATAAGAATATGTCGAGTTCTTACTCGCGTATTCAAGCTAACCTAACGCTTATATGTCTAAGGAATTAGAACTAACAAGAACGCATTTATAATTCCTGTAAATCAACCAAGCAAGGCAATTAGGTATATGTCTATCCTAACCGCGAATCCATTCTCCGATGACCAGGTTCAAGAACTTGCTCTACTCAATCCTATATGAAATCTAGAATTTCCACTTTCGAGTTCAATTCTAGATTCCTAGATAGTATTCAATTGGTGATCAAGCAATCAAATAATTAAGCGCATGATTGAATAAATAAACCAATACGATAAACTAAGAAATCAAAATCAATATCCAAATAACAATAGTCATGAAAGAACCACAATCCTAGAACGTGAAGTTAGCTCCGCATAGACATGGTAGCCAAACAACAAATCATACAAAGAAACATAAAAATTACTAAGTTTGGTGGAAGAA
>NC_031991.1:36639685-36656275 GCF_001879085.1 Nicotiana attenuata
TGTAGTTACTAAAACGTAACGTGTTACCCAATATATATATATATATATATATATATGTTAATATACAAAAGTTATATAAATTTTATATACTTTTTCGGCTACCAGATGTAAATAGTTTCTAGTGCGGGCTAAGAGTGATAATACAACCTGGTTATTCGTTTCCTTCAATAATATGCATAGAAGTGATCCTGACAGCTCAATTATTTTTCAAATTTTAACTTTTGTTTTTGGAAAAATCAACCGAAATTTTTAAAAGTAAAAGTTTCAACGTTAAAATCTTAAATTTATTAGCTCTGTACTATTAGTGGGTGTTGGTTTATAAAATATTTTTGATAAGTAAATTAAAAAGACGGTGAGTGCTGAAACCGACCCCGAAATGGGAACGGCTTTTTTCTTTTACTGTTGATCATCTTCTTACAGTGTCACATGAGTAACGCGAGATAGTGCTATTAGTTTTTGAACACATTATGTCAGTGAGACTAAAGGTGTTCCACTTTAACATACATAAGGGACTAAATATGCTCAGGGTTATATTTGAGGGACCAAAATAGACCTACCCTCAAAGATAAGGGACAATATTGGCCAAAAACTCAGAGTAATTTAGTCATTGAATATTTACAAGGATATTATAGTAAAATAAATTCAGCTAAATATATTTGTTTACCCTTAAAATTGGATAACAATTAAACTTATAATGTGATTTTAAGGACACGTGATTCCACCTAATACCAATTGATAAATATAAAGATTAGTAGTAGAAATTAACAATGAGATAAAGAAAACCAGTGTTGAAACGTAATTCAGCCCTCGAGCTTGAGTGCGAACTGATCAGTACCCGAATAGTTAAGAAATAAGCAAACTGATGAACAAGAATATAAGCTAGACAGAAAGTATTATATTGCTTTGATATGCGTGACTGTAAGATGCTTACAAAATGATTAGATCGCTCTTTATATAGTAGAGGAACCCTATCTATGGTACAATTCTAATTACGGAAGTAAATCCAATGATTAGCCTAAACAACCGTCCTTGATTTGATCTGTTCCGAGATTTCCGCCATGATCTTCGACCAGTCACGGATATCTCGCTTTTTTGTTATTGCGATTTGCTCGACGTCTGCCCTATTTGGTCTCGATCGCTACTGGCCTCGATCTCGACAGGCACCTCGATTCTCGAACTCGGTACCTTGTCCTCGTGCTTTTGTCTGATCTACTGCGGGGCCGACCTTTGATGCAACTCCCTGATCTCGATCAAATAGTAGAATTGGGTAGGCCCGGTTTTAACCGTGTACAGATAGTCCCTTTGTTTCTTGGAGTGTAATAAGAAGAAATGAATTGAGCCTTCGATTTTGTACTTCGATCTGTGGTGACGTCATCCTCGTGACATAAGCGATGGAAGTGACTGAAACGTCCCGTCGGTACATTTCCTCAAGTCATTAATGAGCGTCAGTTGGTGGTCGGCCACCAGTGCCTTTGAACCATCGCCGTGAATCCCTTAAATAGGCCCCATCTCTCACTGATTCAATCTTTACTTTCATTTTCTTCTAATCTCTTAAGCTTTTACACATCTTAAGTCCCTCATTTCTTCAGAATCTCGAGGGTTTGTTATTAATCCCCTCTCAAACACCAAGTCCTATTGTCTCCCTCTCTCTTTAAACTCACACAAAAATGGCAAAAACATCAAAAACTGTTCCTCAAAAGGAAAATGCTTCTTCATCGCGGCTGGCCGACGATAAAACACCGATGGAGCCGCGCCCAGAGGAGTGCATTCCTGGGGGGGGGGGGGTCCTTACTTCCGACTTCAAGGTCGAGAAAACATCGTCGGTCCCTGGTCGATGCAAGCCAATGTCGAGATATATATGCTCGATAACTGAGAACGACCTTAAGCAGGTAAAGGAAGACTGCCATTGGGAAGACAAAGAGGTGGTGATTCCGGCCCCCGAAGAAGACATCACTACCCATGTGGAAGGGTTTCTAAGTGTTTACACTTACCCTTTCACGCTGGGCGCTCTCGATCCCGTCACCGTCGATTTTTGCCGTCAGTATCAAATAACCCTAGGTCAAATCCATCCCTCTTTTTTGGCGGATTGTTATTCTGCTCCGATTCTTTGCGAGTATAGTTGAGGCGATGTCTTTCACCCTCGACCATCTCATCAGGTTGTACAGCCCCCGTCTCTATCGAGGCGGGTTAATAAGAATTCAGCGTCGGGCTACCAAGGTGATGTTCTCGAGCATAGATAAGGACAAGGATCGAGGATGGATGAGCCGGTTCGTTCTTGCGAAGACTTCCGACCTAATCCCGGCCGAGAAGATGCCATTTCCCGAGAAATGGAATATGAAGCTTAAGTACAATCCCACCTATAGCTTCCATTTATTGTTTTGTTTCCTTTGCTTCTTCTCATCGACATCCCTTTCTATGATGTAGCGGTCTCTTGGATGCCCGGTGCAATTCCTAACCTCGAGAGCTGGGTTTGGGACCTGGCTTCGACCTCTTCGTACGGTGAGCGCTCATGGCGTGATTTGGCAAGGGGCCGATAGGAGGCCAAAAATTACGGTAAGCCCCTTTTCACGTATTTGATGATTTTCACTAAAATGTTTCTTTTCATACTCACTTGATTCCTTTCATACAGGCCTCGGACATGATGCTATCATGAGGCCCCAGTCCGGGGAGGAGGAGGTTTCGCCCCCGGCCCCCAAACTAGTGAAAGATAAAAAGAGAAAAAGGGTCTCGACCTCTGAGGATCCAAAGCCCAAGAAAAGTAAGGCTCGTAAGCTGAAGAAAGACACCGTCCTTCAGCCTTCTGAGGTAGCTTAGCGACTAAGAGAGGAAGAAGAAGAAGATGAAGACGACGGCTCCGAACTAGTTTCCTGAGTGAAGAAAAACACCGAGGCCCCAAAGGCCACTGAGTCGGTGAGGGTTGAAGATATTCCGCCTCAAACCGAGGAGATCTTAGAAGAGGGCCCGGGCGAAGTCCCCAAGTCATCGGAGGCTGAAGATGCCTCCCGCCGAAATGAGCAATCAGTGGGTATGTTCGAAGGGGCCGGCTCCGAGGCCCTTCGAAATGAAGAAAACGCCCCAAGTGACTTGCGTGGGGCAATAGTAATTTGAGATTCGTCGACCCTCCCTACATTTTCTGAGGAGGAAATTTAGGAAGCCCAAGCCATGGGGACCCTCGATGTGGAAGGAGCCCACGGAGGGGAGGACCTCTTCCGTGGGTGTTTTACCGAGGTCAAAGATGCTTCCGACATGATTGAAGCATCGAGTCTCTTTGATGAGGCTCAACAAGCCTTAAGTCGGGTAAGTCCCAATTCCCTTCGTTGACATCACACTTGTATTTGTTTCTTCTTTTCTTATCTATTTTCCCTTCTTCTTTCCGCATAGGACTTGGCACTTTATAAGGAGGCGTCTTCCAAGTCCCGAACAGAGCCGATCCGATGCGAGGCCAATCTTTAAAGGCTCACGGAGGAGAGAAATGCCCTCAAACTTCTCTGTGGGCAAAAAGAAGAGGAGACCAAGGGCCTCCAAGCCGAATTAGCCACGGCTCATAAAGAGTAGACCGACCTAATTGAGCAGGTAATAAAAATCTTCGAAGCCCAATGTATCAGTTCGGGGACGACGACTAATACTCCGATCTTATGCTGCTCGAGCCCAACTATCATCGGCCCAAAGTCATCTTCAAGGCATGAATGAGGAAAGCTCAGCTGAAGCCAAGAAAATAGAGGAGCTCGAGGCTCGGTTGGCCGCCGAACTTACAAAGGTTAAATTTGAGGCAAAAAAAGCAAAGGCGGACGCGGAGGTGAACGTGGCCGTCTACCGATCTGATGCTGAAACTGCTCAAGCCCAAGCAAGAGAATTTGCCGAGACAGCTCAAAGTCGAGCTTTTTAGATTGCCGAGCTCGCCAAGTGCCAATCTCGGAGGGAAACCTCGAGGAGATCCATGCTCGAGGTTTAGATCTTACAAACGATATAAGGAAAGCCAAAGAGCTTGAAGATGAAGCCAAGGCATTGGCCTCCTTCGACGATGACGATGATGCCGAAAGCAAGAGCGACTCCGAGAGTGAGGACGACCCCGATGGAGAGGGAACTTCCCCCGAGAATAATTAGGAACCTTAGGATTTTTCTTTTTTGATCTTTTGTGTAGAGCCCTGATCGGTCCTTGTAAATATCTTTACATATAAAAGACCTCTTTTCTCTCTGACTTGTTTTCATTTCAATTTATGCCTTGTGTTTCATTCATGCCTTATAAAAATTTTGCTCACAAGTTCGAAGCTTAGACAATTGGATCGAGGTCTGGCTAGTGTAGTCTTTATAATCAAGTGAGTGAATGCTCAAACTAGAAATAAGATAACCTTTAGGTCGTAATTAAGTGAGGATGATCCCTCGAACTTAAAAATAACATGGCCCTTAGGCCTTTTGAATTAGGCCGATATGACCTTGAAAGAATGGCTTTTTTCCCTTTTCGACTCTAGAAGTTAATCATATAGAAATCTGTTAAGCCTTAGCATGAAATAAGGTTGTTCAAGAGTTCGAACAATACGGTACCCCTTAGGGTTTTCGAGGGTTGATGTTATCGAAACCCTTTATAATTTTGACGAGGGTAGCCCTTTTAACCGGTTTTGTGAAGATATTAGAAGGCCTGTTTCATTACGGAATTCAGACGTCTCCGAACCGTGTTAGTTATGTTGTAGCCTTTAACTCTGGGTTTGCCTCTTGGGCTGGCCGTGGCCTATAAAAACGAGGGTTGCCTTTTTAAGGTCTTATAATCTCTAAGGCATGAAATATTTGGTAAGGAAACATACTTCTCTCAATAGATTATATATGCGTACATGTTTGCCTTTAGGGCTCGAGTAATCTACATGGGCACAGTTTGTTTGACCGTTTGGCCCTTAAAAAGTTTTACATATCGAGACCCTGCCGACACGAAGTATCTTCCTTGTAACAAAGTCGACATCCGAGGGTGATGCCCTCCAGTATTCGAGGTTGATTGTAGTGAAGCCTCAGATACTGTTGAATTGCTCTAAGTTAGCACGAACAATGGTTGCCTCATTAAAAACCTCACGGAAAAACCCACTTGGGACAAAAACCGGTCTAAGGGAAAAAAAGTGCAACGCGTGCTTTCGGACCTAAGGACTTTGTGATGAAGAATCCTTCGATGTCTTTGATTGAACACCTGTAATTGGTTAGTACAAAATGTAAATGAAATGGAGAAGGTCGTACCATAGCAGTAATATCTTTTGAGGAGTGATATGTCCCAATTATTTGGTAATTGTTCACCGTCCATCGTGCCAAGTTTGTAGGATCCCTTTCCGACGATATCACGGACCTGATATGGTCCCTACAAGTTTGGGCCAAGTTTTACTTCATTTGGATCTCGAGTATTGAGGGTGATATTTCTCATATCTAAGTCCCCAATCGTAAAGTGTCGAAGATTGGCTCTTCGGTTGTAATACCTTTCGATCCACTGTTTCTGTGTGGCCATTCGAACGAGGGCGGCTTTTTGTCTCTCATCTAGCAATTCGAGGCTCATATTCATAGCCTCGTGATTTGACTCTTTCGTTGCATACCGAAACCTGAAGCTAGGTTCCCCGACTTCGACCGGGATCAGAGCTTCGACACTGTAGACTAAAGAGAATGGTGTTTCCCCCGTACTGGATTTCGACGTTGTTCGATACGCCCAAAGGACCTCAGGCAATATTTCTCTCCATTTTCCTTTAGCCTCGTTCAATCTTTTCTTCAGATTTTGGATGACGGTCTTATTTGTCGATCCGGCCTGTCCGTTCCCACTAGGATGATACGGCGTTGATAGGATCCTTTTTATTTTGTGGTCTTCGAAAAACTTTGTCACGTTGCTGCCGACGAATTGCTTTCCATTGTCGCATACGATCTCGACAGGCATTCCGAATCGGCATATAATGTGGTCCCAGATAAAGTCTATGACTTGCTTTTCTCTGACTCTCTCGAAGGCCTGCGCTTCAACCCACTTAGAGAAATAGTCAGTCATAAATAAAATGAATTTAGCTTTACCTGGGGCCAATGGTAGAGGGCTGACGATATGCATCCCTCATTTCATGAACTCCATGGGGATATGACTGAGTGGAGTTGCTTCCCGGGCTGGTGGATCATCGGTGCATACCTTTGATATTTGTCGGATTTTCGAACAAATTCTTTAGTGTCCTTTTCCATATCGGCCTAATAGTATCCTGCTCTGATGATTTTTGTGAACCAATGACTCGGCACCGGAATGATTTCCGCAAGTGCCCTCGTGAATTTCCCGTAGAACATAGTCGGTGTCTCCTGGTCCCAAACATTTTGCTAATGGTCCATCGAACGTTCTCCTATACAGTGTTCCATCCTCGGCCAATATGAACCGTGTGGCCTTCGTGCATAGAGTCCTTGATTCTTTAGGATCTGATGGCAGCTTCCCGTTCTTTAGGTATTCGATGTACTTATTCCTCCAATCCCAAGTTAGACTTGTGGAGTTTATTCCGGCGTGTCCTTCTTCAATTACTGACCTCGAAAGTTGTACGACAGTCCCCGAGATAAGTTCATCATCTTCGATCGACGACCCCAAATTTGCAAGGGCATCGGCCTCGCTATTTTGTTCTCGAGGTACGTGCTGCAGGGTCCATTCTTTAAATCGGTGTAGAGACACTTGTAGTTTGTCCAAGTACCTCTGCATTCGATCTTCTCGAACCTCAAAAGTTTTGTTGACTTGATTTACCACAAGTTGGGAGTCGCAATAGACCTCGATGACCTCCGCTCCCAAGCTCTTAGCTAGTTCGAGACCTGCAATCATGGCCTCATACTCGGCCCTCTATGTTAGTTAATTTCGAAGTTTTGATAGAATGTCTAATTGTATTAACCGTGGGTGGATTCAAAATGATGCCTAGCACGGACCCCTTCACATTCGAAGTGTCTTCTGTGAAGAGGGTCCACACCCCCGATGATGTACCCGATTTTAATAATAGTTCCTTTTCGACCTCAGGTACGAGGGCTGGCGTGAAGTCGGCCACGGAGTCTGCCAAGATTTGAGACTTGATAGTCGTTCGGGGTTGATACTCGATATCATACCCGCTGATCTCGACGACCCATTTGGCCAATCGACCCGAGAGTTCGGGCTTGTGCAAAATGTTACGAAGGGGGTAGGTGGTTACAACACAAATTGGTTGACATTGAAAATACGGTTTTAATTTCCTAGAGGCACTTATTAAAGCAAGCGCTAATTTTTCTGTGTGTGGGTACCGGGTCTCGGCTTCACCTAAGGTCCGAGTAACATAATAGACAGGAAATTGCGTACCTTTCTCTTCTCGAACTAAGACCCCACTTACCGCTATCTCCGAGACCGTTAAGTATAAGTAAAGTTGCTCATCCGCCTTCGGGGTGTGAAGCAATGGCGGGCTCGACAGGTATTGTTTGAGTTCCTCTAAGGCATGTTGACATTCCAGGGTCCACGCGAAATTGTTCTTTTTCTTAAGCAGTGAGAAGAACTGGTGGCTCCTATTTTAGGACCTCGAAATCAATATACTCAGGGCGGCAATGCGTGCCGTTAACCTTTGTACAGCCTTGACATTATCAACAACTGTGATGTCTTCGATTGCCTTGATTTTGTCAGGGTTGATTTTGATTCCCCGATTTGATACCATAAAGCCGAGGAACTTGCCCGAACCGACCCCTAATGTACATTTCTCAGGGTTAAGCTTCATGTTGTACTTTCTCAGTATGTCGAAGGTCTCCTGCAAATATTTTAAATGTTCCTCTGCTCATAGGGACTTAACTAGCATATTATCAATATAAACTATTGATTTACCTATTTGTTCTTCGAACATTCGATTTACTAGGCGTTGATAAGTAGCACCAGCATTTTTTAGTCCGAACGGCATTACATTATAGCGATAGGTGCCATATTTAGTGATAAATAAAGTTTTTTCCTGATCCTCTGGGTTCATTTGTATTTGATTGTACCTAGAGTAGGCATCGAGAAAACTAAGGATCTCGTGGCCAGCCATGGCATTGATCATGTGATCGATATTCGGCAAATGAAAGGAATCTTTAGGGCATGCCTTGCTTAAATACTTATAGTCTACGCACATTCTAAGTTTGTTTCCCTTCTTAGTGACTACAACTACGTTTGCTAACCATTTGGGATATTTTACCTCCCGAATGGATCCTATATTGAGAAGTCCTCTTCCTTAATGAATGCATGTTTTACCTCGGACTGGGGTCTTCTCTTTTGCTTTACCGGGCAAAACTTCGGGTCCAAGCTTAGTCGATGCGTAGTGATCTCTGGTGGGATCCTTGTCATATCTAGGTGGGACCAAGCAAAACAATCTATGTTATTTAAAAGAAATTGAACAAGATTTTTCCTGAGCTTGGGAGTTAACTCCGTATCCAGGTATACCTTTCGATCGGGCAGATGCTCGATCAATACGATTTGTTCCAACTCTTCGATCGTTGACTTTGTTGCATCAGAATCATTGGGGATTATGAAGGTTCGATGTATCATATAATCATCATCCTCGAAAGTTCCCTGCTCCTCCGATCGGGCCGAGGCCGGTGATTGTGGTTGCTATTTGACTTCTTTCTTTCCCTTCGACTCCGATCCCTTTGTTGATGACAACGCCGATATGTGTATTACCTCATTGATTGCAAACATTTCTTTGACGGCAGGTTGTTCACTGTACACCGTTTTGATTCCTTCTGATGTAGGGAATTTCAATACTTGATGAAGCGTCGAGGGCACTACTCTCATATTATGAATCCAAGGCCTTCCGAGCAGCGCGTTGTACCTTATGTCACCTTCGATCACATGGAACTTTGTTTCCTAGATAGTCCCGACCACATTTACTGGCAAAATGATTTCCCCTTTGGTGGTTTCACTTGCCATATTGAAGCCGTTGAGTACTCGAGCTGCGAGCACGATTTGATCTTGGAGACCGAGTTGATCCATAACCCTTGATCAAATAATGTTTGCCGAGCTACCTAGATCAATCAACACACGTTTAACTTGAATTTTATTCATAAGGATAGATATTACCAGTGCATCGTTGTGAGGTTGTTTGATCCCTTCTGCATCCTTGTCATTGAAAGACAAGGTTTCTTCGGTAAGTAGTCCCGAGTTCTCTTTTCCCTTGTGATTGTCACCTTGGTGCGTTCAAATATCGGCCCTTGAGGAATATCAACCCTTCCAAAGATCATATGAATCACATGTTGTGGCTCTTCCTGCTCGTTCTGCCTGTTCGAATCCCTATTTTTGAAGTGATTCTGGGCACGATCACTTAAGAATTCTCGAAGGTGACCCTCGTTAAATAAACGAGTTACCTCATCCCTCAGCTGTCTGCAGTCTTCGGTTATGTGTCCATGGGTGCCATGGTATTTGCATATTTGATTAGGGTTCCTTTGAGCTTGATCGATTTGTAGGAGTCTGGGCCATCTAGTATCCTTGATACATCCAATGGCTGATACAATACCCGATGCATCGATGCTGAAGTTGTATTCTGATAGTCGTGGTGCTTCCGTGGGCTCGACATGTTTATTGAAACCACTTTTACTCATGAGCCCTCGGGAGCTCTGTCCTCGATCATTCCTTCGATCATTTCGAACGGGATTACGACTTGGGCCGCTGTTTTTACGATCTGCGCTGTATGGTTGGTCCCGATCTCTGTTCGATCAGGGTTCTCTGTCGATGTCTCTTTGAATTCTGCCGACGGGCCTGTTAGAATAAACGGAACCTGAAGGGGTTCCCAAATGATCATCCTCGACCCTGATTTTCGACTGGTATCGATTATGTACATTGGCCCATATCACAGCTGGATACCCGATTAAGTTCTGATATAGTTGTCGTGACGCTATCGAACTTCGTTCGTCCAAAGATTGAGTGAACGCTTGAACATCCCAATCATCTGTGACCAGGGGTAGGTCCATGCGTTCCATATGGAACTGAGGAATGAATTCCCTTAACATTTCGTTGTCCTTTAGTCTTACTTTGAAGAGGTCTGACTTCCTAGTCGCAACCTTTATTGCTTCGGCGTGTGCCTTTACAAAGGAATCTGCAAGCATGGCGAAGGAATCTATGAAATTGGGTGGCAAATTGTGGTACCATATCATTGTCCCTTTCGATAAAGTTTCTCCAAATTTTTTCAATAAGACGGATTCAATCTCATCATCTTCTAAGTAATTCTCCTTTATTGTGCATGTATAAAAAATGACATGTTTATTAGGGTCGGTGGTCCCATTGTATTTGTGAATTTCGGGCATACGGAATTTCTTCGGGATGGGCTTCGGAGCCGCATTTGGAGGGAAAGTCTTCTGCACGAACATCTTCGAATCCAAACCCTTTAGAATCGGTGGTGCCCCGGTACTTGGTCAACCCGTGAGTTGTACGTTTCTATCTTTTGTCATTAGCCTCGATTTTCTTTTCACCTAATTCAATCCGTTTAGTGAGCTCCTCGAGCATTTTCATAATGGTGGGGTCAGTCCCCGATTCATTGGCGTTCGGTCTCTCCGGTACGGGTTCGGCTCTATGAATAACTTCTTGTGATGTTTCGAGCTCAATTCTGCTTGGTGCTCGATTCTAATTTTGGAGTTGTGCTATCGCAGCTTGTTGAGTCTACAACATCTCGCATATTATTCGAAGGATAATTCTGCCTTCTTCACCGCTCTGTGTGTTTTGATCGGCTGCTCGAGCATCCCTGCGGATGCTATTCTCAGGGTCGACGCCTAAATTCCCATTAATGGCAATGCAGGAGCTGACATCGACTGGGTCTACGGCCGGCGGTCCGTCGGGGTTGACCAGAGGAACTCCGTTTCTCGGGGCGGCAACGTTTTCGTTCTCGCCATGGAGACCAAGGCTGTTATCCGTGTGAGTAGGTGCTACTTGAGAGTTTGACATATTAATTCCTGAAATCAAAGACAATCACGAGAACAAGCATAAAGCAGTGTGTGTTACGAGAATCAATATCAGGCAATCACTATTATCCTTAGCCCCACGGTGGGCGCCAAACTGTTTACCCTTAAAATTGGATAACAATTAAACTTATAATGTAGTTTTAAGGACACGTTATTTCACCTAATACCAACTGATAAATATAAAGATTAGTAGTAGAAATTAACAATGAGATAAATCAAACCAGTGTTAAAACGTAATTCAGCCCTCGAATAGTTAAGAAATAAGCAAACTGATGAACAAGAATATAAGCTAGACAGAAAGTATTGTATTGCATTGATATGCGTGAATGTAAGATGCTTACAAAATGATTAGAATCCTCTTTATAGAGTAGAGGAACCCTATTTATGGTACTATTCTAATTACGGAAGTAAATCCCATGATTAGCCTAAACAACCGTCCTTGATTTGATATGTTCCGAGATTTCCGCCATGATCTTCGACCAGTCACAGATATCTCGCTTTTCTGTTGTTGCGCTTTGCTCGAAGTCTGCCCTATTTGGTCTCGATCGCTACTGGCATCGATCTCGACATGCACCTCGATTCTCGAACTCGGTACCTTTTCCTTGTGCTTTGGTCTAATCCACTGTGGGGCCGACCTTTGATGCAACTCCCTGGTCTCGATCAAATAGTAGAATCGGGTAGGCCCGATTTTAAAACCGTTACAATATTAATAATTTATTTGAACTACTTAATGACAGTCTAGACTTATTGCTCTGTCAGTTTCGCCTATCAATGCATACAAAATAAAATTGACTATTTAATTGAGATCCTATTAAATAAATTATTATGGCTATAGTGAGCATGTTAGTTCGAAAGAGCTTTTAACGGGTCTTTTCACCTCCTATCTTTTAGTTAAGCTAAAGAATCACATGTGTTCTCCGTAAGCTTTTGGTTTTCTTCTTCATCTGCACCATTAATTCAGCTTCATGCCTTCATCCGTTACTATTTTAAATTGCTAATTAAATATCTTATATGTTGAAGAAAACTATTGGATTGTCAAGTAAATTTTGACTACTGATAATAAGCTTATATAAATGGACTTTCAAAACAGTATTATGTGTAACCTTCACAATTAGAAGAAGCAATAGAGGGAGGCTGCATGTTGAGAAATCTTCTTCCAAATCGTATGTTAAATCTTCTTATTTTGTGAAATTGTACTTAAATGCATGGTTCTTGCGCCTAATGGTTCTTTCCAAATGACATGCTCACTGTAGTCATACTAATTCATTTAATAGGATCCCAATTAAATAGTCAATTTCGCTTTGTGTGCATTGATATGCGAAATTGACAGAGCGATAAGTCTAGGCTGCCATTAAGTAGTCCAAATAAATCATTGAATGGGAGATATTTTACTTATTTATTTAATGAGAGGTAAATTTACTTTTAGGTAGAGGGTAATGTGGTTATTTGATTTTAAAAAGTATATTTTAGTAAAATAACTTCAACTAAATATCTTTATACTTATAATATAGTATATGATTATAGATGTTTAGAATCTCAATCATATATCCAGGAAATACTTGTTTCCTTATTACTTTAAAAAAAAAAAAATTGGCAAATTTAAAGGTATATCAGAATTCAAATTTTTGGACTCGTACTCATTGTGAGTTAGCCTCATCTAGTACAAGTAGAAGCTATATGTCAAGCAGAAGCTGGACCATTTTGTACTAGTATACATTTAGGCCAAATAATTGGGTTGTAATTGCCATCCGTGTTTAACCCAAAAGCTGGTTTTAAGATTAAACGACTGAATTTATATTTTTTCAAGGCCAATAGCAACTCAATTGATTCACAACGTTGGCAAATAAAAAGTACTAAAAAATAAGTAAAATGGAAATAGATTAAATAAAGCGGTAAAGAGCAAGTGATTCTTCTTAGTTTTCAATTCTCAAACAATCTTCCAAAAGCAGGAGGGATTTGATTACAGAAATGCGGAGAAAGTTTCTGCCTCAAAGCTATGTAAAGATGATGTTTATATTGTTTTTGATGCCCCCACTTGATGGGAGAGTGAATCATGGAGATGGTATTCCAGCTAATGCTGATCTCTTCGGTGCACCGGAACGGACCACGCTTTTTAGAAAGATTCGAATTTCATTGACCAGGTTTTAGAACGTTTCCAATCCAGTTTTCGCCTTTGTCCTTTCGAGCGGTCCCGTACCGAACCAAAGGAATAGTTCCGATCACAATTCCCGTGCTTCGAACTCATGACTACGAAGCCCGCAACGTGTCATCTTTTTGTGACGCGCCACATATGAGATCCCGGATTTGCCAATATAGTGTTTAACCAAAAAATGAAATTTCAGTAAAAGCTTTATTTTTTGAAGAACTCGGGTTATTGATAATCGAAAATGAATAAAAGAAATTGATTTTGATAACAAATAGATAGCAGAAAACAAAGTAATTCAATATATTCAGTTGATTTTTCGTGTCCTTACAAATGATCAGTCTTCTCCCTTTTATAGCTATTTTTAAGTTATACATTTTGCTTTTGTCATAATAAGGTCATTATGGACGATTAAATGCATTAAATGCTACGTTACATAATCATTGTAATTTAGTACAGATTTTCTAACGTTTTCAGTATTTAATGCTTATTAAATACTGTATCTGGGCTCTCCTGTGCTCTCAGGTTCATTCTTCTCAGCTTTTAGACTTAAATAGGTACGAGCATCGAGTCTTTTGAATATTTGCTCGTGTCTCTTCTTGTGCTTCCGCTCGTATCTGTTGTAACTCGTGCCTCTTTGCTAATCATCATTCTTTGACCTGCCTACATGTCATGTAATGTCATCTTTCAATCACTTCAATATGTATAAACTCAGTTTTACCCAATAAAGATAGTCCCCCCACTTGCCATTTATTCATCAATTGAATATTTGGGAAGTGGATTTCATTAAAGCAGGAATGTTTACCGCCATTAATGCTATGATAGAATCGATGCTTCAATTGTCACTTTCATTTAATGCTCATTACACGTGGCGTCCTTTTATTGGCTCTGCGACTTTGCAGCGCTTTTTAAGGCTTTTTTACGGCTTCACTAATCACGAAGTGACAGTTTTCATTATGACCTTTCCATCATTGTACCTTTTCCTTTGACGGTTGCTTCCTAGTAGAAATTTAGTTTTTCGCCTTTGTCTTTTCCACATAAAGCTTTCAGAGTATTCAATTCTGGTTTCCATCTTCCTCGTAAAACTTTTAAAATATTCAATTCTTGTTCTTTACCTTCCTCGTATTGTCATGGCTTCACCAAACCCTAACCCTAGGAGAGTCCCCATAGTTGATAACTTTTCTCTTGCCCCTAATAGGAGTAGAAGAGGAGGAGGTAGACTACGTAATTTAGGGTCTTCATCCATACGTGATTCTTCTCTTCCTTCATCCAGTTTTGGCCCTTCTTCTAGAACCAGAGGTTCTCTTTCACATAGATCTTCCTCTAGAAGTAAGGAATCCTCTGAGCCTCTTCGTGAACCTCTAGTAGAAGAGATAGTTCCTGCGGAACTATCTTTCTATAATGATAGAGAGTCTCTTAGAAATCAAGTATCTTTTTTAGATCATGCTGATATTTACCCAACTCAGATCACTGAAGGTCTGATTTCTTTAGTTCGTAAAGACTGCCATTGGAGTCATGACTTCCCCATCATAATTCCTAATGCGAACCAAAGAATCACCTCTTATTTGATGGGATTTTCCTTTGTTTATACATATCCTTTCACATTAGTATTCAAACCTGCTATTGACCATGTCATCCTAGAATTCTGTCATTTTTCGACGTATGTTTAGGTCAGATTGGCCCTATAGTGTGGAGGGCGGTTGCCTGTTTGAGGCATTTGACCAATATGGCTGGTGTGCCTTTTACTTTCTCCTATCTAATTCATCTTTACTCCCCCAGACTTTTTCGCAATGGTGTTTTCATTCTAGTAGCAAGGAGCAAAAGAGTTCTGGTTAGTCCAGAGGATGACAGAGACCGTGGCCGGTATGCCAGGTTTGTTGCTGCCCTCAGCGTTGGTTTGGTGGGTGATGGAAATGTACCCTTCCCCGAGAGGTGGAATTTTGCACGTAAGTAATTTTCTCGTACCTTTTTCCCTTCAATTTTTGATGATTATTTATTCTAATTTTCCTTTTATTTTCCAGCAACCATGGGAGTTGTGGACGATGTTGCCAATTTCCATGTTTGGGTAGGAAAGCTGTTGAATACTGCCCCAATGGAGGGTAGATCTTGGAAGACTCTTTCCCAGCTATTTGGTTGGAAAGTGAAAACTCACGGTAAGAGTTTTCTTTTTTTTTATTGCTTTTTTCTTAACTTGTTTTAATCCTTCTTTTTATCAGGATTTGCAATTCGAGGGATTAGTGCCGAGGCGGTCGTGGCTTCTCGTATTTCTTTGGAAAGGGCCCAAGAAATAATTTTGGGCTCTTCATCGAAAAGAAAAGCCGTTGATGACCAAGACTTTGAAGAAGAGGAAGATGAGGGTTCCTTGGTAACAAGGCCACGGGCTCGTAGACGTATTATCTCTGATGATGAAGCATCCCCCGCCGTTCTATTCCTCTTACCAAGTCTGTTGAAGCCACGATGGTGATACCTGATGATGTTGATGATGTTCCCGCTGCTGCTCATGATTCTGTTGAGCAGCTTTTTAACCACGGGTTTGGTAGTGAAGATTTTGGTCTGGTTTCTGATGAAGCACCCCTGGCTTCTTTTTCTACTTCCGTTCCTGTGACTCCTTCTTTGTCGATCGTGGATGTTTCCGTTCCTCCCCAGACTGTTTTTACTGCTTCTACTGTTCCTCCTTCAACAATTCCCCCTCCACCTGTTCATTATACTGAGGTTGGTTCCTCAAGTAGAGGTACTGCTATGAGGCAAGTCACCATTGAAGTTCCTGCTGAGGGTAACCTTTTAAGGAAATCAGGTCAAGCAGACGTGTGGCTAAAACCTTTGATTGGTCCAGTTGAAAGAGCTAAGCTTGATAGCCACAGTTCTTTGACCTTGATGAACGATATAGTGCATGCTTCTTTAAAGGTATCCCTTTTTCAAGATTTACTTTATCCTATTACTATTTTCAGAGTTCTCATTTTTCCCTTCTCTTTTTTTTCTGCTTAGGTCAACTTAATTGGCACAGAGATGATGAAAAGAGTTACCCTCTCTGAACAACTAACGCGTGACTATCAAATGGAGGCAGATAATTGGAAGGAACGGTGTGACAGTCTTCAAATTGAGGTGGAAACATTAGAAGAAAGTAAAAGTACCTTAGAGCAGCAGGTACGGGCTTTGACCTCAGAATTGGCAGTTGAAAAGGCTTCTTCAAAACAAGCTGATAAGGAAAAGGCTCATCTAGAAACCTCTTTTTCCGAGCAATTGTCAGAGAGAGATTCGTACCTGTTTTTACCGGACCTTTTTTTCTGTTTTCGCCCGTCTTGAACTCACATTTTCTTCTTTTTGAGACTGTGAGAAATATCTTCTTTGATCCTTAACTTCGTGCTATACTGTTGTAAACATCATTCCACGTCGTTGCTGGGAATTCACGAAGACTTTTCTTGAGTCGCTTCGTGGCTTTTGAGCTTTTCTCATTTTAAATTACTAGTGAAAGCTATAGCAGCCCAATTATCTAGTACACGTGGTAACGTCATTCTTCACGCTGAAACCTGTCCATCGAAACT
>NC_031991.1:36657522-36709023 GCF_001879085.1 Nicotiana attenuata
TCCACGAACTCTCTGAGCAACTCGGAGTCCCCTTGTTTGATTTTGAAAATATCCTCCATTCTCTTTTCGACTTTTTGAGCCCCCGAATGTGCTTTGATAAATGAATCTGCAAGCTCAGCAAAAGAATTTATAGAATTTTCGGGTAAAAGAGAATACCATGTTAATGCTCCCTTAGTGAGTGTTTCACCGAATTTTTTGACCAATACTGATTCAATTTCTTGTTTGGTCAAATCGTTGCCTTTTACGCCAGTTGTGAATGCAGCCACGTGGTCTCGTGGATCAGTTGTTCCATCGTATTTTGGAATATCGGGCATTTTGAATTTCTTTGGAATTGGTAGAGGAGCAGCGCTTGGCTTCCAAGGTTGCTGTGAATATTTGTCCATATCTATTCCTTTGATTATAGGCGGTACTCCAGGTATTTGCTCTATGCGGTCACTTTGCTCCTTGAGCTGTTTCTACAATGTTAGAACTAAATTTTGTAAATCGGAATTGACTAAGTTACCTGGTTCTCCATCTCGTGACTCACTGGGGATTCCGCCACTGCCTGAATTAACAAGCCTAGAACGAGGGTTTTCCAAAGTGTTGGTATTTGGAATTGGTGTTGGTGGTGCAGCAGGTAACTGGCTGGCAAAGGCCTCAAGAGCTTTATTGACCTGTTGAGTAATCAGCTTTTGCAAAGCTTCATTGATAGCTTCATCGTTGTCAAATTGAGCATTTGCATTTGAGTGAGATCCATCAGGAGTTCCTTCTCGAGACCGCCGAGGAGAGCCTTGTGGAGAAGGGATCAGAGTGTGAACATCTTGTGGGTCCCATTTGAGTTGATGGTTTCCTTGGTTTTCTTGGGTGTTATTGTTAACATTTGACATGATTGTTGATGTAACGAAATAGATTAGGTTAAGAAAGAATAGATTATCAGATTCCCGGTAACAGAACCAATTTGTTTAACCAAAAAATGGAATTTCAGTCAAAGCTTTATTTTTAGAAGAACTCGGGTTACTGATAATCGAAAATGAATAAAAGAAATTGATTTTGATAACAAATAGATAGCAGAAAACAAAGTAATTCAATATATTCAGTTGATTTTTCGTGTCCTTATAAATGATCAGTCTTCTCCCTTTTATAGCTATTTTAAATTATACGTTTTTGCTTTTGTCATAATAAGGTCATTATGGAC
Source organism: Nicotiana attenuata (assembly GCF_001879085.1). Taxonomy (NCBI): domain Eukaryota; kingdom Viridiplantae; phylum Streptophyta; class Magnoliopsida; order Solanales; family Solanaceae; genus Nicotiana; species Nicotiana attenuata. The sequence goes on from NC_031991.1 coordinate 36,658,697, forward strand.
GATTAAAGGCATTAAATGCTATGTTACATAATCATTGTAATTTAATACAGATTCTCTAACGTTTTCAGTATTTAGTGCTTATTAAATACTGTATCTGGGCTCTCCTGTGCTGTCAGGTTCATTCTTCTCAGCTTTTAGACTTAAATAGGTACGAGCATCGAGTCTTTTGAATATTTGCTCGTGCCTCTTCTTGTGCTTCCGCTCGTATCTGTTGCAACCCGTGCCTCTTTGCTAATCATCATTCTTTGACCTGCCTACGTGTCATGACATGTCATCTTTCAATCACTTCAATATGTATAAACTCAATTTTACCCAATACATACAGTCCTCTCAACAGCCCTAGATGTAGTTTCTTGACTTCAATAATTTGACATTACTTGTCAGTAGCTAGTCTTCTATTGGAAATGGTCTCTCTATCCTCACAAGGTAGGGGTAAGGTCTACATACACACTATTCTTCCCAGATCCCACGGTGTGAGATAATAATGGGTATGTTGTTATTTTTGTTGTCAGTAGCTAGTCAGTAAATAGATTTTTTTTTCTTCATTTAATCTGATTCATTTTCTTAATTTTTGGTTTCATAAGATATGGGAGTGACTCAGGCTAAGCGAATGGCGAACAGAGTTGAACCTAATTACATACTATGAGTCTATGAGATGTAAGTGACCATGAATGTATAATTACTTTTAAATAATCATACAATCGCGGGGTGAGAGACCAACAAAACAGAGTTATGTTGGTCCCATGTTGTCCAGCCAAAGGCCCAATTGTCTTTTGATTTTCATTCATATTCGGAATTGGATTCGGTGTTTATTCCTATTTTGAGTGGGTTTTGACTACAAGAGAAAGCACCACTAATGATCTATAAATAGGACAACCTTGAAGAATTGTTTCATGTTCATTGATACAAGTCTTTGAAAGACTTAAGCACATAAGAGCGGTTTTTGAGAGAGCTTTCATCAAGAGAGAAGGGAGAAGAAAAGTATTTGTTTTGCTGCTGATTTTATTCCGACCAGCCAAATTTAAATCACGTTTTCCGATTCGTAACCGTTGGATCGGGCTAAAATTTTGACTCAGAGTTCGTAACATCTTTTTCTTTGATTTGAACGGTGAAGATTGGATTTGGATGCCCGTAGTATCTGATTTCGAGCCTCGGACAACAGCTTCATTTTTGTGGATTCTCCTCTTTCTTCAATTGATTAGTTGTTGCTGTTGTTGCTATTGTTGCTCCGTGTTTGAAACTTGTTGTGTAGCCAATTTGGAGAACTTTTGTAACCCTCTTATAATTATAGTGGAGCTTTTTGGTTCTTTGTGATCTCGTGGTTTTTACCTTCGATTTGAAGGGTTTTCCGCGTTAAAATTTGGTGTTCTTTATCTTCTTTATTTTCGGGCTTGCCTCTTCCTCGACATAATAGTGGTATCAGAGCCTTGGTTATTTATCCGGGTTGTTATGGAATGGAGACGAATATGAGCAAGACAGTATGTTTAAATGGGAGAAATTATAATGTTTGGAGAAGCAAGAAGAAAGACTTATTGTTCGTGAAGAAGATGCATCTACCCGTTTTTGCGGCTCATAAACCCGAGACTATATCTGATGAAGATTGAGATTTTGAACACCAACAAGTATGTGGATATATACGGTAATGGGTTGAAGATAATGTTCGCAACCATATTGTGAATGAGACACATGCGAGATCATTGTGCGAAAAACTAGAGACTCTTTATGCTTCAAAAACTGAGAACAACAAGTTGTTCCTGCTAAAGCAATTAATGACCTTTAAATACAAGGAAGTCATCGCTATCCTTGATCACATAAATGATTTTCAGAGCATCCTTGATCAGCTATCTGGAGTGGGAGTTAATTTTGATGATGAGATACAAGAACTTTGGCTTCTTAATACTCTGCTAGGCTCTTTGGAAACTCTTCGTGTTTCTTTGACAAATTCAGCTCTTGGATGTAAGCTGACCATGGAATATGCCAAGAGTGGTGTGTTGAACGGGGAAGTAAGGAGAATCTCAGGGTTCGTCCTCATAAGCAGATATCTTGGTTACAGAAGACCGGGGGAGAGATAGAATAAGAGGCTCGAGGAATAGAGGTAAAAGTAGAAGTAAGTCAAGGCCCATAATACCATAATATTACATGCAACCACTGTGGCAAGAAAGGACACATCAAAAGGTTTTGCCACAAGTGATTGCAAGACATTAGAGAAGCAAAGAAAGTTGAAAATAACGAGAACAATGTTGCTGCTATTGTTCGAGATGACCTTCTTTTTTCTTATGATGAAAATGTCATCAATTTGGTATCCCATGAGACGAGCTGGATAGTAGATTCTGAAGCTACCTCACATGTCACACCAAGAAAAGATTTTTTCTCATCTTATACTCCTGTTGATTCCGGAATATTAAAGATGGGCAATGCCAGTGAAGTTAAGGTGTTTGGTGTTGGCACAAGTTTGTTTGAAAACTAATAATGGTTCAACGTTAGTTCTTCAAGATGTCAAGCATGCTCCAGACTTTTCTTTCAATTTGATCTCCGTAGGAAGATTACACGATGAAGGTTACCATACTCTTTAATGGCCAGTGGAAGCTCACCAAGGGCTCGTTAGTAGTGGCTCGAGGAGTCAAGTCTGGTCATTTATATGTGACACAGGGCTCTATTCTTAATTACTCCATAAATCTTGTGGAAAGTGACACTTTATCAGAATTGTGGCATAGAAGATTAAGTCATATGAGCGAGAGAGGGATTACGTGTTTGGCTAAGAAAAGTTTGCTTTCTGGAGTGAAACAAGCAAAGTTGAAAAGGTGTATCCATTGTTTAACTGGCAAACAGAAAAGGGTTTCCTTTCATAGCCATCCTCCCTCAAGAAAGCTCGATTTATTGGAGCTAGTACACTCTGATTTGTGTGGTCCTTTTAAAGTGAAGTCAAAAGGTGGTGCACTTTACTTTGTGACCTTCATTGATGATCATTCTCGTAAGCTCTGGGTGTATCCTTTGAAATCTAAAGATCAAGAACTTGCATGTTTAAGGAATTTCAGGCATTAGATGAGAGACAGTCGGGGAAGAAATTAAAATGTATTCGCACTAACAATGGTGGTGAATATTGTGGTCCCTTTGATAACTATTGCAAGGAACAAGGAATTCGTCATCAAAAAAACTCCGCCCAAGATGCCTCAATTAAATGGTTTGGCAGAGAGGATGAATAGAACTCTAGTTGAAAGAGTTAGATGCCTGCTTTCAGAGGCTAAACTTCCAAATACATTTTGGTCGGAAGCACTTAACACTGTTGCTTATGCTATCAATTTGTCTCCTGCTGTTGCTTTGGATGGTGATGTCCCAGACAGAGTTTGGTTTGCCAAAGATGTTTCTTATGATCACCTGAGAGTTTTTGGGTGTAAAGCTTGTGTGCATGTTCCAAAAGATAAGAGATCGAAACTGGATGTCAAAACTAAGCAGTGCATCTATATCGGTTATAGTCAAGATGAGTTTGGGTATCGTTTTTACGATCCAGTTGACAATAAACTTATTAGAAGTCGTGATACAATATTCTTTGAAGACCAGACTATGAAGATATTGACAAAGCTGAGAAGACAGATTCTCAGAGTAATGAGAGCTTAGTTGATATTGATCCAGTTTCTATTGCAAAGGCACCTATTGCACATGAAGGAACCCAAGACAATAATAAAGATAGTGATCAAGATCAAAATGATCATCGTGGAGTAGATGTTATGGATGCTCCAGTTAATGAAGTTGTGGTTGATCAACAACCGATTCCTACTCAGGTAACTACTTCGAATGCTCCTGAAACCTCTCTTAGAAGATCTACAAGGGAGAAGCAAAAATCCATGTGCTATCCTCTTGATGAGTATGTACTTTTGACGGACATGAGAGAACCTGAGAGCTATGATGAAGCCATAAAAGATACTCACAAAGATCAGTGGATAGAAGTCATGGAAGATGAGATGAAGTCACTCCATGAGAATGGCACATATGAGTTAGTGAAACTGCCGAAAGGTAAGAGAGCTTTATCTAACAAATGGATATTTAGAATAAAGCAAGATAACCATACTTCTGCGCCTAGGTACAAGGAGAAGTTAGTTGTTAAAGGTTTTGACCAGAAGAAGGGAGTTGACTTTGATGAAATTTTCTCTCTTGTTATGAAGATGTCTTCTATTCGTGTGGTTCTAGGCTTAGCGGCAAGTCTAGATTTAGAAGTTGAGCAGATGGATGTCAAGATTGCTTTTCTTCATGGTGATTTAAATAAGAAGATTTATATGGAGCAGCCTGAGGACTTCGTAGTTAAGCTTGCAGATAAGCATGTGTTTTGCAGAAAATTGGCAGGCATGAAGCCTGTCAATAGTTCCTCAACTTGAAAACACATTTGGCCCCTTGGCTGGAGGGGGAGTTATTTAGGCACATGCCCATGTTGTCCAGCCAAAGTCCCAATGTCCTAATCCTATTCTCTTTTGGTTTACATTCCTATTCGAAATTGGATTCGGTGTTTATTCCTATTTTGAGTGGGTATTGGCTTTAAGAGAAAGCACCACTCATGATCTATAAATAGGACAACCTTGGAGAATTATTCTATGCTCATTGATACAAGTCTTTGAAAGACTTAAGCACATAAGAGTGGTTTTTGAGAGAGCTTTCATCAAGAGAGAAGAGAGAAGAAAGTATTTGTTTTGCTGCAGATTTTATTCCGACCAGCCAACTACAAATCACGTTTTTTTATTCTTTAACCGTTGGATCGGGCTGAAATTTTGTGTGAGTGTTTGTAACATCTTGGTATTTGATTTGAACGGTGAAGATTGGATTTGAAGGCCCGTAGCATCTTATTTTGATCCCCGAACTACAGCTTTATTTTTGTGGATTCTCCTCTCTCTTCAATTAATTAGTTGCTGCTCTTGTTGCTCCGTGTTTGGCACTTGTTGTGTAGAAAATTTGGAGAACTTTTGTAACCCTCTTATTCTTATAGTAGATCTTTTTGGATCTTTGTGATCCTGTGGTTTTTGCCTTCGATTTGAAGGGTTTTCCACGTTAAAATGTGGTGTTCTTTATCTTCTTTGTTTTCGGGTTAGCCTCTTCCTCAACCTAACAAAAGAATGATATCGTTATCCTTTTTATTTTCTCTTCCAAAATTTAGCTTTAGTAATATATAAATTATGGGCAGCATGGCCTAATCGCCCCCTAAGTTTGCATCAAGGATTAATTTAATCTAATAGCAATAGAGGTTAGACATAACTCATTTATGCTTGTAGCGTAAATTGAAACGTGCTTAATGCCATTTGTTAGATTAGTAAAAAATCAAATGAAGTTTGACTGATTATATATATTAGAAAATAATTAGTGAGTAATAAAGAAAGAAACCATTAAATAAATACCTCTAGCCTCCTATAGCAACCACTGGCAGCCTTTTGAGGTTCACTCGAGCCAATGCCAGAATTTGTATAAAAATATGCAGCAGTGTAGTATGAGTACGAGACAACATGTACTTATTAAGTATCAAGACTAATCTCGGTGAAGTAGTGACGAGGTCCAAGTCATGTGATATCTACTAACAAATAAACCTGTACAATTCATATTTATACACAACATGATTATGAAAAGAGATGCGATAGTGTAAAAGAATACATCATGAAATACTAACTTAACATGGATAGTTCTATCTCGTTTATCAAGTCCAAAGCATATAACATATGCATCAAGTAGCATGTTAGAAGATAGACATAGATAGCTTATAGTATGCATGATATGACATAAAACATTCACTTGAATGGTCAAAACTTCCACCTTTATGCTCAAAACTCACCTCATCGGTTGACCACCCCTTGGAGATACTTAGCCCATTTGGAAATGCCATGTCGTGTGGCAGACATTGAGTGTGCAGCTGACGAAGCTCGTGGCTATTTTTCGGACGTCTTGGATCTAGTAGGAAAACTCTATTGATTTCTGTCTTGCAGTAGTTGATTGTTTCCAAACCTCCAGCTATATCGATATTTTTTGTTATTACGGGGGAGTAACCCAAAGGTATTATTCTCAATTTTAATCCTTAAAGGCTCATGACTTGTCATTGGTAGGTTTAGATTTTCAGTTAAAAAAGTTGCAAAACTTTCGTTAATTATTTTAGATGAATATAACATCAGATTTATTCATATTGTGTTTACTTTAATAATCTTATGTTAGATAGAATATGACTTGCTCGACGAGTAAGGTAGGTAGAGCGCTATCACGTCCCACCCCAGTTTTAGGGCGTGATACTTAGAGCGAGAAGAACTCATCATAAGGGTGTTGAGACCATAGCATATTGAATGAAAATGTATTTTTTCTGTAGTTTTGTTACTCTTTAATATATAAATTTGTTCAGGGGCTTTTTACCACATGTTTCTACACATGAAAAGTTTAAAGCACCAACATGAATTAAATGACCTATATGAACAACAAAGAAGGTCAAATATGATACGAATAAGTAACAACTAGGCGTTAGTGTTTGTCCAGATTTTCTTATTAAATTTGGATTTTTTTTTACTTAAAGGAAGGTCAGCATATTAACTATAATTGATTTACTTTTCGTAAAAAAAAAAAGATTATCCATATTCAACATATCCCTTTCACGGAAAGAAAAGGTTATGAACTTTTATAAATTGAGGATCCCTCCTTCCCAATATAAAACAGTAGTATCCACAATATAGTCACTAAAAGAGTCGTGTTTAGGGGGGAGGGGAAGAGATTATTCTCTCAGTACTTTTTTTCTTCTATATTAATATTCTCATATGTAGGTCAATAGACCAAATCATATTATAATATTATCTTTTGATACGTTTCTCCTTTGTTATCTGTTGTATCGTCACTAATGTTTGCTTTGTTAGTTTCTTCATGCTAGTGATATCATATCTAATTGTTCAGAGCGTAGTTGAAGACATATTCGAGGAAGTTCAAATCAACCAACGGTCAGTTTGACGACAATGAAGATATTTTTCGAAAAATAAAAAAATTCGGAATACCACATGTGGAGACAAAATTTTCAATCATATTTTTAACATTTCTGCTGCTACATCTTTAAAAATAAAAACTATTTTTAACATATGTGTCACGACCCAAACCGATGGGCCGCGACGGGCACCCGGTACCTTACTCAACCGAGTACCAACGTAACGTATCTTTCTTATTACATCATTATATACACGTGACATACAGGCCTAGTAGGCCAACATAATCATTTATAAACTCAAACATAGGCCGACAAGGCCGTACAATTTTTCACGTATACGACATATGTCTACAAGCCTCTAAGAATACATAAATGTCATAAAGGTCGGGATAGAGTCCCGCCATACCAAACAATAGACGTCTAAATCATACTAACCAAACAAGCAACTCCGAAGCAAATGGAGCGCACCAACACCTTCGCTGAGCTGATAGCCTAATAGGAGGACTGTCAACCTATCAATCGGGACCTGCGGGCATGAAACGCAGCGTCCCCAGGCAAAAGGGACGTCAGTACAAATAAAGTACCGAGTATGTAAGGTAGGAAAGCATAGACAAGAACAGTAATGTAAAGAGAGATAGAGGAGCTACAACCTGTAATATCTGAGTGCCACTGGGGACTACCGACATGAAATGCATAATACATATATATACATAAACTTGTAAAAACATTCGCCTCTGTGGGCATCATCATCATCATATCGTACCCGGCCTCAAAGAGGACTCGGTAAAAACGTACCCGGCCATCATAAGGCTCGGTAGAATCATACCCGGCCACGTGGAGCTCGGTAAACCCAACTGATCAGTGGTTGCACAATAGGTGCCATACCCGGCCGTCTATAGCGCGGCTCGGTAGAGTAAAATAGATACATATATATAATGCATGCTCGACTCATGGAATCACGTTCTAAACCTTTTAGAGTGACTTAAGAACATTATGGACATACATACCCTCAATATGAACTTCACTAGGACTTACGGATCATACATACTTTCTAAGAATAACTTTGTACGGAAAGAACAACATGGACAACCTAGTTGCTAGGATTAGATTCATATGAAATAGCGAATCATTTTACATTAGATCATGCCAAAAGAAAGAAGGAAGTGCCTTAACATACCTGTTCCCCGGAATTATTTGAACGAATCTGCTTCTGCGAAATATGGACGAAACTCTGCTTTGAAACTCTCGAAATTCATAAACGAACTTGGTAGCTCTTGAAATTGAAACGTTGGCTAGCATTGAATTGGTGAACGAAAAAAATGATTCTGTTTTTTGGTTGAAATCAGAATTGGCTAAAACTTTGTAGCTCTTTCACGTTTTTGGTTTAATATAAAATGTAAAAGTTTTCTTTTCACGTTTTTGCTGGTTCAAGGCAGAATGTATTGGCTTTTTGATCTTGAAAGAAGTGCTTACCCATTCACCACGCCAAATTGAAACGAAATGGATCCTCTGAAAGCTTATGTTCTTTAACGTTTTTTATTTCAAAACAAGAAATGAAATGAAGCCAAAGACTTTTTAAAATGAAGCTAACGTCAGATTCTTGGATATTCAAGGCTTTCCCACTAAATGATATGGATATACTTTACAAGTCTTTAAGACTAGATAACATGCTTGGTTAGTTTATTTAATAGCCATCTGGCAAAATGACTACTTAGTCATTTTCAACTTTGTGGCTTCTTGCCACGTGGGGTGGGGGGATAATTTATAAATTTTTTTTTTTATCCACTTATTAGTTAACTGGGTAATGTTCTGTTATCCGATAATTAATTAATTACCCCAATAATTTAAAAATTATCACAAATTACTTAAAATTCTATTTATTTTTAAAATACTCCTTATATACTTTATATATTATACTACCGTGGTCATATGGTGCCTTACATGGTACTAGTTCATAATTATCGGATATTATCGCTCGACCCGTATTTTATGCCAAATTGGCCATTCCCAATGAAACTCGTTTTCGTTAATCCGTGTATCCCTTTATCCTTCAGGACACTTATGTATCGCTTGTTATAAATAACGCAAATACGTTAACGTCAAAATGAGCTCATCCCCGAGTCTACGTCAATTAACTGAAGACGAAATTTTAACGTAGGAAAAAAAAACCGCGAGATGTAACAATATGCTTATGAGCTCTAACTTTCAACTCATGCTTACTTTTAAGCATAGAGTCTCACTTTTAATACTACTCACTTTTGATGCAGGGTTTTACTTTTAACCCTGCTTGCTTTAAATGCAGGATTCAAAAAAATTTAACTCGTGCTCACTTTTATCACAGAGCTTCAATTTTCAATCCGTACCTATTTTTAACCATGTCAAGCAATAATGATGAAGATGATGTGAAGAAAGAGGATCAAATTTTGTCCAGAAAATTCAATCTCAAAGGGAGAATTGTTAGGGTTTGTCCTGATTTTTTTCACTATATTTGAATTTTTCTTTTACTTGAAGGAATAGTAGTATATTAATCATAATTGATTGACTATTTCTAGAAGAAAAATATAGATCTCTTCCATATTCGACAGATCCCTTTTCTTACCTCTACAAATTGAGTATTCCTCTTTCACAAAATAAAATAATAGCATCCACAATGTAATCACTAATAAATTTTATTTAGGAGGAGATTATTCTCTCAATAGTTTTTTCTTTTACATTACTTTTCTCATATGTAGGTGTCAGTTGACCAAGTCATATTATAATATTATCTTTTGATAAATTTCTCCTTTGTTATTTATTTTATCGTCACCAAGGTTTGCTTTGTTAGCTTCTGCATGATGCTAACAAGTGGTATCAGAGCGAGGTTGAAGACACCAAGGAGTTCAGATCAAGCAATGGCTAATTTGATGATAATGAAGATGTTTGTCAAAAAAATGTCTATAATACTACATGTAGAGACAATATTTTCAATATTTTTATTGCTAAATTTTAAAAATAAAAACAATTTTTAACCTATGCTTATGAGCTCCAATTTCAACTCATACTTACTTTTAGCGCATTGTCACGATCCAAAATCTCACCTATCGTGATGGCGCCTATCTCGATACTAGGCAAGCCGGCAATCTTAATAAACCACAAATTCTTTTAAGTTTGAAAACATAACAATAAATTCAGAGTGAAATCGCACAATTTCTTATACAAAATACTGTGTTTTTATAAAATACACTCCCTAAACTAGGTGTCACTGAGTACATGAGCATCTAAATGATAACATAGTCTGACTGATAAAACACTGTCTGTAAATATAAAATAATACAATAACTTAAAGGAAAGAGTGTCAAGGTCTGCGAACGCCAAGCAGCTACCTCGATAGTCTCCAACAGGTAAATCCCAAATCTAGCAGCCACCGTATCCGGAAGTACCTGGATCTGCACACGAAGTGCAAAGTGTAGTATGCGTACAACCGACCCAATGTACTCAATAAGTAACAAGACTACCTTTGGGCGAAAAGCAGTGACGAACTCAACAGGTACAATTCAATATAGAAATAATAGCACAGAAATGTAGGCGTGTTTTCGATTCAACTATTAAACTCAGTACAAGGAAGATAGATCAAATCTAACAATATGAGGGATATGACACCTCTATGTCTACATGCCAATGTACATGTCGCATGTGATACAACATAATGAAAGTCTCATGTACTCACAGTCTCAGAGTACTCAGTCACTCAGTACTGTACGGGGCAATCCAGCCCAAATATGAATAAAAAATAAACAAATAAGGCAAATCCATGCCCCAGGAAGATCCAACCCGAATATAAATATCAACTGCGCTCACTGTGGGGGGTGCACTCCAGAGGGGCTCCTTCAGCCCAAGCGCTATATAAAGCCAGTATGGCCTACTGTGGCATGCAATCCGATCCCATAATAATAAAGCCTATAAGGCCTGCTGCGGCATGCAGCCCCGATCCATATAATAATACTTATAAAGACAATATGGCCTGCTGTGGCGTGCATCCTTGATCTATAAATATCCTCACAATTCTCACAATGAGTAAACATGACTGGGTATGAAATTCTATTTTTAAAACAATTAATTCAACAGCACTATGACCTCTGTGGGTCCCAAAATATCGGCACATGGCCTAAGCATGATTTTCAACATGATTCTCATCTCAATTTCTTTAAGACATGAAAGTACAAGGATAATGCAAAGATTATTTGAATACACAATTTCCACGGGATCAATTACGTCACAATTTCTACTGTGCATTCTCACACGACCGTCATCTAGCATGTGCGTCACCTCCAAACAAATCATATAACACGTAATTCGGGAATTTATACCCTCAAAACCAAGTTTAGAAGTGTTACTTACCTCAAACAGTGCAATTCATTATTCTAATAAGACCTTTCCTCGCGAATTGGCCCCCAAATGTCTCGTATCTAGTCACAAATAATTCCATACAGTCAAAAAAAATTTAGGAAGCAATTCCATATGAAAATACTAACTTTTCCAATTAAAATCTGAAATTCATCTCAAAATCTGTGACGATCCGGCCGGCCGTCTCATGAGTTACCGTTCTGTTTCCCCCATTTCTGCTTCTTATTGCTTTGTTCATCTGTGTTTTGAGGTATCGGGTTGGTTGGATTGAATCTGGATTGGTTTTGGTGAAGTTTGAGACACTTAGTCTCTTTTAAGAAGGCTTAAGTTGGAAAAGTCAACCGGATGTTGACTTATGTGTTAGAGGGCTTGGATGTGAGTTCCGATGGTTCGGTTAGCTTCGGGAGGTGATTTATGACTTAGGAATGTGATCGGAATGGGTTTTGGGGGCTTGGAGTAGATTTAGGCTTGAATTGGCGAAGTTGATAGTTTGGCGATTTCCGGTTGATAGGCGAGATTTTGATATAGGGGTCGGAATGGAACTCCGAGAGTTGCAGTAGCTTCCTTATGTGATTTGGGATGTGTGTGCAAAATTTCAGGTCATTCGGACATGGTTTGGTTGGTTTTTTGATCAAAAGCGTATTTCGGGAGATTTTAGAAACTTAGGCTTGAATCCGATGTGTTTTGGTTGAATTGATGTTGTTTGAAGTGTTCTGATGATTGGAACAAGTTCGAATAAGGTTTTAGGATGTGTTGGTGCTTTTAATTGAGGTCCCGGGGACCTCGGGGTGATTTCGGATGGTTAACGGAGAAGTTGGATGTTTGTGGAAGCTGCAGATTTTCTGCTTCTGGTATTTCCGCACCTGCGGAATTGGGACCGCAGGTGCGATGCCGTAGGTGCGAGGGAGGAAGTCGTAGATGCGAAATGGGTCTGGCGAGCAGTTTCCGCAGAAGCGATCAAGGTGGCCGCATCTGCGAAGCCGCAGATGCGGAAGTTCTATCGCAGATGCAATTTTGGGCCTTAAGTGAATTCCGCAGAAGCGGTGGAGTGGACCGCATATGCGGTACCACAGAAGCGGATTTTGGACCGCAGATGCGGGTATCACTGGTCAGAAGAATTTAAAAGAAGTCTTTCGCGAATGTGGGTCTATTTTCACCCATAGCTGCTCGTTTTTGGAGATTTTTGAAGGAGACTGAAGAGAGATTTAAGGGGAATCGTTAGGAGGTAAGATTCTTGGACTAAAAACTCGATTATTATGTGAATTCCACCTAGAAAATCATGAAAACTAAGCCAAAAATTGAAGAACTAGGGCTTGAGAAATTGGACTTTTGAATTGGGATTTGAAGGACCATTTGGGGTCGGATTTGAACACTTTTGATATGTATGAACTCGTGGGGAGATAAGAAATCTATTGATGTAAAAATTTCTAAGTTTCGAGAAGTGGGCCCGGGGCTCTGGTTTTTCTAATTTCGGGATTTGTGCCCTTTATTGATTGTTTTCGTTTGGACTTTGTTCCCTTAGCATATTTTAATGCCCTCGTTCTGATTTTGGATAGATTCGACGCACGTGGAGGCCGATTCGAGGGGCAAAGGCGTTGCGAGCTAGAGATTTAGTCGGTTCGAGGTGAGTAATGATTGTAAGTGATGTTCTGAGGGTTTGAAACCCCGGATTTGCACATCGTAGTGCTATGTTGAGGTAAGACACACGCTGGTTGACGAGCGTGGGGTCGTACACTATTAGGGATTGTGACTTGGTCCATCCCGGTTGATGATTTTACCGCGTATTTGACTGAAACTTATTTGCTATCACTATGATTTGGGCTGAATGCCATATTTGGGCTTCGTGCCAACTATTTGAACCCTTCGGGGCTTTTATTTGATATTTCCTCACTGTTTTGACTTGCTATTTGAACTCAGTCAGGTTAGTTTCCACTGTTTTACTACTCAGCCATTTTTACTCGATTTTGAGACTTAAATGATATTTTAAATGATGTTTTGGGCTGAGAAACACAGTTTTACTATTGTCCGAGGGGCTTGCGAGTATTTTTGACTGAGTAAGGCCGAGGGCCTATGTTGTGAGGAGACACTGATACTGATATGAGGCCGAGGGCCTGAGATATGTACGCCACGAGGTGGCTTGATTGATATGAGGCCGAGGGCCTAGATTTGATGCCACGAGATGGCTTGTTATTGCGCTTGGGCCGTAAGGGGCCCCTCTAGGAGTCTGCACACCCCCAGTGAGCGCGGGTACCAGTGTGATGTGAGATTGATCCCGAGGGGCTGTTATTGTTCTGAGATGTTGCCCGAGGGGCAAATGTGGTGATATTGTGCTCGAGGGGCAAGCTTTTATTTAATTACTGTACCTTAATTATCTTTCATTTACCTATTTACTTGTTGAAAGAGGATTTTACTTGTATTTTCACTGGTTTACTGCTTTTAAGTGATTTTTACTGCTTCATCATAGAATGCCTTGTGCCTTGCGTGTTTTCTTACTTTCAGTCATTATTTATATTTGTTACTCACTGAGTTGGAGTACTCACTTTACTCCCTGCACCCTGTGTGCCGATTCAGGCGCATCAGGTCCCGCTCCCGAGTGCTGATTCCTCCAGATTCAGGCGGGCTTTCAGAGGTTACGAGGTAGTTGTTGACGTCCACAGCCCCGTGTCTCTACTCCTTTATTGTCTCTATTTCCTTCCAGACATTGTACTAGATATGGATTTATCAGAATTCTATTATGTCTTTTAGATGCTCATGACTAGTGACACCCCGGTTAGGGCTGTGTATGGGTGATTCTTCCGCGTATTTATGTTAATTTTGACTATTTTGGATTTATTTTATCATGTTTAAACTGTTCTTAAATGCTTATCTGTTGAAAATTGGAAATGGGAAATGTCGGTTGGCCTTGTCTTCACGAGAGCGTCATCACGACCGGGTTCGAGGTTAGGGTCGTGACAGGTTGGTATCAGAGCCTAGGTTACATAGGTCTCACGAGTCATGAGCAGGTTTAGTAGAGTCTTGTGGATCGGTACGGAGACGTCTGTATTCATCCTCGAGAGGCTGCAGAACCTTTAGGAAAACTTCACATTCTTGAAATTCTTATTGTGCAAGTTGTTGATCCGAGTACTAAACTTCTGTTGTTCCATTCTTTCACAGATGGTGAGGACACGCGCTACCGGACAGACAGGATGGACGACCACCAGTTCCATCAGCTGCGGCCACTAGAGGCCGAGGACGCGGCCGTGGTCGTGGTAGAGGCAGAGCAGCGAGGGCAGCACCTGCAGATCCACCAGCTGCCCCAGTTTAGGACCAGCTCCCAGCTGTGGACCCTCCAGCAGCACCAGCTCAGGCACCAGCTGTGCCTATTGTGATTCCGGGTCTTCAGAAGGCCTTGGCAAAGATCTTATCAGTTTGCACTAGCCTAGCTCAGGCGGTTTCAGCCATTACAACCGCAGCTACTTCACAGGCCGGGAAAGGCAGTCAGACTCCCGCCACCCGCACACCTAAGCAGGTCGTGCAAAGACTTCAGACGTCGGGGGCACATCCAGCCCAACCGGTCGCAGCTACTCAGGACTATGTAGTTCCTGTCATGCTAGAGGATGAGCAACGTAGGTTGGAGAGATTTGGGAGACTTCAGCCTCCGACCTTCAGTAGAGCAGAGGGCGAGGATGCCCAGGGCTTTTTGGACAAGTGTCACAGGATGCTTCGCACAGCCGGTATTCTGGAGACCAGCGGGGTCGCTTTCACTACTTATCAGTTTTCAGGACCTGCTTTTACTTGGTGGGAGGATTTTGACAGGCGTAGGCCTGTTGGTGCAACACCCCTATCCTGGCAGCAGTTCTCCGTTCTCTTTCTGGAGAAGTATGTGCCGCAGTCTCGTAGAGAGGAGCTGTGTAGACAGTTTGAGTGGTTGTGTCAGGGGGAGATGACCGTGTCACAGTATGAGTTGAGGTTCTCTGAGTTGGCTCGTTATGCCATCTGGTTGGTCGCGACAGATCGAGAGAGGATCAGGAGGTTTGTTGATGGTCTTACTTATCAGCTCCGTATCCTTATGACCAGGGAGAGGGTGACTGGTGCTACATTCGAGGAGGTTGTGGATATTGCCAGGGAGATTGAGTCTGTCCGTTGCCAGGAGCGAGAGGAGAGGGAGGCCAAGAGGCCTCGAGGATCTGGTAGCTACAGTGGTTGTCCTTCGAGGGGCCAGTTTCAGCACGGTAGAGGCCGACAGTTCCGTTAGGGTCAGTCTGATCGTCAGGTTATCGAGGAGCTGTGACGACCCAAAGGGTCATCACCTATTTTCTTACCCATTCTGTACTTTCGAGGCCTTGAAAACCTCATTTAGGGTTGCCTCGATTTGCATGCGCAGTCCGGGCGCGTAGCCGGAAGGCATAAATATGAATTATGTGAGAAAAATGCTAAATTTTGATATTAAATTGATTAAATTTGACTTCGGTCAATATTTTGGGCAAACGGTCCCGGATCCGTGATTTGACGGTCCTGAAGGGTCCGTAGAAAAATATGGGACTTGGGCGTATGCCCGGAATTGAATTCCGAGGTCCCAAGCCCGAGAAATGAATTTTTGTGTGAAATTGTTTTCTGGAAATGATTAAGGAAAATGAAAATGAAATTTGATTAAAAGACTGTGGTATCGGGCCCGTATTTTGGTTCTGGCGCCCGGTACAAGTCTTATATATGGTTTAAGCGCTTTCTGCAAAGTTTGGTTGAAATCGGACGTCGTATGACGTGTTTCGGGCTTAAAATGGAAACTTGATGTTTTAAGAAAACTTGGAGGAAATTATGAATTTTGAGGTTTAATTCGATGTATATGATGTTATTTTGGCGATTTGATCGCGCGGATAAGTCCGTAGGATGTTTTTGAGGTTGTGTGTATATTTGGTTTGGAGCCCCGAGGGCTCGGGTGAGTTTTGGATAGGCGTCGGAGTGCATTTTTAACTTAGGAAAAATCTAGTATGAACAGGCCTGCAGGCTTCGCATTTGCGAAGCCTGGTTCGCAAATGCGAACTCGCAAATGCGAAGGCTGGTTCGCAAATGCGAAACCAGCCCAGGCCTGACTATGATTGCAAATGCGAGTATATTCTTCGCAAAAGCAAAGTTCCGACTTTCGCAAATGCGAGACCAAGTTCGCAAATGCGAAGGTCTCCTGTAAGGCCTGGCTTCGCAAATGCGATGCAGAGGTCGCAATTCCCATAATTTGGTCGGGGTTCACGCAAATGCGACATCAGAGACCCAGCAATTTCATACTTAGTCGAATTTTAAGTCATTTTTCACCCCACTTTCAAAATACAACTCCTTAGGCGATTTTTCAAGAACAAGTTTCATCCTAAATCATTTGTAAGTCGATTTTTACTTAACTCTTTCAATCATTAACATCATTTAACATGTTTTCAACTTAAAATCAATGATTTTCATGGGAGAAATTGGGAGTTTTGGGTAGAACCTAGGTTTTCTATAAATTGGAGATTTGGACCTCAATTTGAGGTCCGATTTCAAAACAAATTACATATTTGAGTTCGTGGGGAAATGGGTAACCGGGGTTTGGTTCGAACTTCGGGTTTTGACCACGTAGGCCCGGGGGCGATTTTGGAATTTTGGGGAAAAACTTGGGTTTTTTATGCATTCAAATTGATTCATTTAATGTTTATTAAAGTAATTGAGCAATTTGTGACTAGATTCGAGCGGATTGGAGGTGGAATCGCGGGGTAAAGAGATAGTTGAGGATTGAGTGGAATTCAAGGCATCGAGGTAAGTGTTTGGTTTAACCCTAGCTTGAGGGATTAGGAGTTGAGTCATAATTGCTACTTGTTTGTGTTGGGTACGACGTATGGGCATGGTGACGAGTATCCATGCGTCGGTGTCAAGCATGACCGTGAGTCTTAATTTGATAATTGTATACCCTTGTTTGAACCTATGAACGTTGTGATTAAATATTGGTATTAGTTGTGCCAGGAAAAAGTTGAATAGGATTGGTTATAGCTGACTCTCCCTTGTCGGGATGTTTGACTTGTTGTTATAGTTCCCTTGCTGGGTAAGAGTATTAATTTGATTGTTCCCTTGCCGGGATTGTATTGTGTATTGTGTTGAAAGTAAAGGGAGCGGGTGGTACGCCTACCACAAGTGATATTAAAATGGGAACGGGTGGTATGCCTACCACAAGTGATATTAAAATGGGAGCGAGTGGTACGCCTACCACAAATGATATTGAAATGGGAGCGAGTGGTACGCCTACCACAAATGATATATTGAAATGGGAGCGAGTGGTACGCCTACCACAAATGATATATTGAAAAGGGAGCGAGTGGTACGCCTACCACAAATGATATTGAAATGGGAGCGGGTGGTACGCCTACCACAAATGATATATTGAAATGGGAGCGGGTGGTACGCCTACCACGAGATATTGAGAAATGGGATCGGGTTGCACGCCTGCAACAAGATGAGTTGAATGTGAAAGTTGTTTTACCTTTCCATTATTGTTAGAAGTTAAACTGTAGATGTACGTACCATTATTCCTGATATTTTGACTCTATCTGTTACCCTGAAGCATGCTCCCTTCCCCAGCTTAAATTATTGTTTTCTTGCTATTTTTTTTCGTTGTACTTGTATATATATATCTGCACAGGTTTATCTGGAGTCTGGTCCTAGCCTCGTCACTACCTCGCTGAGATTAGGCCAGACACTTACCAGCACATAGGGTCGGTTGTGCTGATGCTACACTCTGTGCTATTTGCACAGGTCCAGGTTTCGAGCAGCAGCAGCAGCATTAGTACGGGAGTAGGCCTTCAGTCCGGTGAGACCCAAGGTAGCCTTGCATGCGTCCGCAAGCCCGACGTCTCCCTTATTCTCTCTTTTTAGCCTGTTGCCTCATTGTATTCGAGACAAACAACTTATGTTTTCTTTCAGACGTTTGAGTTTAGTATTCCTTAGCAGTTCGTGAGTATTGTGACACCAGTCTTGGGTAGAGGATTATATTGACTATTCCGCATGTTGATTCAGTTTCTATAATTAAGACTTCCGCTACTATTTAATTTCATTATTTTTATATTATTGCCATGAATTGTTAAAAGGGATTATGTTGTAAACGGAAAGTAATTAATAATTTGGCTTGCCTAGCTTCTATGAGTAGGCGCTATCACGACTCCCGAGGCTGGAAAATCCGGGTCGTGACAGGAGCGTCATCGGGTCATGGTTCCCACAGTTCACACCAAGGCCATTCTTCACTTAGTGCCCTCCCAGCTCAGAGCTCATTCCGTGCTCCATCTGTTCAGGGCTCTTCTACGCCGAGTGCATCTGCTGGACACTCCGGTGCGAGGGGTTCCCATCAGTCCCCTTCTCCAGCACCTAGGAGTTGTTACGAGTGTGGCGAAATGGGCCACATGTAGAGGCAGTGTCCCCGCCGTGTTGCTAGTTCATCCCAGCAGAGGAGTCAGTCATCAGCTTCAGCGCCAGTTGCTCCACCACCACCCGCCCAGCCAGCTAGGGGTGGGGATCAGTCAGCCAGGGGCCGCCCCAGAGGGGGAGGTCGATCAGGGGGCGGTCAGGCCCGTTTCTATGCTCTTCCAGGCAGACCCGATGCATTGCTTCTGATGCTGTCATTACAGGTATTATTTCAGTCTGCCACAGAGATGCCTCTATACTATTTGATCCCGGTTCTACCTATTCTTATGTGTCATCATACTTTGCTCACTATTTGGGTACTCCTCGTGAGTTTCTTGCTTTACCTGTTCATGTATCTACCCCGGTGGGTGATACTGTCGTTGTAGACCGTGTGTACCGGTCGTGTGCGGTGACTATTGGGGGTCTGGAGACCCGAGTCAATCTTTTATTATTGAGTATGGTGGATTTCGATGTCATTCTGGGCATGGATTGGCTATCTCCGTGCCGCGCTATTCTAGATTGTCATGCCAAGACAGTCACGTTGGCTATTCCGGGTGTGCCACGGATTGAGTGGCGAGGTGTGACTGATTATGTTCCTAGTAGAGTGATCTCTTTCTTGAAAGCGCAGCGTATGGTTGGGAAGGGTTGTCTTTCGTATCTGGGCTTTGTGAGGGATGTTGGAGCTGAGACTCCTAGTATTGATTCTGTTCCAGTTGTGAGGGATTTCCCTGATGTATTTCCTGCAGACCTGTCGGGCATGCCACCGGACAGGGATATTGATTTTGGTATTGACCTGGTGCCGGGCACTCAGCCCATTTCTATTCCGCCGTATCGTATGGCACCAGCGGAGTTGAAGGAGTTAAAGGAGCAGCTTCAGGAACTCCTTGATAAGGGGTTCATTCGGCCTAGTGTGTCACCTTGGGGTGCGCCGGTTCTGTTTGTGAAGAAAAAGGATGGCACTATAAGAATGTGCATTGATTATAGGCAATTGAACAAGGTAACAGTTAAGAACAAGTATCCCTTGCCTCGCATTGATGATTTATTCGACCAGCTTCAGGGAGCGAGGGTATTCTCCAAGATTGATCTCCATTCGGGTTATCACCAGTTGAAGATCAGGGATTCGGATATTCTTAAAACGGCATTCAGGACCAGATATGGTCATTATGAGTTCCTAGTTATGTATGACCAATGCCCCAGCAGCGTTCATGCATCTGATGAACAGCGTGTTCCGTCCTTATCTTGACTCATTTGTTATAGTCTTCATTGATGATATTCTGATATATTCGCGCAGTCAGGAGGAGCACGCGGAGCATTTGAGGGCTGTGTTGCAAAGATTGAGGGAGGAGAAACTTTATGCAAAGTTCTCCAAGTGTGAGTATTGGCTCAGCTCAGTGGCATTCTTGGGACACGTGGTGTCCAGTGAGGGTATTCAGGTTGATCCAAAGAAGATAGAGGCGGTGCAGAGTTGGCCCAGACCGTCCTCACCCACAGAGATTCGTAGTTTTCTTGGTTTGGCAGGCTATTATCGCCGGTTTGTTCAGGGATTCTCATCTATCGCATCGCCTTTGACCAAGTTGACTCAGAAGGGTGTTTCATTTGTATGGTCGGACGAGTGTGAGGAGAGCTTTCAGAAGCTCAAGACAGCTTTGACCACAACTTCAGTGTTGGTTTTGCCATCAGCTTCAGGTTCATATACCGTGTATTGTGATGCTTCGAGAGTAGGGATTGGTTGTGTGTTGATGCAGGAGGGTAGAGTTATTGCTTATGCTTCTCGTCAGTTGAAGCCCCATGAGAAGAACTACCCCGTTCATGATTTGGAGTTGGCTGCCATAGTTCACGCGTTGAAGATTTGGAGGCATTACTTGTATGGCGTATCTTGTGAGGTATTCACTGATCATCGCAGCCTTCAGCATTTGTTCAAGCAAAAGGACCTTAATTTGAGGCAGCGGAGATGGATGGAGTTGCTTAAGGATTATGATATCACTATATTGTACTATCTGGGGAAGGCCAATGTGGTGGCCAATGCTTTGAGCCGAAAGGCAGTGAGTATGGGGAGTTTGGCATATATTCCAGTTGGGGAGAGACCTCTTGCGGTTGATGTTCAGGCCTTGGCCAATTGGTTCGTGAGGTTGGATATTTCGGAGCCCAGTCGGGTATTGGCTTGTGTGATTTCTCGGTCTTCCCTATATGAGCGCATCAGAGAGCACCAGTATGATGATCCACACTTGCTTGTTCTTAGGGACAGAGTTCAGCATGATGATGCCAGAGATGTGTCTGTTGGAGATGATGGGGTATTGAGGATGCAGGGCCGGATTTGTGTGCCCAATGTGGATGGGCTTCGGGAGTTGATTCTCGAGGAGGCCCATAGCTCGCGGTATTCTATTCATCAAGGAGTCGCGAAGATGTATCAGGATCTGAGGCAGCATTACTGGTGGAGGAGAATGAAGAAAGATATTATGGGATTTGTAGCTCGGTGTCTCAATTGTCAGCAGGTGAAATATGAGCATCAGAGACCGGGTTCGGGGTTAGGGTTGTGACAAAATTGATAGTGGGACCCACGTCTCGGAACACGACAAAAGTTACAAAATATTAACACCCATTCAGCCACGAGTTCACCATGCAAAATTTACCAAATTTTGACATCAACTCGACCTTCAAATCCTCAAATCTTATTTTCAAATCCCTAGACTCAAATTCTCGAATTACACCTCAAAAACACGTAATCTAGTCAGAATATTCGATGATAATTCAATATTACGGAGTTAAAATAATCACAAGTGACTTACCTCAAGAATTCTCGTGAAATCTCGCTCAAAAATCGCCCCAAACCGTGCTTGAAGTGTCTAAAAATGAGAAAAAAGTCTCGGACCATTCGACTTATACACTGCCCAGCATTTTCGTTTCTGCGGTGCATTTTCTACTTCTGCAACTGCCTTCGCATCTGCGGACTTGCTTCTACGACGAGGCCAGGCTTCTCCCTTTCCGCTTCTGCGATCAACCAAGCGCATCTATAATCTCGCAGGTGCGGCAAAATCCTCGCACCTACGTAACTTGCCCGACCCTTCGCTCCTGGCCGCTTCTGCGATGGACCTTGCGTGACTACGGTGTCGCACCTGCGATCAAAGCTTCGCAGGTGCGGTTACACCAGAAGCAAAATTTCCAAATTTTCCGTAACTACAAATTTTTAGCCGTTAACCATCCGAAATCCACCCGAGGCCCTTGGGAGCTTAAGCAAAAATACCAACAAGTCCTAAAACATCATACGAACTTAGTTGAGGCCTCAAATCACATCAAACAACGCTACAAACACGAATCGCACCCCAATTCAAGCTTAATGAAGACTAACAATTTCCAACTTCTACATTCGATGCCGAAACCTATCAAATCAAGTTCGATTAGCCTCAAATTTTGCACACAAGTCATAACTGACATAACGGACCTATTCAAATTTCCAAAATCAAATTCGGGACCCGATATCAAAAAGTAAACTCCTGGTCAAACTTCCAAACTTCTAATCTCTTATTTTCGCCATTTCAAGCCAAATTTAACGACGGACCTCAAAATAAATATCCGGACACACTCCTAAGTCCGAAATCACATACGGAGCTATTGGAACCATCAGAATTTCATTTCGGGGTCATTTACATATAATTCATCATCCGATCAATTATTTTAACTTAAGCTTTAAATCTTGGAACTAAGTGTTCCAATTCATTCCAAAATCTCCCCGACAAGTCACATAATCACAATTGAACACATAATAAGCAGTAAATGGGGGAACGGGGCTGTCATACTCAAAACGACTGGCCGGGTCGTTATAATCTTCCCCTCTTAAACAAACATTCATCCTCAAACGAGTTTAGAAATATACCTGGAGTCTCAAATAGGTATGGATATTTGCTTCGCATCTCCCGCTCAGTCTCACAGGTAGCTTATCCGACTGCCTGACCTCTCCACTGCACTTTCACAAAGGCTATGTTCTTTGACCTCAACTTTCGAATCTGCTGATCCAAAATGGCCGCCGACTCCACATCATAAGTCAAGTTACCATCCAACTGAACTTTGTTGAAGCCCAAAACATGAGATGGATCTCTAACATACGTCCGGAGCATGGATACATGAAACACTAGATTAACACCCGATAAACTAGGCGAAAATGCAAGTTCATAAGCCGCCTCTCCAATCCTCTTAAGTACTTCAAAAGGTCCAATATATCAAGGGCTCAACTTGCCCTTCTTCCCAAACCTCATAACATCCTTCATAGGCGAAATCCTGAGTAGTACCTTCTCTCCTACCATGTAAGAAACATCGCAAACCATCCTGTCAGCATAACTCTTCTGTCTAGATTGTGCTGTGCGAATTCGATCCTGAATCAATTTAACTTTTTCCAAAGCATCCTGAACTAAGTCAGTACCTAATAACCTAGCCTCACCCAGCTCAAACCAACCTACCGGAGATCGACGTTGTCTCCCATACAAAGCCTCATACGGAGCCATCTGAATGCTCGTTGGTAGCTGTTATTATAGGCAAACTCTGCTAGCGGCAGGAACTGATCCCA
Source organism: Nicotiana attenuata (assembly GCF_001879085.1). Taxonomy (NCBI): domain Eukaryota; kingdom Viridiplantae; phylum Streptophyta; class Magnoliopsida; order Solanales; family Solanaceae; genus Nicotiana; species Nicotiana attenuata. Next base: position 36,681,955 of record NC_031991.1, read on the forward strand.
AGGACCCCCGAAATCTATAACAGACGAGTGTAACATATCTTCCAATATCTGAATAATGCACTCAGATTGTCCGTCCGTCTGAGGGTGAAATGATGTATTTAATTGAACCTGTGTTCCTAACTCCCGCTGCATTGCTCTCCAAAACTATGATGTAAACTGCATGCCCCTATCTGAAATGATGGACACTAGCACACCGTGAAGGCGAACAATCTTGCGGATATAAATCTTAGCCAACCGCTCTGACGAATAAGTAGTCCCAACTGGAATAAAGTGCGTATACTTGGTCAACCTATCCACAATCACCCAAATAGCATCAAACTTCCTCGAAGTCCGTGGGAGTCCAACTACGAAGTCCATGGTGATACACTCTCATTTACACTCCGCAATTTCAAGCCTCTGAAGTAATCCGCCCGGGTTCTGATGCTCGTACTTCACCCGCTGACAACTTAAACACCGAGCTACAAATCCCACTATATCTTTCTTCATCCTTCTCCACCAATAATGCTATCTCAAGTCTTGATACATCTTTGAGGCACCTGGATGAATGGAATACCGCAAAATGTGGGCGTCCTCAAGAATCAACTCACGCAGTTCATCTACATTTGGTACACAGATCCGACCCTGCATCCTTAAACCCCATCATCTCCAATAGTAACATCTTTGGCATCACCGTGCTGAACTGTGTCCTTAAGGACAAGCAAATGGGGGTCATCATACTGTCGCTCTCTGATGCGGTCATATAAAGAAGACTGAAAAACTACACAAGCTAGAACCCGACTGGGCTCCGAAACATCGAATCTCACGAACTGATTGGCTAAGGCCTTAACATCTATTGCAAGCGGTCTCTCACTAATAGGGATAAATGCAAGGCTGCCCTACTCACTGCTTTTCTACTAAATGCATTAGCCACCGCATTGGCCTTCCCGGGATGATACAAAATAGTAATATCATAATCTTGTAGCAGCTCTAACCATCTGCGTTGTCCCAAGTTCAGATCTTTTTATTTGAATAAATGTGAAGACTCTGATGATCTATAAATACTTCACAAGACACACCATAGAGATAGTGTCTCCAAGTCTTTAATGCATGAAAAATAGCTGACAACTCTAAATCATGAACAAGGTAGTTCTTTTCATTTGGCTTCAACTGGTGCGAAGCATAAGCAATTAGTCTATCCTCCTGCATTAAGGAACATCTAATACCAATCCGAGAAGCATTGCAATATACAGTAAGAACCCGATGCTGAAGGCAAAACTAGAACTGGAGCTGTGGTCAAGGCAGTCTTGAGCTTCTGAAAGCTCTCTTCACATTCATCTGACCACTTGAATGGAGCACCTTTCTGGGTCAATTTAGTCATAGGTGCTGCAATGGACGAGAAACCCTCCACAAAGCGACGATAATATTCGGCCAAGTCAAGAAAACTCCGAATTTCTGTAGCCGAAGATGGCACGAGACAAATCTGAATTGCCTCTATCTTCCTTGGATCCACACAAATCCCCTCGCTAGACACCACGTGTCCCAAGAATGCTACTGAACTAAGCCAGAACTCACACTTAGAGAATTTGGCATAAAGTTTCTCCTTCCTCAGCCTCTGTAGTACAGTCCTAAAATGATGTGCATGCTCATCCTGACTACGTGAGTACACCAGAATATCATCAATAAATACTACGACAAACGAATCAAGATACGACTGGAATACACTGTTCATTAAATGCATAAATTGTGTTGGGTCATTGGTTAGCCCAAAAGATATCACAAGGAACTCATAGTGACCACAACGGTTCCTGAATGTTGTCTTTAAAATATCTGAATCCCGAATTTTCAACTGATACCCAGACCTCATATCAATCTTGGAGAATACCCTAGTTCCCTGAAGCTGGTCAAATAGATCATCAATACGTGACAAAGGATACTTGTTTTTGATTGTAACTTTGGTCAACTGCTTGTAGTCAATGCACATCTGCATGATGCCATCTTTCTTTTTTACAAACAGAACCGGTGCGCCCCAAGGCGACACACTAGGCCTAATAAACCCTTTATGAAGAAGTTCCTGAAGCTGCTCTTTCAATTCTTTCAATTCAGCTGGTGCTATACGATAGAGAGAGGAATATAAATGGGCTGAGTGCTCGGCACCAAATCAATATCGAAATCAATATCCTTGTCAAACGGCATACCCCACGGATTTGGAGAAAACACATCTGGAACGTCTCGCATTGCCGGAACAGAATCAATAGTAGGAGTGTCAGCATCAACATCTCTCACAAAAGCCAAATATGATAAAACCCCTTCCCAACCATTCTTTGGGCCTTTAAATATGAAATTACCCTGTTGGGAACACAATCTAGAGAACCTCTCCATTCGATCCTTGGTAACCCTAGCATCGCCAACGTCACAGTCTTAGCGTGACAATCCAGAATAGCATGACATGGAGACAACCAATCCATACCCAAGATTACATCAAAATTGACCATACTAAACAATAAGAGATCAACGCTAGTCTCCAATACCCCAATAATTACCACACACGACCGATACACATGGTCCACAATAATTGTATCGCCCACCGACGTAGATACATGAACAGGTGAGACTAAGGACTCACGGGGCATATCCAGATAACGAGCAAATATGACGAGACATATGAATATATGGAACCAGGGTCAAATAATACAGAGGCATCCTGGTGGCACACTGAGAAAGTACCTGTGATTACTGTGCCCCAGGCAACGACATCTGTCCTGGTAGGAATAACATAGAATCTAGCCTGACCGCCACCTGATCTGTTCCCCCTCTAGGGCAACCTCTAGCTGCTCGTGCCCTACCCCGTGCTGGCTGTGCGGTGGTGAAATAACTGGTGCGGGAGTTGCATCCTGACTCCTCTGCTGAACTGGACCTCGAGAAAGGCGGGGACGATACTTCCTCACATGACTCAGCTCTCCACACTCATAACAATCCCTCTTGAAAAATGACCGCGAGTGCTGAGGCGGGCCCTGAGAAGCAGAATAACTACCAGAAGAACCTGGTACAGATGAACCCTGAACTGATGGTGCACGAGATGAACTCTGAGCTGGAAGTGCAGTAAGAGATGACTAATTCGGTCGAGCACTGTATAAACCATGGCTAGCTAATGCACCACGATGAGCTGAACGAGCCATCTGAGTAGGCCTATAAGGTCGACCCCTACTGTGATAGGACTGTTCCCCAGAAGGAACACAACTAGAATTACCCGGACCACGAAACCTTTTGGCCTCCCTCTCTTGACGCTCATGAGTACGGACCATTCCTAGCCGTCGAGCACTATCAACCACCTCATCGAACTTAGCACCTGCTACATTCCCCAGATTCATGATGAAACGAAACTGTTGGTTGAGGCCATTAATGAACCTCCTAATCTTCTCCCTCTCAGTGGGACAAGCCAAACTGCATGACGAGCCAAGTCTGAAAACCTCATCTCATACTGGGTAACCGGCATGTCCTCTTGATGGAGTTGTTCAAACTGCCCGTGCAGTTCCTCTCCGCGAGTCTGCGGCATAAACTTCTCCAAAAAGAGAATGGATAATTCATGCCACGAAAGTGGTGCTGTACCAACTTTCCTTCTCATCTCATAAGTCTTCCACCATCTGAAGGCTGCCCCGGTCAGCTGAAAAGTAGTAAATGAGATCCCACTGGTCTCCAGAATACCCGCCGTGCGAAGGATCCACTAGCATCTGTCCAAGAAATCATGTGCATCCTCTGACTCAACCCCACTGAATGATGGAGGCTTGAGCCTCTCGAATCTCTCTAGTCTCCTTTACTCATCATCATTCATAATAAGACCCACCTGGGCATGAGCAGCTGCAACCGGCTGGACTAGTAATACCTCCGGTATCTGAAGTCCCTACACTACCCGCTCTGGAGTACGGACGATGGGGGTATGAGTGCCTCCCCTGGCCTAAAAAGTGGCTGATGCAGCCTGAGCCGAAACCACCTGAGCAAGGCCAGTGCAAACAGTCAATATCTGGCCCAAAGCCTCCTGAAGGCCTGGAATCACAATAGGCATAGATGGTGCCTGAGCTGGTCCCACCGGCTCAACTATATCTAGAATCCGCTCCTGAGCTAGAGCAACGGGTGGGTCTATAGGTGCTGCTCAAGCTGTTGTACTAGCTGCACCTCGGCCTCTACCACGGTCCCAGCTCTACCACGGCGCCGACCTCTCGTGGCTCTAACTGGTGGTACTGGTGGTTGTCCACCCGATCCAGTAGCACGTGTCCTCACCATTGTGAGAGAATATAATAACAGAGATTTAGTTCCCAGAATCAACAAGTCGCACGACCAGAATACAAGAAAGTGAAATTTTCCTAAGGTTTCGGCAGCCTCTCGAAAATAAGTACAGACGTCTCCGTACCGATCCTCAAGATTCTACTAAACCTGCTCATGACTGTGAGACCTATGTAACCTAGGCTCTGGTACCAACTTGTCACGACCCAAAATCTCACTTGTCGTGTGGCGCCTATCTCGATACTAGGAACAGCCGACAATCTTTATAAACCATAAATTCTTTTAAGTTTGAAAACATAATAATAAAATTCAGAGTGAAATCCCAAAATTTTTTATACAAAATACCGTGTTTTTATAAAATACATTTTCAAAATCCGGTGTCACTGAGTACATGAGCATCTAAATGATAAGATAGTCTGACTGATAAAACACTGTTTGGAAATATAGAACAGTACAATAACTGAAAGGAAAGAGAGTCAAGGTCTGCGGACGCCAAACAGCTACCTCGATAGTCTCCAACAGATAAATCCCCGAATCTAGCAGTCGCCGTATCAGGAAGTACCTGGATCTGCACACGAAGTGCAGAGTGTAGTATGAGTACAACCTACCCAATGTACTCAATAAGTAACAAGAGTAACCTTTGGGATAAACCAGTGATGAGCTCAACAGGTACAGTCCAATATAGAAATAATAATACAGAAATGTAGGCATGCTTTCGATTCAATAGTTAAACTCAGTACAAGGAAGATATATCAAATCTGAACAATATGAGGGATATGACACCTACTCACACTCTCAGAATACTCAGTCACTCAGTACTGTACGGGGCAATCCAGCCCAAATATGAAGAAAATATAAATAAATAAGGCAACTCCATGCCCTGGGAAGACCTATCTCGAATATAAATATCAATTCCACTCACCGTGGGGTGTGCAGACTCCGGAGGGGCTCCTTCAGTCCAAGCGCTACATAAATCCAGTATGGCCTACTGCGGCGTGCAGTCCGATCCCATAATAATAAAGCCTATAACACCTATTGTAACGTGCAGCCCCGATCCATATAATAAAAATAAATATAAAGCAAATATGGCACGCTGCGGAGTGCAGCCCCGATCCATAAATATCCTCACAATTCTCATAAATGAAAGTACATGTATGAAATTCCATTTTTTAAACAATTAATTCAACAACACTATGACCTCTGTGGGTCCCAAAATATCGACACATGGCTTAAGCATGATTTTCAACATGATTCTCAGCTCAATTTCTTTAACACATGAAAGTACATGTATAATGCCAAGATAATTTGAATACACAATTTCTACGGGATCAATTACGTCACAATTTCTACGGTGTACGCCCACACGCCTGTCACCTAGCATGTGCGTCACCTCCAAACAAATCATATAACACGTAATTCGGAAATTTATACCCTCAGAACCAAGTTTAGAAGTATTATTTACCTTAAATCGTGCAATTCTTTATTCCAATAAGCCTTTTCCTTGCAAATTGGCCTTCGAACGTCTCGTATCTAGTCACAAATAATTCGATACAGTCAACATAAATTTTAGGAAGCAATTCCATATAAAAATACTAACTTTTCCAATTAAAATCCAAAATTCATCTCAAAATCGACAGTGGGGCCTACGTCTCGGAACCCGACAAAAGTTGTAAAATATGAACGCCTATTCAACCACGAGTCCAACCATATCTCAAATCTTATTTTCAAATTCCTAGGCCCAAATTTTCGAATTACACCTTAAAATCACGTAATCTAGTCGGTATATTCAATGATAATTCAATATTACGGAGGAAAATGATCACAAGTGACTTACTTCAAGAATTCCCGTAAAATCTCACTCAAAAATCACCCAAAACTGTGCTTGAAGTGTCCAAAAATGAGAAAAAAAATCTCGGACCCTTCGACTTATACACTGCCCAGCATTTTCGCTTCTGCAGCACACTTGACGTCATCTACGGTCTCGCTTTTGCGGTGCATTTTCCGCTTCTGCGACTGCCTTCGCTTCTGTGGACAAGAGTCTGCTTCTACGAAGAAGTTGCCCGCTTCTGCGACGAGGCCAAGCTTCTCCCTTTCCGCTTCTGTGGTCAACCAGCCGCATCTGCGACGTCGCAGGTGCGGCAAAATCCTCGAACCTGCGCAACCTGCCCCGCCCTTCACTCTTGGCCACTTCTGCCATGGCCCTTGCGCACCAGCGATGTCGCATTTGCGATCAAAGCTTCGCAGTTGCGGTTACACCAAAAGCAAAATTTCCAGATTTTCCTTAAGTCCAAAATTTTATCTGTTAACCATCCGAATCCACTTGAGGCCCTCGGGACCTTAACCAAAAATACCAACAAGTCCTAAAATATCATTCGAACTTAGTCGAGGCCTCAAATCACATCAAACGATGCTAAAAATACGAATCACACCCCAATTCAAGCTTAATCAAAACTAACAATTTCCAACTTCTATATTCGATGCCGGAACCTATCAAATCAAGTCTGATTGACCTCAAATTTTGCACACAAGTCATAAATGACATAATGGATCTATTCCAATTTCCAGAATCGAATTCCGACCCTGGTATCAAAAAGTCAACTCTCGATCAAACTTCCAAACTTTCAATTTCCTATTTTCTCCATTTCAAGCTATATTTAAGTACGGTCCTCAAAATAAATATCCGGACACACTCCTAAGTCTGAAATCACCATAAAGAGCTATTGGAACCATCAGAATTTTATTCTGGGGTCGTTTACACATAATTCATCATCCGGTCAATTATTTTAACTTAAGTTTTAAATCTTGGAACTAAGTGTTCCAATTCATTCCGAAATTTCCCCGACAAGTCACATAATCACAATTGAACACAGAATAAGCAGTAAATGGGGGGAATGAGGCTGTAATACTCAAAACGATTGACCGGATCGTTACACGCATGAACTCTCACTTTTAACACAAGGCTTTACTTTTAACCCTACTCACTTTTAATGCAGGGCTCCAAAATTTTTAACTTGTGCTTACTTTTAACACACACGACTTTAATTTTCAATCTATACCTACTTTTAACTATGTTAAGCAGTAATGATGAAGATGTAAAGAAAATATATCAAGTTTTATCAAGAAAATTTAGGCCAAAAGGGAGAATTATTAGGGTTTGCCCTGATTTTTTTTTGACCATATTTGAAATTTTCTTCTACTTAAAGGAAGGGTAGAACATTAATTATAATTGATTTACTTTTATTAAAAGAAAAATATAGATCTCTTCCATATTCGACAGATCCCTTTTCTTACCTCTATAAATTGAGGATTCCTCGTTCATAAAATAAAACAATAGTATTCATAATGTAGTCACTAAAAAGTCTTGTCTAGAAGGACATTATTCTCTCAATAGTTTTTTCTTTTACATTACTTTTCTCATATGTAGGTGTCAATTGACCAAGTCATATTAAAATATTATCTTTTGATAAATTTCTCCTTTGTTATCTGTTTTATCGTCACCAAGGTTTGATTTGTTAATTCTGCATGATGCTAAAAAGTGGTATCAGAGCGAGGTTGAAGACAGGTTAAGGAATTTAGATCAAGCAATGGCCAATTTCATGATAATGAAGATGTTTGTCAACAAAAAAAAACATTGTCCGTAATACTACATGTGGAGACAATATTTTCAATCATATTTTCAATATTTCTGCCGCTAAATTTTAAAAACAAAAACCATTTTTAACTCATTCTTATGAGCTCCAATTTTCAACTCATACTTAATTTTAGTGCATGAACTCTCACTCTTAACCCTGCTCACTTTTAACGCAGGGCTTGACTTTTAAACCTGCTGACTTTTAATTCAGAGCTCCAAAAATTTTAACTCGTGCTTAATTTTAACACACACGACTTCAATTTTCAATCTGTACCTACTTTTAACTATGTCAAGCAATAATGATGAAGATGTGAAGAAAACATATCAAGTTTTATCAAGAAAATTTAGGCCAAAAGGGAGAATTATTAGGGTTTGCCCTGATTTTCATACCATATTTGAATATTTCTTTTACTTGAAGGAATGACAAAATATTTACCATAATTGATTTACTTTTCCTAAAAGGAAAAAATATATCTCTTCTATATTCGACAGATCCCTTCCTTGGAAAAAAAAGTTATGAGCCTATACAAATTAAGGATATCTCCTTCACACAATAACATAATATTATCCACAATGTAGTCATTAAGATAGTCTTGAGATTATTCTCTCAATAGTTTTTCTTTCATATTAGTTTTCTCATATGTAGCTCAATTGATCAAATCATATTACAATATATTTCTCATATTTTATTTATCGTCACTAAGGTTTTCTTTGTTAGCTTTTGCACGATGCCTTGTTATTTCAATCCCAGCACCAAGATATTTTTGCTGGCAAAGTGTTATGCACTGCTATGATGACATCATCTTATGTTCTAGAACTCGATTCCGTGTTCCGAGGCCTTCAAAACCTCATTTATTCCTCCTCGATTTATGTGTGCAATCCGGGCGTGTTTCCGGAAAGCTTTTATGTGGAAAGTTGATAAAAATAATAATTTTTACCTTTAAAAGTTGATTTAGTTGACTTCGATCAACGTTTTGAGTAAACGGACCCGAACTTGTGTTTTGAAAGTCCCGGTGGGTCCGTATCAAAATATGGGACCTGGGCGTATGCACGTAATCGAACTCCAAGGTCTCTAACTCGAGAAATAAATTTTTGATAAAAATTGAAAGAGTAAAAATTAAATGGCTTTAAGAATTTGGTTAATTGTTGATCTTGTTAGTATCGGGCCCGTATTTTGATTCCGGATCCCGGCACAGGTCCAAAATAATATTTATACCTTATCTGTGAAATTTGGTGAGAAACGGAATCGATTTGACGTGATTCGGACGTCCGGTTGTGAAAATGGAATTTCAAGGTGTTCTTAAGAATTTTATGTGATTTGGTGCTAAATTTGTAGTTCTAGGTGTTATTTTGGCGATTTGATCACACGAGCAAGTTCGTATGATGTTGTAAGACTTGTGTGCATGTCTGGTTTGGAGCCCCGAGGGCTCTGGTAAGTTTCGAATAGGCTACAAAGTGATTTGAACTTAGGAAATTTTGCTGGTATGCTTCAGGTCTGCAGACATCGCAATTGCGAGGTGTGGCTCGCAAATGCGAGCCTTGCATTTGCGAAGAAAGTTCGCATTTGCAAGCAGTAGGGCTGGGAGGGGACCTTCGCAATTGCGAAGCTCAGTATCGCAATTGCGATCAGCACTGGTCGCATTTGCGAACAATTGTTCGCATTTGCGATGTTAGTAGGCCCAGGTCAGTCTTCGCATTTAGAAGTGAAGTTCACATTTGCGGGGTTCGCAATCGCAAAAGCGATACCTGCAACTGGTCAAAATGATTTTGGACGGAAATTTTCATTCATTCTTTAATTTTTCACAACCTAAAACACAAGAGGCGATTTTCCAAAGACTCCTTCTTTCCCAAATCATATGTAAGTGATTCTTAACTAGTTTCTTTCGATCTTTCACTTCATTTTACAAGATTTAAACCTAGAATCTAAGGTTTTCATGGTAGAATTGGGGATTTTTGGGTAGAAACTAGGGATTTCAAAATTTGGGAATTTAGACCTCAAATTGAAGTCGGATTCCAAAACCAATTGTATATCCGGGCTCGGGAGTGAATGAGTTATTGGATTTTCGTCCGAATTTCGGGTTTGGACCAAGCGGGCCCGGGTGTTGACTTTTTCACAAATTGCCTAAATTGAATTCCTTGCAATCGTAGGTAGTTCCTAAGGCTTAAATTAAATTGTTTGGTTGGTAATTTGCTAGATTCTATTGGTCCGGAGGCTTGTGTGAAGGGAAAAGCTGTGATTGAGCTTTGAGTTTGGCCATGGAGCGAGGTAAGTGTTGTGTCTAACTTTGACTCGAGGGACTAGGAACCTTTGACTTAATTGCTATGTGAAAATCCATGTGAGTGGCGTATAAGTGAGGTAGCGAGTATCTATGCGCCGCCAATTTATCTGTTTTGCATGTTTTCTTCCCGTTCATAATATATTGTGTCCTGCCTTAACTGCTACATGCTTCACTGGTATTTTCATGCTTAATTGCTACTTGTCAGACATTGTTTTTCATTGTTGAAGGTATTAGCTATTCCTTAGTTTCATTGTCTCATATTATTGGCTCAAGTCGGCTTATCGGTGTTTTATGGTATATTTTGGATTGGTTTCGCTGAGTAGTATAATTTGAGTGAAGTTTCATAATTGTACAACTTTCCGTTTGCTTTAGTTTAAGGTTTAAATATTGTGGAGAGTTTTGAGTTAAATTATGAAATTCATGTTCTTATTGTGTGATTAGTACTAATATGGTGGGATCAGTTTGCACGTCGCAACAGGAGTAATAAGGGCGATATATTGAGGAGGAATAAGGGTGACATGCTATTATATGGTGGGATCGGGTTGCGCGCCGCAACAGGAGGAATAAGGGTAATATATTGAGGAGGAATAAGGGAGAATTGCTATTGTACGGTTGGATCGGGTTTCATGCCGCAACAGGAGGAATAAGGGTGAATGTTCATATCGATATTGATTATATGGTGGGATCGGAATGCGCGTCGCATCAGTGTATGTGTTTATGCATCTTTCTTCTACTGTGCAAGTTATTCTGTAGTTTTGCGTTTCACTTAATGGTTGGTTACAGCTGGGTATTGATGAGATACTTGAGTTCTGTATTCATTCCTTGCAAGTTACTATTTTATTATGTTCTGTTCTTCTTTCTGCTTTTATTATACAGTATATGCAGGTTATATTGTAAATGCCCCGCCGTAGCCTCGTCACTACCTCGTCGAGGTTAGGCTCGGCACTTACCAGTACATGTGGTCGGTTGTATTGATACTGCACTCTGCACTTTCTGTGCAGATTTTGGAGCAGGTTGTGGCTAATCGAGAGGTCGGTTGCAGATACATCCAACTAGGAGACCCAAGGTAGTCCTACTGGCATCCGCAGGCCCTGATGTCCCCTTCTACCTCTCTACATTACTATTTTCTTTATTTTCAAAACAGTTGTAATTTCTTTCGGACTGATGTTTGTAGATAATCATAGTACGTTCGTGGATTGTGACACCGGATTCTGGGTAGTAGTAGTAATAGTTCTAGCAATAGTTTATAAACAAAGAAGCTGTTTACTTACTTCCGCAGTTATGATCACTTGTTTTAACTTGTTTACTTTTATTCACTGAATCGTAAAGGGAATTGGTTAGTAATACTCTAACGTTAGCTTGCCTAACAAGTGTGATGTTAGGCGCCATCACGGTCCCGATGGTGGGAATTTCGGGTCGTGACAACTGCATAGTTAAACTTTGTTCAAGAGCCAGTTTGGAACTTTGTTCAAAATAGAACCAAAGGGGATGCAAGCTGCCAATTGTTATTGATTACCTGAAATAGTTAGCGGAAAATCAAGACATGATTGCTGATCAGTTTGTTAAATGTAGAGCGGAAAAGTTTCATATGTGAAGAACAGAGAGCGGATTTGATTTCATTGGATGGTAAAAATCAGAGATAAGTAAAATGGTGACACTAATCGAGATATTTTGGTTCCTCCCTCTCCAAGTGTGATTCGTAAATTATATTGTTTTTTTTTTTTTTTTTGTGAATGAGTAATTAAAAATTAAAATGAGGTTGATAAACATGCAGTTGATCCGAGCAACAATAAGCATACCACTAATTTCACTTCTTCTTACCACAGTTCCAGAAGCTTACAGTAGAGATGCCAAACTGTTCTTCCAGCCTAAGGACATCGTTAACATGCGTGGAGGAGGTATGATGCTAAGCCCAAACATCTCCTTTAGAGCAGGCGCCTGCTCAGAGAACTTAATCAGCTTTGCAACAATGGCAGCACTCTCCATCACGTGATTCATATCTGTGTCGCTCCACAGACGATGAATCAGTTGGTGTCTCCTCCTTTTGGAGCTTAACTTTATGCCCCATTTATGGAAGATCTCATTTCTCTCATCTCCTGGAAACCTTTTATATATGAGCCTGCTTAGCATAGCTCTCTCACGGCGAAGAGCTTTAAGGCTGTAATTAGAGAAAAGATAATTTGATTCAAATTATCAGATGATACACAGGTGCAATATATCAAGATTTGATATATAGCATTAGGTCAAGCTATTAATTTACCAGCCTATATGGTTCAAACACATTAAAAGGGTATCAAGAATTAAAAAACTCTGATCTAATTTACATGAATGCATGAGGGGAGTGTATAAAAATACAAAGGAGACAAAACATATTAAACGAGTGTAGAGGAGAGCAGCAAGGTGCAAATTTACCTTGACGCAAGACCGACTGTCTGACCACCTTGAAAAGCTGAATTTCCTTTGAGAAATGTCTCCTTGAGGAATGAAAGTCTTCTAACCTCGACCTCCATGTAAATAGAGTCCAAAGGGTCACCTTTAAACAGCAGGAAGAAATATGTCCTGTGGATCAACGAAATATGGCAAGTCTGCCAAAGTTCAATAATCCTTTTTTGCAGCTTCCCAAATTCAAGAGGCCAATCTGAAGGAACTTCCAATGAGAGTGGCATAGGATCCAATCCGACATTTTTTATATTCCTTTTCGACTTCCCAGAATCTTGAGCCTAGCACAGATATCAGGATGCATCTAATGAGGACAAAGTTCAGGATAAAGACCAGCTTTTCCAAGTGATTGCTCCGGTCTATGATGTTGTTTATTGACATTGAATTTCTCTAGTAAAGATATTTAAAGAGAGCGAGAACATTCTGACATCAGTTAATAAGGAAAAGGCTTGGCAGACGCATCAATCCAAAAATTCAACCAATTGCTAAAATAAAGTTGCCACAAACAGAGTAAAAGCAAACTAACAAGAGAGTCTAATTTATGATCTCTGCATGCACTGATCTAGCTGAATAACTATTTTCTGCCACTGCCGGCAATAACCACAAACATGGAAGAGAAGAAAGTGGATATGCAAGCATTATCTGCCACTAAATTGACCACAGCAAAATGGCACGCACAAGGTAAGTTCTGCATATCTAACTGTAAAGCCATGCAAACAAAACTTACAGGAAGAAAACAAACAAGGTACCCTAAACAAGCTTAAGTAGGAATGAATATAGTCCAGACCTGATTGTGCAGTTGATTATCATACTCAAGCTTAGCCATCTCCTTCAGGCCTGCCACAGAAGTGTCAACACTCGGGATATCCTCATCTCCAGGAGCATTGCTGCCACTTTTGAGCTCATCTATGAAAGTGCTACAGTTAGAGGACTGTGAATTGTTTCTTGACAATTTAGGTCTGGTTTTCCCGTAAATTAATGGAGGATATTTCCAGTGCTTCCTTTGGAGGCCTTGCTCGTCAGTTGGGGTAGTCTCTCTTTGTTCTACTATCCCAGATTCAGGTGAAAACGAGCCAATCATAAGATTTTCTCTAGAGCTCCTGCTTCTTGTTAATTTCATGTTTATATAGCCTGATATACTTGTTGAAAGGGCACATGGAGATGAATCAAGAGGGTGAAATCTGGCAAGAGAATCTGTAGTCTTCTGTATGTCATGCATTTTCTGCTCCAATGGCCCATGAGGAAAGCAATTTCTAGTGCTGCTAGCTTGTCCATGAGACAGTGGTGATAGCTCCCTATGGTCAACATGTCCATTGCTGGAAGGAGGAGATATTCTTTCTCCATTCTCATAGTTTGATAAGCTAAAGGATTCAAAGGTTCTATTTCCACCAAGCTCATCCACCTCAATACATTGAACTTCCTTGCAAAAATCATCAGAATCTTCTCCTGTCACAAAAGCGAAATTTTTGCTCCTTTGATATCGATCAGGCAAACCAAAGTTGCCACTACATTGAGTAGGTATAGCATAGGATGTGACATCACTTTCACTGTCCCTGTTATATGACTCAGCTTTAGCTATTGAGTCAGATACTGAGCATTCATCTCCAAACATGCTCCCTTCTAGTGATTTAGGAAGTAGACTTGATGCACCCTGAAAAGTTTGAGAGATATAAGCAACAAATGAAGGACAGCTCGAATGTCTAACTCAATCGCAAGACATTATACAAACCCTTTGGCTGGAAATTTTATCATTTCCAAACATCCGCAGCAAATCCTCAACCCGGGATTGAGCAAGATTACGCTGCTTAGTTAATTCCCTCATTTCATTCTCTAACTGCATATAGAACCACATAAACCAAGTGAATATTCTATAAACAAAATAATGTCAGATCGAACTGAGCTCCACATGATAGATAGTATAGTGATTTACTTTCATAAGTAACTGCCAAAGAAACCAACTTTTCCAGATTGGACAGGAAATATTGTCACTAGAAATGTTCAATTTACGAAAACATTTGCATATACTGCTAAAACCTGAAATAAGGATGCTTTCATCTGACTAAATGTAAAATAAAATTGGCAAAATACATAAAGACCCCATTAAACTTTCCAAAAAACAGGTTTGAGCACTTCAACTAAACGGGTGTTCTTTCACCCTCCTAAACGTATTTGAAATGAATAATTTTCCACCCTAATAGCTGATGTGGCGAAAACATAAAAATAAAAAAATAATTAAGCGCGTAAAAGGTGGGGCCCTTTCTTTTCTATTCTTCAGATCTCTTTAGTCGGTACTTGATCGGCGTCACGTAGGGCATTTGCTGCCGTTGAGGTGAAGAATTTTGGTGGTGGGTCCAGGTCCAGCTCATCTTCCAGTTCCGGTTCGGGTTCACCGGTTCTGTCTGTATCACTGAGCATTTCGCCGCCGGTGAGTTTGAGTCCGAAAAGCTTAATGCCTAAGTCACCGGAACTGGTCGCTATTCATACTTCTCCACCACCTCAGTATTCTCCTCCGCCTCCGCCTCCGCCTCCGCTTCTGCCGCGAGCAAATTTTGTGCCGATATTAGTCATGGGGAATGAATCTGATTCACCATCTCCTCCTAGCTCATCATCACCGGAGAGATATTCAAGCAGAAGCATTGACTCTTCGCCCCGAAGTTTCAATGTTTGGGATCAGAATCTTGAATCTCCAGCGAGAATCACCAATAAGATACAGCAGATTGAGCCAGTTTCCATTGCCCCACCACCACCGCCGCCACTGCCTCTTTCGATTAGTATTCCAGCTAGTGTACCGCCTCTGCCTTCGCCACCACCATGTAAAAATTGGGATAGTCCAGAAACTCCAACGCCACCATCTAAGCCTCCAGTTCTTGTAACTCCTTTAAAGCCTATAGCACTTGAAAGTCCAGTATTGACATGGTTTTGACATGGCGCGCGTGTAAAACACCTCATATTGTGAGACTGGCATTATTGTTTCAGGTAGGAAAATAATTCACTTCAAATGCCTTTAGGGGTAAAAGAACACCCGTTTAGTTTCTCTGTTGAAATCTGTTTTTTGGACAAGTTTAATGGGGTCTTTTTGTATTTTGCCAATAAGATTTTACTTTATAAAAGAATTGAGTTATTCATTGAACTACACAAATTTTAAATATTGATGTTATGTTTTTCTATCAGACTAACTTTTCAACCGTTATTTTAATATTTTATTTTACTATCATTGGTAGAACAGAGAAATCAAACTAACATGTGTCTTCCATGTCAAGTCAAATACTATCATATAAGATGAGACAAGTGAAGTACTTTATTAACTGGAAAAGTGATTTCAATACTTTGTCAAAAGCATGGGATATGCAGAGAAGCCTTTTATCAGAAGCATCGGGATATGCAGAAAACAAAACATGTCTGAGTTTCCAGACATCGTACAACTCCTGTTGGCTTTTGCTAAATTGCAAGCACACGAACAAGAGTCTTTAGGAAGAAAGAAGGATCACCTTTTCAATCTGCTGATCTTTCTTCCTCAGCAATACCACATGATCACAAGTAGTTATAGGAGTTCTTATTTCGCTTTCTAATCTAGCTAACTCTTTCTGTAGATGCTTCACCAAGGCCTTGTCGGACATGACTACATTGACCTGTGCATTAGTGGTCACTTCTTTTGCGCAGCTGGCAAATAAAAGTGTATTTCGAGATTGCTCAACATGACTCTGTGCTGGGCTCAGGGTGCAAATAATGGCAGTTCTCGCGTTGCCTCCTAACGCAGGTTGAAGGATACGTGTTAGCTTAGAGTCCCTGTAGTTCACATGCCCATGTCTTTCCATGCTGCAATTAATCAACATAGATACACAAAGATGTGCTTCAGACCAAGGAAGTAGGAAAACAGACTATGAACCAAATACACTGTTATTGCATGTATAAACAGCTAATAGAGAGTGAAAGAAGGAACGACTCATCCATGGTTTAGATAAATGTTGATACTATGAAAATTTACATAAAACAACGTAATACTAAGATATTAGTAGCTTAAAGTTTAACCTCACTAGTCTGTGGGATATGCAAAGGTGACATCCCCAACATGAATTGTGGAATACTGACCACAGAAATCTGGTACATACTTAACCATTCATATATAGTTTCATCAACTAATGATATTGCACCCTATCAGGAAGGTGATTTAAGAGAGAAGCAATCAACCTGAGCTTGCGAATGACAGTTCCTAGGGTCAGTAAACTGCGATTAATATGACAGCCTTCTTTCAGTCTTTGCCCAACAGACAGCGCCTGAGATGCACGTTCACTTCCCGCCAGATCAACAAAGTTCTTCATTCAAAGATCATAAACCTTCCATCAGGAGGTCATGTGTTGATGCCCCAAAAAATATCATAAAGGAAATTAATTGACAGGTACCACACTCGCAGCAAGAGTTGTTTTGTTCTCCTTCCCTATAAACTCACGAGCTGAACTTTCAATTGTCTGAAGAAAGCAAAACCAAAAGAGTCCAGTTCATAAGTCTTTCCTCCTGGATCATGTATCACACAATTCACAGGAAATTGTTCAAGACAGAGAGAGAACAGGGGCATACCAATCTTAGAATTTGATGAGACCTGGAACTAGCTAAGTTAAGATAGGTCTCCCCGGTTTGTCTTTGAGCTGCAAAGGGCCACAAAACTTGTGATACATGGAGAAACTAATTTTGGTGCCACCTGCTAGACATTGATAGAATCTAAAAGAGATGGGGTAATACACCTGCCTTCACAGATGGATAAGAGCTCTTTGAGATGATCCCAGCCCCGTAAAGTTTCTTCTGTGAGTTTCTCAATGATGGTCCCTTTCTGCAGAACTCATAATTATTAGAAATTATTTGGAGTTTTTCGATGACAGTTCTTGTGTGCAGAACTAGAAATTATTGTGTCTTTTACACATGCTGCAAAACATAGAAATAGAAACCCACCTCAGGATCATCGAGCATTCTTAGCGGAGTACTATCTGAACTGAGGAGGTCTCTAACAACTTCGTTGTAAATCTCCATAGCAGAAAACTTTAAAACAAAAGATCTTTCTTCATGCTGGACAGAAAAAGGAAATATTACCTTTGCAAAAGCTCAAGGAACAAGCAAATAAAGAAGAAATACAATTTAGTATTTACAGCTGAACATACCCAATGCAAAGCAAATATAATGCCATTTAGTAATGAGATGCAACACATGTAGTCAAAAAGATTTACCCTTTTCATGTAGTCGTATATATCTGCCACTGTATACTCAGTAATTCCATTCATGGTGTATGTCTTTCCGCTGCTTGTTTGTCCATACGCAAAGATAGTTGCTGAAATAATATGTTTAGATTGTTGTAATGGATAAGATGTCTTTCACTTTATAAGGAGATGAAAATAAGAATATAAAGACATATAAAAAGAACACTCACAGTTGATTCCCCTGACAACTGAAAGGGCAATATCCTTTGTTCCTCCTTCGTACACTTCCCTTGTTGTGCAGTCTCCCCTAAACACTTTGTCTATTTTCAGGGGGAAAACAACAATAAGATAGAGGAAAAATAACATCTGTTACAATGGCAAATCATTTTCATATGGTACTTGAGATCTAACCCTTACATAGCTCTCAATGATCACATTCTCCATTGTGAATTAAGAGTAACAGTAAGTCTAAATGCAAAGGCTTGAAATGGGCAGTTTTCTTACCGAAAGTATAAGCAGTTGGAAGTCCAGACCTCTCCTGGAAACTGTTCCTATAGAAAATGGTGGTTTCATTAATGCATTCCCAATCAGAAGCTTCATTCCTTGCAATTTCCTTTTCACTCAGAGGCCTCAACCTCACCAAAACCAGAATCTTCTCTTCACCACTCAGTGCCGTCCCTTGCATTTTCTCCCACTTCATCTGTTCTTCACCACCAATAGCCCCCATGTCTACTTTTATCCAATCCTCTCTTTCTAAAAACTCATGTCATACTAATAACAACAACATCATGATTCAGGATCACCAAAGGAAACGTCAAAGCAAGCACAACTCTCTCATATTGCTGCTAACAGAAGAGTAAAGACAGTTAGCATGCTGCAATATTAGTTATGCTTGTGAAGAAAAACAACAATGATCAATCAAACTAGAGTTATTATACCCAGAAGACCTAACATAGAAAGTACTAAACAACTTATACCACACAATTACAAAGGTTAACTAATGCTTGCGAAGACGATTTACGAGTATAGGACTTAAAGGTAGTGGGTGCATCTCTTATCACATGGAGTGTACGTAATTCAAAAATATTCTTTAAATTTTCTATATAATAATAATAATATAATAATAATAATAATAATATAATAATAATAATACAACAACAACAACAAAAAACCTAGTATAATGCCACGAGTGGGGAATAATAATAATAATAATAATAATAATAATAATAATAATAATAATAATAATAATAATAATAATAATAATAAATGGATCTAATGGACGCAAATGCACTCATTACATACATATTGGATCCACATCTTAAGTTAGTGTAATTAAACACTTTGTATAAACTTTGGTGTTAAGTTCTTCAAATTAAGCATAAATTACATGAGAAGCATAAAAAAGACATGGTAATTTTGCTTAATGGGGACCAATGTAGGGACCCAAATCTGTTTCAAGACCAAGTTAGTGACTGTGAAGCTGGGAAAATTTTAAACACGAGTGGACCCTGACACGGCAACAATACAAAAGCATGTATATCAAACAGTGAATAGAGAAGTAATATTGAAAGAGAGTGCATCCACCTTCTGTGTCGTTATCACTGAAGGTAGTGAATGTAGTGATAGATAAGGGTTGCAATTGGACGGTCAGAATCCACCGTGCTTCAATTCTAGTGCTGAATATTTCAACCAAAAAGGAAAAAAACCGAAGCAAACAGAGATGTCATGTTAACTACCAGAATTACTAAATCCTCTTTACACATACACAAAATCTAAGATTTCAAAAGTGAGGAAACCATCAGCTTCATTTTTAATAACAGTTCAAAAACAAAAACAATTACGTCTCAATTCTAATTTAGTTGTTTAATCCGCCCTATTTGTCAAGTTTCATTTCAAAAGTTGAACCACGGAGAAGTTTCATAAAGTCCAACAGTTAACAAAATGATGCGGCTTGATCGAGTTTCAGATATAGTCTAAGAAAAACAACAAAAATCAGCTTGAGAAAAAATATTTTTCAACTATAAATTTGAAATCAAGGGTGAACTTTGAAGCTTAGAGAAACCGAAGCATCGTTCATCGATGATGATCATGATGAAGCTTTAAACGTTAAATACAGCTAGTTAAATTGAAAAATTAAACGAAAGGGAAAACATGAATAGCGAAAAAAAAAAAATTGCAGAGCAAAATACTACCAGAAAGAGTACAGACAGATACAACTAAGGAACGAAAACTCAATGGGTTCAACTATAAATTCGAATCAATTGTGAACTTGAATATAAGTGTACCTGAAGTTTCGTTTTCAGTTCATGATGATTAAATTTTACGCGTCAAATGCAGTCAATAAGTTGAAAGATGAGAGTTGAAAAACAGAATGTAGCCAAAAAAAAAAAAAAAACGCAACAATTTATCAGATAGAACAGTAAGAAATTTGGTGGAGCTTTACCTCCATTTTCAAATTCTCCTAGAAAAATAGACAGAAATGCACACCTATAGAACAAATCCTCTCTCTCTCTCTCTCTCTCTCTCTCTCACACACACACACACACACACACAGCGTTCAGTGTTCACTTGTGTGAACTACATAGATCATTAATCGGAGGGAGAAGTAGTTTTATTTTTGCAGTGGTGCAGCGCAACGGCTTTTTTCGTGGGACGAGGTGCGGACGAGGTGTAATGACAGATTTACCCTCACTTTATTTTAAAAAAAGGTCTAGAAACGAGACACCAATGCCACGTGGCACGTAAATATCGGTGCATAAATTCCATGCGTTTAATAAGCAGACGAAGTGTCACTTTTTAATTACAGTTTGTTTGGGACTAGGGACCGCTGTGGGCCTTTTTTTTTCCTTCTCATTTTCGTTATTATTCCTTCTCAATTTCCTATTAAACAGAACAAATTAAATATTTATTGTTCTCTGTGTCATTTTATATGACTATTTTGCTAAGTATTATGTATTAAAAAAAAGACATTTATAACACATAAACTATGTTTACATAACTATATTAATCATACGAATAGAATTATAGTCTATCATTAGTAGGGGTGGGTTTAGAAATTAAAGTTGATGGATTAAAATTTTCAAATTCTAGTATTAAATTTATTGTACTTTTGACATTATATGGTAAAAGGTTTAATATTTGTTAAAATCTCCTAACTTTTACATATATATTTCTGGGCAAAATGGCCTAAGTGACACATATACTTGTGCCACTTTGTCATGTCGGTCCTCCTACTTCACTTTTTTTCATCCAGACACTTTAACTTGTTCAAAATTTATATTTTAAACCCCTCTGACCGTGTGTGTATCTCACTTGCTTGACGTGGATGATACATCATATTCCACGTTATTTTTTTATATTTTATCTACTAAAATCACTTATTATACACTATTTCCTTAAAGAAAAAGAAAAAGAAAATCATTCTCAACCGGTGGCAAATAGGGGTGGGCATCGGTCGGTTCGGTTCGGTTGTGAATATTATCGGTTCTTCATATCGGTTATCGATTTATAAATATACTAAACCGATAACCGAACCGATAAGATATCGGTTATCGGGTATCGGTTAGTCGGTTATCAATCCTTATCGGTTTACCCGATAAGAATAAAAACTATCCAAAAATTTATTATAAAAATCGTGACCATACTATTAAGAGAAAGAAATTGAATTTTTGCTCTTAAGAGAAGAGGCATTAAATTTCAACTTAGAAAATAAAACTTTCTTTGCATTTGAAAATCTCAATGAATGATCACAATTTTCAAAGTTATAAGTTAATAGGAGTAAGAGATAAGACATTCAACAACCTAATCTTACTAACTATCTCTCTGCGGACGGGCATAATTTATTGGAAAATAATAAAATCCTAATCTTGTAAATACTAAAGAATCAGTGCAACAAAAGAAACAAATAGAAAAACTAAAAATTTGAACAAGTAATTCTCTAAAGTTTAAAACTAAAATCCTAATTGAAAAATTAAAATGAGAAATTCAGAAAAGATTAAAACTTACTCTAAGGATTAAGGTCAGAAGATGAAGAGTAACTACCGAGAGAATTGAGACAATGAAGCCATAAGGTGGTTTTATATACTTAGTGGATAAAATTATAATTTTGATAAAGCTTACTGGGCTATCGGTTAAACCGTTAATAAAATTGGGCAAATCGATACCCGAACCGATAACCCATTAGTCAAATAACATTAAACCGTTATCGAACTATTTACCCAATAACCCAATACCGATAATCCAATGGCATTTTATCGGTTCGATTTATCGGTTATACCCGAGATATGCCCAACCCTAGTGATAGAGACTTCTGGGACTCGAGGTCAGAATTCTTTGAGTTGCAAGCATAAGGAATTTTGAGTCTTCATAGTCTAGCTTATCATTTATTAGTACAGTTGCTGCCTCATTACAAAATGAGAGATGAAAAAGGAAAGAGCTGGCTTTTATCTTTTGATCCATTTTGTCAATTCCATGAATCTCCTCCACGTTCTGCTTCTTCTCAGTTGAAGACCTGGTCTGCTGCTTAAGCCTCTAATTACCCACTTATCATCAGATGTTAAATGCCCGGTTGAAGAAAAGGAATTCATCCTTCTATCTTTCGGCATGTTGAGATGATGGGATTCCCTGGATAGGAGATACATTTTCCCTCTTTTCTTCTAAACAATTACATCTATGGACTCAAAAGCTAATTGAAAAATTACTAATTGAGTTGTTTTTCTTTGTTTTCTTTTTTGGGGAGAAGAAGAAGAAGCGTGGGGGAACGAAAAGGGAGGGGGGTGTTATTTCGAGGGGAGAGGGGAAGAAGAAGATGCGTACAGAGGGGAACGAAAAGGGAGGGGGATGTTGGGGAGTGGGGAAGAAGAAGAAGAAGCGTACATGAGGGGAGGGGGGGGGGGGACAAAAGGGCGGGGGTGTTGTTGGGTGGGGGGCAATGGGGAAGAAGAAGAAGAAGCGTACAGGATGGGGTTTTTGAATTATTATTATTTTTTACTTATTTATTTTTCATTCTTATTTTAATGATTTTTTTTATTTTAATTATTTCGGATCAAAATGTTCATATTCAAGCTCATTATCCGCATCAATTACACCTACACACCTACTTTGTCTAGCTCAACTATTATTTTGTCACATGTGCTTGGTCAATGGTCAGAGGTGTTTAAAATATTTATTTTGAACAAGTTAAAGTGTCTGGATGAAAAAAAGTGAAGTAGAAAGACTGACATAACAAAGTAACACAAGTATAGATGTCATTTAGACCATTCTGCCTATATTTCTGTTACATGTTAAAAACATCGAGTACAATTAAACTCACAAAAACCAAAGCTCCATTCGCCACCATAACATAAAATGGAAGTATACTGCTGACTTTCAATACATAAAGAGTTATTAATATTTTTTAAATAAATTAAAAGAAAAGAGTGTAATATACAATAAGGAAAAAAGTGAAAGTAAATAATCTAACATTTAAAACTAAAGTGACTTTTGCAGAAGTGCTTATGATGGAGTTTTGAATTCAATGACGTATAATGGAAGTAGTAAATTTCAAATTTAGCACTTTCACTTTGGGTTACGTTTCCAAAATTCAAAATTAGCACCATTTGATTTTGAAAAAAAGTTCCCAAAAGAACAAACCAAAATGATTTACCCAAAAAAAGGAGCCTAACCCTAGAGGTCACAAAAGAGATACAAGTATTCTCTTAAAACATCTTTCTCAAAACTTAATTCAAACACAATACTTTTTTTTCAAAAGTATTTTCAAACACTAACCAAAATCTGAATTTAAACTCCGCAAGATTAATTACCGGCTTCTGGTTTTTCTCTAATGTTGTACTTCTCTTTTTTTTTTTGCATGTAAATTAAAGCCCTATAAAAGAAAATATATTCTAGATATTGATTAATTCACCAGTCTTCAGAGAGAAGTACAAGAAGCAAGAGATCTCTCTTCCCAATATCTAATTTGTTATCTGTGTTAGGATTTAGCTGAAAGAAATTCGATGAAAATAAATGTTAAATGCATCACTGGTTGCTGCCATCTTTTAATTAAAATTATCTATGTTGATGGATCTTCTTACTTTTCTTTTCAGTGTTCATTAACTATTGAATATTTCCATAAAGTTTGGACAAAAGTTAGAAATATGGTAGAAGAAGAGTGCCACCAATAATTCACATGGATATATTATGCAAACTAGTATTTTTAAAAGTGGGGCGCGAGGCAGAGCGTAAACCTTGAGGCGTTGGACGTAAGCCCCACTGATCCTTAAAATTTTATATATTAATATAATAAAAATAAATATTAAAAGAAGATAAAATTGTACAAAAATTAAGGAAAAAAAATATAAAGTAAGTGGAAATGATGTATAACTACTTCATCTTGAAATGACAAGGCTCAACAATTGATTAAAAACGAATAAGAATTGTTTAATGAAAAAACTAATCAAATTGTAAAAAAGTAGAAATTTGTAAACTAACTTGAATGAACAAAATAACTTGTAAAGCATATAATGAACTAACTATTTAACTTGAAATTTTAGATAATAGGCTAAATCAATTAAATTTGTAAAGTAAGGCCACAAGTAACCGATTTATCTCAATTTTGCGAATGTAAAATAGATGATTTCAGTGACAATAGTAAGAAAGGATAACAAAATTTATTACAAAGAAAGAAAACTTCTCGTAGATCTTGAATTGCTCGATGTGATTCTTTTGACAATTCCTCGTAAAGGCTAATTGAGCATCATCAACCACGTGTCGCCAGTTATATTATCCACGTGGCGAGTCCATTTTTACTAGTGCAGATAGTTCCTTCACTTTTAAAATGGCTGCTAATGAGTATACGGGAAGTGGTAGAAATTTTAGCTGGAAGAGAAAGCATGTCTAACACTCTTGTCCCAAAATTATAGTGACATGTTTTGAAATTGAAGCGACATTCGCCGTTTCCATTTAATGCTCGAGACAGGTGAAATAACTTGATGGATTCTGACATAAATATCGATTTTCAAGGCAGTGAAGGATCTGTTATGTCACACCTCCTTTTTTTCGAGGGAATAAGGAGTTTTTTCAATTAAAGTGACATCAATTGAAATGTGATTATTTTATTAATTTAGAGTCGTCACTTGGGATAATTTATGGTGTCTCAAGTCACCGATTTATTATAAAATCCCAAACCGAGGAAATTGACTCTATTTGTACGGTCCGCGAATACAGAAGATCGGGTAAGGAATTCTGTTAACCCGGAAGAAGGTGTGAGGCACTCCCGAGTTCCGTGGATTTAGCACGGTCGCTCAACTATTAATAATTGGCCTAATTATTTGATAATTACATATTTAGGAACTATTGTGCATTTTTAGCTTTCTAACCGCTTATAATAGAATTTTAATTGCTTTTAGGATTTATGAAATTTATTTAAATAACTCGCGATATCGCGCACTTATTGTTTTTGTACATATTGCGAATCGCGTCACGTAAAACGCACCCGCGATTTACAACATATTTTTTTTTAATTATTATTATTATTATTATTATTAGTATTATTATTATTATTATTATTATTATTCGAAGTTGTGGTCGAGTCGCGTGAAACGCGCACTCGAATTGGGATTTATCTATCTTGACTATGCCACGGGAACCGTACCCATAGTCACGATGATATATTTAATTAACGCGCCTTAAAGCAAGCTACGATGTTCATAATTATTTTCCTAAGTTTCGGATTATCGTGAGGCTTAAGAGTTATACATTCTTCTAACTTAACACCACTCATGGCATATTCTTATTCCTTGCCAAGAAAGAAACAACTCCAATTTTTTCATCTATCCAATTTAATAACTCACTTAAATCACCACTTCAACATGCTAAAACAAAGACAACGTAACATAACCCTATAAGTAAGAAAACTAAATCAAAGTCTATAGCGTATTTAACAGAAATCGTCCAACCAAACTTACGTGTATTCAAACGAATTAATCTTTAAAACCAATATATAACCCAAATAATACGCAATCAGTACACAATTAATACGAAAGAGATTAAGTATTTTCCATAAAGCTAATGGAATCCGTCACGAGCAAATAAAAACACTAATATATCAAAGCAAGTGTACACTTAAAATGTAAATAAATACTGAGAAAGATAGATTCGAATGGACCTTTATATTGATGAATAAAGCTGAAAATTTACAACTCAGTCGGAATAACAAAACAACAATCGCTGGACTGAAACGCCGAAATCGCGAACCGAAACCTTGAATCGGCACTGGAATCAATCTCGGCTCAAAATTCGATATACATTCTACGTTCACTTTCACACTGAAGCTTGAAAGGAAAAGTCAATTAAGAGAAATTCATAGCTATCTCCCGCAGGCTATTCTTTAGATCGTTCCACTAAAACGAGATAGTTTTGTGGCTTTGAGCTGCTGCATTTTTGTTGCTCATTTCCCCTTTAATGTGATTGTGCTTTTAAATCCCTTTTTCATTGTCACGTCCCTCCCTTCCTCTCTATCTATGTGTGAATGTGTCAAGAGAATATCTGAAATATCCAAATAGCAAAACGTGAACCTCTGTCTTGAAATTGAAGACCAAAATCGAGAAAGAGTTGATCGTTGACTGTTGCTCTTTTTTGGGAAAAATCTGAAGGGTGTCGCCTGTTTTTGTCAAGAATGGGTGAGGTCCTGCCTTTTTTTCTCTTGTGTGTTTTTCGGTGCGGCTTAAGTTTAGGAGATGGAGATTAGGTTTTTGTTTATATTATATTGGGGTTTATATTTGGATGTTGGAATTAATAGTGGCCCTTGGATGAAAGTAGATCAATGGCTATGATTAAGGGAGGGGTTTGATGGGTGAGAAAATGATTTGGGCTAAAAGGAATTGGAAAGAATGGGCCTTTGTCTTGCTGAGCCACTAAAATTCAAAAATGAGCTCCCAATTAGCCCAATTTCAATTCTTTCTCGTTGAACAAAAAATAAAAATAAAAATACTACAAAAATATACTAATTAATCTTAGTTAATAAGAATAAGCTATTAAAGTGAACTATATATTAAAATGAAAATATTTTTGGTATTTTTTAAATGTTATAAAAGGTAGAGAAAACTATGTTAAAGAAATGGTAAAAATGAAAATATTATCATTATAAAATACTAATAAGCTTAAATAAATAAAAAAAAGATATATAATAAGAGAAGAAATATTATAAAACTATTTTTGTGTTTTTAAACTTATGTTTTAAAATTAAAATTAAAAGTTGACTGAAATCCTATTAAAATGAAAATAAGTAAATACTTTTAAA
>NC_031991.1:36709043-36742948 GCF_001879085.1 Nicotiana attenuata
TAGTTACTTGTTTTCTCGGTGAGTCATATTATTGTGTACTTGTTGTCTTATGAATTCGTATAAATTGTTGCTTTGTTGGAGTAAATTTCATTTGGAAGAACTGTTGATTTAATGAAATGGGAGCGGGTGGTACGCCTACCACGAGATTTAATGAAATGGGAGCGGGTGGTACGCCTACCACGGAAACATTGAGAAATGGGATCGGGTTGCACGCCCGCAACGAGATGTGTACAGACAGTGAAATCTGCTTTTATCCTCCTTATCCGTGTTAGAGATAATTTATTGATGTTCCTTATTATTCTCTTTAATTTTCGTATTATCTGCTATCCCCGAAGCATGTTCCCTTCCCATTTAAAATAGTTATTATTGTTATTTTCCCGCTATAGATATATATTTATAACTGCACAGGTTTATGTGATAGTCTTGTCTAGCCTCGTCACTACTTCGCCAGGGTTAGGCGAGGCACTTACCAGCACATGGGGTCGGTTGTGCTGATGCTACACTCTGTGCATCTTTTTGCACATATCTAGGTGTTGGAGCAGCATTTGAGTAGCAATAGCATTCTGGGAGCGAGCTTCCAGTCCAGGGGCATTCGAGGTAGCCTTGCTGACGTCCGCAGGCCTGGAGTCCCTTTCTATTTTATTCTGTTTGTTATCATTTGTACCGAAGCAGACAGTCTTATATTTCATTCAAACCTTGTATTTAGTATTCTCTAGACGTTCTTGAGTATTGTGACACCAGTCTTGGGTAGAGGATTTTGTTAAACTTCCGCATTTCTTTTAGTTAATCATATTTGAGACTTCCGCTTATTTATTAAATGCTTTATTGTTGCTAATATTGTCAAAGTTCGTTAAAAGAGGTAGTTGTTAATTGGCTTGCCTAGCTCCCATTAGTAGGCGCCATCACGACTTCCGAGGGTGAAAAATTCGGGTCGTGACACTTTCAGAGACTTAGGAGAAAGCAAACAAATATAACAGCATGTTCGAAACAACAGAGTAAAGAAACTGATTTGAAACATAGTGAGAAACAGTAGAGGAAAACATGTTTAAGAAAAACCTGGGACTTAAACAAGTTCAGAAGAGAAAAGAGATAGTATAATACTTAAGAAAAACAGTAGAAGAAACATATTTAAAGGGAACTCAAACAAGGTCCAGTAAAACAGTAACACTTAAGAACATGGTAGAGAAATACAGTAGAAGAACACGAGAGCACCGGAACAGTATAGCAAAAGAACATACAGTAAAACACACTGGGATAAACATGTGAGATCATGGTATAGAAACATAGTAGAAAAAAGAACGGAGCACAGTAGGAGAACATGCAACACAAAAACACAGTAGAGGACATGCGTGGTAGAAAAGAAGACATAAGAACATAGTATATCCAAATACACACAAAGAAAAGAAAAGGAAAAGTCAGAGAAATAACTTAAGTTTTTCAGAAAACCCTGAAGCGAAAAGAAGCAATTTTTGAAAGGAAAATTAGGGAAAACGTTTGAAAACTCAGGTAGAGCACAGACATGTAACAAATCTAAGAAAAACAGAGAAAACCTCGAATAGCTAGGGTTTCAGAGGAACCCTAGAATGTGAAAGGCTTGGAAAAGGTCCGATCTAAGTCGGATAAGCTAGAACCAGGCTCAAAATGCTTTGGATACGCCAGAGCAAGGCCGGAGAAGCCATGGAAACTTGAATTGGCGAAGATTCAAACGGACACCATCGAGGTCAGACCTCGAAACTTCGAACACCATGCGTTCAAGAACAGAGGGAGGTGAGTATAGGCCATCCATGGCCTGAGAGGCCATGGATTCCGGTGAGTTGGAGGTTGAAAATGGTGGAAGGCGATTAGGGTTTCAAGAACATTCGAGAGAGTTTGAGAGGGGGAAGGTATTCAGAGGCGGCTGGCTAAACGAATAACGGGGGATTAGGGTATGGTGGGGAATTAAAAAGGAAAGGAGTAATCATGGCCGTTGATCAAAAGGATCAACGACCTGGATTAAAAGGAGGCCGGGCGGGTTGGATAAACGGGTTAAGGGGTTGGGTTAAATTAGGATTGGGCTGGTCCGGAATTGGGCTAGAAATTGGGTCAATTAGGGGGTCAAATTTGGCTATGATTGAAATACCAAATTGAAACGAAATGAGGCAATTTTTCAATAGCCAGTTTTGTCCCTTTTATTTTATAAAATAGTAAAAAAAGATTTTAAACATAAATTAAAAGTACTGAACCAACTAATAATATATAAACATTAATTTAAAAATATTGGACCCAATTTTACAATTATAGGAATGCTATTAATCTTAAAATAGGCCAAAATTGCAATTGTCTGCAATTTTAGCTTTAAAATACCAGATAAATTTGTAAAAAAATATACAAAAATCCCCTTAACTATATTTTGGCATAAATATGAGAATAAAATAAGTTATTCATCAAAAATGATAATTTGGGGAATAACTATTGATTTTTGTACTGCTAAAAATGGACAATAAGTTGATTTTAGAATCTTTTTAAAAAATTAGAAAAAATGCCAAAACACTTAGCTATGCTTATATATGCATATATATGCTATTTTGAGAGTATTTTGTATATGAAAATTATATTAGGGAAAAATTGGGTATCAACAGGACCAAACTTGACCTTCCCCAAACCAAAACAGTAACGTGAACACAGACCAAGAATTGGGACCTCGACAAAAGCTCAAACAGACCTTGTTCGACGATGGATTTTGTAATGTTTATGAGTTGATTTTGGAGTGGTTTCAATGGCTATTTTGAAACTGTTTTCTATGGCCAAAAGGAGTGAGGCTTTGGTGAGGAAGATGAAGTTTTATGGTAGGGTGCTGCTAACCTCTCTTTCTTGAGATAGAAGTTGGCGTTAGCTTGTTTTGGAAATGAAAGTGAGAGCCCTTTTTCTTCAAGGGAGATGGCTGCTCATTCTGTAGCTTTTGGAATTGGGATGAAGCTGCCGTTTTTGTGTGTGATAGGAATTAGGAGATTAAAAGGTAGGTTAGGGTTTGGTTATAATTGGGTTTAAATATGGGTGTAAGAATTGACACAGGCCATTAGATTGGAGGGGAATCAACGGCTAACATTAAATCTTGCATTTAAGTGGAGAGTGGGCTAATGGGTTGGGAAGAATGGGCTTTTGACTTGCTGGGCCACTAAAATCCGAAAATGAGCTCCCAATTGGCCCAAATTTAATTCTTTCTCATTTGAACAAATATGAAAATAAAAATAAAAATACTACACAAAAATATTAGTTAACAAGAATAAATTGTTAAAGTGAACTATATATTAAAATGAAAATATTTTTTGGTATTTTTTTAGTGTTATAAATATTACAAAATACTAATAAGCTACAAAAAAAGTTCTTAAACTATTTGTGTTTTTTTTAAACTTATATTTTAAAATTAAAACTAAAAGTTGACTGAAATCCTATTAAAATGAAAATAAGTAAATACTTTTTAAAATACTACTTTTAAAAGTTGTGCGTGTCAAAAATTAAGTGCTTACAACTACCCCTCTTTTCTTGGAAGCACACAGAGTTTTCAGAGCAAAGAATAATAAGCAACGTAATTGATTTATGACCCGACACTTATTCAAAACGAAACAAAGATGGACAAATGATTGTGACCGAGCCCCGGTATCTGAGCTGCCTACATATCCTTGACTATAAAGGAATCAGGCCACGTGTAGTTCAGAAGTGAATGAAGTGATGGAGTGTGTGGAGAGGATGAGAGAGTCGAGTGAGGTACCGTTCCGTCGAGGTTCCGGTCCGCGGTCCTGCTATTACATCAAAATCAAAATCTAAAAGAACTAAACAAGCCTATCAGCTATGAGTTACAAAATTCCTATCTATAAGTCTTCTGAAGCTTGATCTTGAGTCTTGAATGGTTCTTCATGCAGACTTTTGATTTGAACCTTGATGCTTGCTAGGTGCAGGTGCTGATTCATTCTTCCACGGCTTCTTCGGATCAAGACCGGACAAGCAGTGCTCGTGACTTCAACCATGTCTTGAGCAGTTCACATCGTTCATCTGCTTTTGCATTTTGGATTCACTTCCTTTTTTTTTTCTTTTTTTTTTCTGGATTGAGACTTCTTCTTC
The DNA here is from genome assembly GCF_001879085.1 of Nicotiana attenuata. NCBI lineage: Eukaryota > Viridiplantae > Streptophyta > Magnoliopsida > Solanales > Solanaceae > Nicotiana > Nicotiana attenuata. The sequence continues at coordinate 36,713,142 of NC_031991.1, forward strand.
TGGTCATCTTGGACTGTCAACTTGCATTCTTGAGGCAAGCTTCTGCTACTTCTAACTTGAATTGAATTCTGAAATGACTTTCCTCGTTCTCCAAGTAGGCGCCTGCTAATGACTTAAAACTTGAAATAAATTCCCTCGTTCTCCAGGTAGGTACCTGCTAGTGACTTAAAACTTGAAATGAATTCCCTCGTTCTCCAGGTAGGCACCTGCAACTGCTTAAAAACTTGAAATGAATTCCCTCATTCTCCAGGTGGGCGCTTGCCAATGATTTGAACTTGAAATAAATTCCCTCATTCTCCAGGTGGGCGCCTACCAATGACTTGTACTCGAAATAAATTCCCTCATTCTCCTGGTGGGCGCCTGCCAATGACTTGAACTCGAAATAAATTCCCTCATTCTTCAGGTGGGCGCCTGCCGATGACTTGAACTCAAAATAAATTTCCTCATTATCTAGGTGGGCGCCTGCTAATGACTTGAACTTGAAATAAATTCCCTCATTCTCCAGGTGGCGCCATGACTTGAAACTTGAAATAAATTCCCTCATTCTCCAGGTGGGCGCCTACCAATGACTTGAAACTTAAATGACTCTCAAATGAATTCTGAAATGACTTCCCTCGTTCTCCAGGTGGCGCTTGCTACTGACTTGAAATTTGAAGTAACTCTGAAATGAATTCCCTCGTTCTCTAGGTGGGCGCCTGGCAATGACTTGAACTCAAAATAAATTCCCTCATTCTCCAGGTGGGCGTCTGCCAATTACTTGAACTCGAAACAAATTCCCTCATTCTCCAGGTGGGCCCCTGCTAATTACTTGAACTTGAAATAAATTCCCTCATTCTCTAGGTGGGTTCCAGCTAATAACTTGAACTTGAAATAAATTCCCTCATTCTCCAGGTGGGCGCCTGCCAATGACTTGAAACTTGAAATGAATTCCCTCGTTCTCTAGGTGCGCGCCTGCTACTGACTTGAAATTTGAAGTAACTCTGAAAAGAATTCCCTCGTTCTCCAGGTGGGCGCCTGCTACTACAGCAAAACAGACAAAACAATAGAAACTTTTCTGCCCCATTTTGCACTAGGAAGATTTGTGAGTCGTTAGCAGAACTATAAATCACCTATGCTATTGATGAAGGATGCAATGGTGAGAGTAAAATTAAAGACTCAACTAGGATGTGCGTCTCCTGTGAGTAAAACTAAGAAAACTTTCACTAGCAAATGCGTCTTCTAAGAAAAAACGTGAATGACCCAAACTAGGAAGTGCATCTCCTAGGGATGAAGCTTGAATAACCCAAACTAGGAAGTGCGTATCCTAGGGGTGAAATTTGAATGAATCAAACTAGGAAGTGCGTCTCCTAAGGGTGAAACTCAATTTAGGAAGTGCGTCTACTAAAAGAATAACCTAAAAGACCCAGACTAGGAAGTGCGTCTCCTAGGGGTGAAATTTGAATAACCCAAACTAGGAAGTCCGTCTCCTAGGGGTGAAACTTGAATGACTCAAACTAGAAAATGTGTCTCCTAAATGAACTTAAACGACCAAAACTAAGAAGTGCGTTGTAACGACCCGACTGGTCGTTTTGCTTTTTAGAACCCCGTTCTCCTAGATAAGACTTCCCGTACTTGCTTTTACTGATTTATGACTTGCGGGAATGGTTGGTTCGGGATTTGGAAGAGTTTGGGTTGAAATCGGAACACTTGGTTCCTCAAGGTTAGCTTAAAAGTCCAAGTTTGACTTCGGTCAACGTTTTGAGTAAATGACCTCGGAATCTAGATTTAAAGATTCCAAAAGTTCGTATAATTATTTTGGACTTGGGCGTATGTCCGGATCGGGTTTTGGATGACCCGAGAGCGTTTTGGTGCCTAATAGTGAAAGTTGATTCCTTAAGGATTTTGAAGTTCTTAAATATTTGGTTTGGAGCGGATTTTTGTGTTATCGAGGTCCGAACAGAGTACCGAGACTGGGAATAGTTCCGTATTTCCATTTAAGACTTGCACGCAAAATTTGGTGTCAATCCGAGTAGCGTAAGTGTGTTTCGTCGCATTTGAAGTAATTGAAGAACTTGTAGTTCATAAGTTTGATTCAATTGGTTTTAGGGGTGATTCTTAGATTTAGCGTTGTTTTGGGCGTTCCGAGGGTTCGAGCGAGTCCGTTTTATGATTTTAAACTTGTCGGTATGTTCAGGTTGGGCCCGGGAGCCCGGAGCGTCAATCGGACGAGGCTCGAATGAAGTTGGGAAATTTGGAAAGGAGCTGAAGCTCCAGTATTCTGTCATAACCGCACCTGCGGTTGGTCAGTCGCAGGTGAGAGACCGCAGAAGCGGTCAAGATCTCTCAGAAGCGGCCAAGGTAGGCCAAGCCAAAGCCGCAGAAGCGACTAACCTTTCACAGAAGCGGAGCCGCAGAAGCGGTTGGCTTCCCGTAGAACCGGCTTAGCGGCCCAACAGAATTCCCGCAGAAGCGGACACTTTTCCGCAGATGCGGCCCAGGACCGTAGATGCGGAAATCACTGAAGCAGTGACCTTCATTTATTGCGGGTGTTAGCCATTTTTGGCTCATTTACACTCATAAGTTGGGCGATTCTGGGGCTCTTGAGAGAAGATTTTCACCTAGCATCTTGAGGTAAGTTATTTCTACTTATAGTGAGTTTAGTACTTGGGTTTTGGATAGATTAACACACAAAGATTAGTGAAAAATCGTGGGATTAGAGTAAACCTAGGGTTTTGATAAAAACAAGATTTAACAACGAAATTTGTTACGGAATAAAGTAGAAATCATATATTCTTGATCCTTAGATTATAGAGAAAAACTTTCTTCAAAAATTTTGGGAATCCGGGCACGTGGGCTCGGGGACGGATTTTAGGAAATTTGTGTTTAGGGTTGGGAAATTAACTTAATAGTTAGAATGCGAACTTTTGAGCTTGTATTGATTAGTTCCTACCTTGTTAATTTAGTTTTGGATCGTTCGGCTCCAAATTGAGGGTTTGAGCACGTTCTTGATATTGGAAGTACGCTTTGGAGCGAGGTGGGTCTCCTTTCTAACCTTGTAAAAGGGAATTGTCCCCTTAGGTGAAATAATTGTATAATTTGCCACTAAATGCGGGGGGCTACGTACGCACTAGGTGACGAGAGTCTGTGCGTATCCACTATTATGCTTAAGTCCGGGTAGTCTAGGACCCAAGAGTATGCTATATGTGCTATCTTTGTAACTTCATGGTCAATTTGGATTGCTTAAATCATGTTGAATGTGGTAAACGAATTCATAAAGAGGAACATCGTTTTCTTGACCTTTTAATGAGAAGTTGACATTTCTTTGAGTAAATGTTTCCCTGATATATTCCTGTCTGACTGATTGTTGTGTTCAATTATTGACCGCGTCGCATGTATGATTCGCGAGCAGGGTAATAAATGCATCTATAGTTCGCGCCGTTCGACCCTCCGGCAGTGCAAACTTTATTTTTATATTGGATCGGGCCGTACGACCTCGGCACTAATTGCGCATGCTTCTTGCTTGGTATTTTTCTGTGAATTGAACTTTGTTAAATTTCTTGAAATGTAAATGGCTAATTGCGATGTTATCTAGGAAAGAACCTATCACTTCTTGCTATAAATTGTTATTTATTTGTGGCATACATGCTTAGCATAACACTTTCTTATATTATTTGATCCTAGTTAGTGTCAAGTCGACCTCTCGTCACTACTTCTTCGAGATTAGACGGGATACTTACTAGGTACATATTGTTTATGTACTCATACTACACTTCTGTACTTAATTGTACATGATCTGAGGCAGGTACATCTGGCGACCAGTCTGGTGCGCATTCTTGATAGTAGGCCGAGATTTTCACGGTGAGCTGCTCCCTTCCTAGACCGTTCAACAGTATTATGGAGTCTCTCTTTGTTTGGGAATGTCTCTTCTATTTCAGACAGTAGGATAGATTTATTATTTTGTATATTCTACTAGATGCCCATATACTTGTGACACCATGTCTTGGCACATACATTGGTAGACATTTCTTTTGGGTTGTATAATTATTATTTTACGTTGTCAAATATCACTAGTTTCAATTTCAAATTAAGAAAAGGCTGGAATTGTTTGGTAAAGTAAAATGAGAACTCACTAATACTTCCGAGTTGGCTTGCCTGACAACGGTGTCGGGCACCATCACGACCTGTAGTGAAATTAGGTCGTGACAACATGGTATCAGAGCACTAGGTTCACGTAGGTCTCACAAGTCATGGGCAAACCTAATAGAGTCTTGCAGATCGGTACGGAGACGTCTGTATTTATCTTCGAGAGGCTATAGGGTATTAGGAAACTACTCTTTATTCATTTCCTATCGTGTAATGGTTGGTATACTTAAATTTCCCTCTTCTATTCTCTCACAGATGGTGAGGACAGGCACGACAGATGCTCCAGACCCGGGAGAAGCTGCTCCCCCCTTTTCTAGAGGCCGAGGCAGAGGCCGTGGGAGGGCACTGGCCCGAGGTAGGGGACGAGGGCGTCCCAGAGCTGTTCCAGTAGCACCACCGGCGGATCCTGCGGGAGATCCTATCATTGAGGAGCAGGGCGAGGTGCCCGCAGCTGAGCCTACCCCGACAGACTTCATGACTGCACCGGGTTTCCAGGATGCTGCGGTTCATGGACACCATGACTCAGGCTGGTTTATTTCCAGCGGATACAGCTACATCACAGGTAGGAGGGGGAGCACAGACCCCTACTGCTCAGTCTCCTAGTCATGCTGCTGTAGTGTATCAGACTCCGGGTGCACTACCCGCGGATGGGGCTCAGCCAATTGCTGCAGTGGTGCCCGAGCCCAGACCAGCTGCGGATGGTGATCCACATAAGTTATTGGACAGATGGACCAGGATACACCCTCCTATCTTCGGGGGTGAGCGTTATGAGGATTCCCAAAATTTCATTGATAGGTGCTGGACAGACTACACAACATGAGGATGTTGGAGTCGCATGGGGTTGACTTCACCACTTTCCAGTCGGAGGGCAGGGCTCGTAGATGGTGGCAGTCTTATGTTCTTGGCAAGCCAGCAGGTTCTCCTCCCATCACTTGGGGTCATTTCATATAGTTATTCCTGGACAAGTATATCCCACCCTCTGAGAGGGAAGAGCTACGGTATCAGTTTGAGCAGCTAGAGCAGGGTCAGATGTCTGTGACCGACTATGAGGCGAGGTTTTCTTAGTTATCCTGCCATGCACTGATGATACTTCCTACTGACGCAGAGAGGGTGCGGAGGTTCGTTATAGGGTTGCATTATGGCATTAGGGCTAACATGGCCCGAGAGGTGGAGATGGGGACTCCTTATCAGCTAGTAGTGGAGATTGCTCGGAGGATTGAGGGCTACCGTCTGAGAGGTAGAGAGCAAGCGCAGCAGGACAAGAGGGCCCGATTCTCCGAAGAGTTCAGAGGTGCCCCGGCTAGGGGCAGAGGTCAGTTTGGGAGAGGTCAGCCTAGCAGGCCCCCACATAGCACCTCCAGCGTGCCCCTATTTCAGCGCCATCCCAGAGAGTTCCTACCGCCCTCCAGCTATTCAGGGTTCCTCCAGTGGGTATTCAGATCCCCAGGGTTCTTTTGGTTCCTATTTCAGTGCTATGCCAGAGAGTTCATACCGTCCACCAACTATTCAGAGTTCCTTCGGTGGGTATTCGGGCCATCAGGGCCAGGCTTCCGAATAGCAGGCTATGGTGCTGAGAGGTTGTTACGACTGTTGAGATCCGGATCACATGAAGAGGACCTGCCCCAGACTTCGGGGCAAGGCAGTACAGCAAGGTCAGCAGCCCATGATTGCAGCACCAGTTGCCCAGCCTCCCAGAGGCGGGGGACAGACGGGTAGGGGCAGTCCTAGAGGTGGAGGCCAGGCGGGGAGAGGTCAGCCAACTACTACTCAGTCAGGTGGAGGCCAGCCAGCCGGCGCTCCAGCCAAATTCTATGCCCTTCCGGCCCGACCAGATGCATTGGCCTCAGATGCCGTTATCACAGGTATTATTTCCGTCTGTGGTAGAGATGCTTCAGTGCTATTTGATCCAGGGTCTACCTATTCATATGTGTCACCTCTGTTTGCTCATTTCCTGGTTATTCCTCGTGAGCCTTTGGGCACTCCTGTTCATGTGTCCACTCCTGTGGGTGATTCTGTGGCTGTAGATCAGATCTACCAGTCCCGTGTGGTCACATTCTGTGGTTTCGAGACTAGAGCAGATCTCCTGTTGCTTGATATGATCGACTTTGAGGTCATCCTAGGCATGGATTGGTTATCCCTATATCACGCCGTCCTAGATTGCCATGCCAAGACTGTTACATTAGCAATGCCAGGGTCACCAAGGTTGGAGTGGAAGGGTTCCACAGTTGATACATCTAATCAGGTTATTTCCTTTTTGAAGGCTCGACATATGGTCGAGAAGGGGTGTTTGGCTTATCTAGCTTATGTTCGGGACACTATCGCAGAGTCTCCGACAATTGATTCAGTTCCAGTAGTGCGGGAGTTCACCGACATGTTTCCTTCTGACCTTCCTGGTATGCCATCGGATCGTGATATTGATTTCTGTATTGATTTGGCTCCAGGTACCCAACCTATATCTATTCCACCATACCGTATGGCTCCGAAAGGTTGAAATAGTTGAAGGAGCTGCTTGAGGAGTTGTTAGCAAAGGGGTTTGTTAGACCAAGTGTGTCACCTTGGGGTACACCAGTGTTGTTTGTAAAGAAGAAGGATGGGACCATGCGGATGTGCATTGATTACTGCCGGCTGAACAAGGCTACCATCAAGAACAAGTACTCGTTGCCGCGCATTGATGATTTGTTCGACCAGTTATAGGGTGCTAGGGTGTTCTCTAAGATTGACTTGAGATCAGGGTACCATCAGTTGAGGATTCGGGACTCAGATATTCCGAAGACTGCCTTCCGTACTAGATATGGTCATTAGGAGTTTCTGGTGATGTCCTTTGGCTTGACTAATGCCCCAGCGACGTTTATTGACTTGATGAACAGGGTGTTCCGACCTTATATTGATTCCTTTGTCATCATCTTCATTGACGACATCTTGGTATACTCACGTAGCCTGGGGGAGCACGAGTAGAATTTGAGAGTAGTGCTTCAGACCTTGCGAGAGCAGAAGCTATATGCTAAGTTCTCCAAGTGTGAGTTTTGGCTAGAGTCAGTGGCATTCTAGGGGCATATTGTGTCAGGAGAGGGTATTAAGGTGGATCCCAAGAAGATTGAGGCAGTTCAGAGTTGGCCACATTCTACTTCAGTGACCGAATCTGGAGGTCCTGGGGTTAGCAGGTTATTACCGGCGATTCGTGCAGGGCTTTTCATCTATTGCATCACCTCTGACTAGATTGACCCAGAAGGGTGCTCCTTTCCGCTGGTCCGATGATTGTGAGGCGAGCTTGTGAGGCGAGCTTTCAGAAGCTCAAGACGGCTTTGACTACAGCACCAGCTCTTGTGTTGCCTTACGGTACGGTATATTGCGACGCTTCACGTGTTGGCTTGGGTTGTGTATTGATGCAGGAGGGGCGAGTTATTGCATATGCTTCACGTCAGCTGAAGATTCATGAGAAGAATTATCCTGTGCACGATCTAGAGTTGGCTGTGATTGTTCATGCTCTTAAGATATGGAGGCATTATCTGTATGGGGTGTCATGTGAGGCTTACACTGATCATCGCAGCTTGCAGCATTTGTTCAAGCAGAGGGATGTCAATTTGAGGCAGCGTAGATGGCTTGAGTTACTGAAGGATTATGACATCACCATTCTTTATCATCCGGGCAAGGAAAATGTGGTCGCGGATGCCTTGAGTAGGAAAACAGAGAGTATGGGTAGCTTGGCACTCATTTCAGCAAAGGAGAGGCCATTAGCTTTGGACATTCAGTCCTTAGCTAACAGACTTGTGAGGTTGGACATCTCAGAGCCCAGCCGAGTTCTTGCGTGTTGTTGCTCAGTCTTCACTTTTGGGGCAGATCAAGGCTTGGCAGTTCGAGGATCCGTATTTGGCAGTTCTCAGGGAGGCGGTGCTACAGGGTAGTGCCAAGGAGGTTTCTATTGGCGAGGATGGTGTCCTGCGACTCCAGGGTCGCCTATGTGTTCCTAATGTTGATGGCTTGAGGGAGAGGATTCTAGAGGAGGCACATAGTTCGCGGTATTCTATTCACCCACGTGCTACGAAGATGTATCGTGACCTGAGACAGCATTATTGGCGGCGATGGATGAAGAAAGACATAGTTGAGTATGTGGCTCGGTGTTTGAATTGTCAGCAGGTTAAGTATGAGCACCACAGGCCAGGTGGATTATTGCAGCAGATGCCTATACCTGAGTGGAAGTGGGATCGCATTACTATAGACTTTGTAGTCGGGTTGCCGCGGACATTGCGGAAGTTTGATGCGACTTGGGTCACTGTCGACAGATTGACCAAGTCGGCCCACTTTATTCCAATGATGACTACTTATTCTTCAGAGAGGTTGGCCCAGATTTACATTCGGGAGATAGTCCGGTTGCACGGGGTGCCTGTTTTCATCATATCATATAGAGGCCCTCAGTTCACTTCCCATTTCTGGAGAGTCGTTCAGAGTGAGTTGGGGAATCGAGTGGAGCCTCAGCACGACATTTCATCCTCAGACCGACGGACAGTCGGAGCGGACAGTTCAGATTTTGGAGGACATGCTTAGAGCATGTGTGATTGACTTTGGAGGGTAGTGGGATCAGTTCTTGCCCTTAGCAGAGTTTGCTTACAACAACAACTATCAGTCCAACATCGAGATGGCTCCATTTGAGGCTTTATGTGGTCGGCGATGTCGTTCTCCTATTGGGTGGTTCGAGCCTGGTGAGGCTAAGTTGTATGGTACAAACTTGGTGAAAGATTCTTTGGAAAAGGTAAAGTTGATTCTGGAAAGGCTTCGCACAGCACAGTCCAGACAGAAGAGTTACGCGGATTAGAAGGCGCGTGATGTATCATTCATGATCGGCGAGAAGGTTCTCTTGAAAGTCTCGCCAATGAAGGGTGTTATGAGATTCGAGAAGAAGGGCAAGTTGAGCCCAAGGTTTATTGGCCCATTTGAGGTGTTGAGGCGAGTTGGAGAGGTTGCTTACGAGCTTGCTTTACCTCCCATCTTATCGGGAGTTCATCCAGTTTTTCACGTGTTTATGCTTCGGAGGTATCACGCCGACCTGTCCCATGTGTTAGACTTCATCACTATTCAGCTAGACGAGAGCTTGGGCTACGACGAGGAGCCAGTTGCCATTGTTGATAGACAGGAGTGCCAGTTGAGATCCAAGAGGATTTCTGCAGTAAAGGTCCAGTGGAGGGGCCAACCAGTCGATGAGGCGACTTGGGAGTCCGAGGAGGACATGCGGTGCAGATATCCACACTTATTCGACACTTCAGGTATGAATCTAAACCTGTTCGAGGACGAACGTTTGTTTAAGAGGTGGAGAATGTAACGAGCTGACTGATCGTTTTGCTTTTTAGAACCCCGTTCCCCTATATAAGACTTCCCGTACTTGCTTTTACTGATTTTACTGATTTATGACTTGTGGGAATGGTTGGTTCGGGATTTGGAAGAGTTTGGGTTGAAATCGAAACACTTGGTTCCTCAAGGTTGGCTTAAAAGGCCAACTTTGACTTCGGTCAATGTTTTGAGTAAACGACCTCGGAATCCAGATTTGAAGATTCCAACAAGTTCGTATGATGATTTCGGACTTGGGCGTATGTCCGGATCGGGTTTTGGACAACCCGAGAGCGTTTTGGTGCCTAATAGTGAAAGTTGATTCCTTACGGATTGAAGTTCTTAAATATTTGGTTTGGAGTGGGTTTTTGTGTTATTGATGTCCGAACGGAGTTCCGAGACCGGGAATAGTTCTGTATTGCCATTTAAGACTTGCATGTAAAATTTAGTGTCAATCCGAGTAGCGTAAGTGTGTTTCGTCGCATTTGAAGTAATTGAAGAACTTGAAGTTCATATGTTTGATTCAATTGGTTTTAGGGGGTGATTCTTAGATTTAGCGTTGTTTCGGGCGTTCCAAGGGTTCGAGAGAGTCCGTTTTATGATTTCAAACTTGTCGGTATGTTCGGGCGGGGCCCGGGGGCCCCGATCATCAATCGGACGAGGCTCGAGTGAAGTTGGAAAATTTGGAAAGGAGCTGAAGCTCCAGTCTCCTGTCATAACCGCACCTGCGGTTGGTCAGCCGCAGGTGCGAGACCGCAGAAGCTGTCGAGATCTCGCAGAAGCGGCCAAGGTAGGCCAAGCCAAAGCCGTAGAAGCGGCTAATCTTCCGTAGAAGCGGAGCAGCAGAAGCGGTTGGCTTCCCGCAGAAGCGGCCCAGCGGCCAAGCAGAATTTCCGCAGAAGCGGACGCTTTTCCGCAGATGCGGTGAGCGCAGGTGCGGCCCAGGACCGCAGATGCGGAAATCACTGAAGCAGTGACCTTCATTTATTGCGGGTGTTAGCCATTTTTGGCTCATTTCCACTCATAAGTTGGGCGATTTTGGGGCTCTTGAGAGAATATTTTCACCTAGCATCTTGAGGTAAGTTATTTCTACTTATAGTGAGTTTAATACTTGGGTTTTGGGTAGATTAACACACAAAGAATAGTGAAAGATCAAGGGATTAGAGTAAACCTAGGGTTTTGATAAAAACAAGATTTAACCACGAAATTTGTTACCGAATAAAGTAGAAATCATATATTCTTGATCCTTAGGTTATAGAGAACAACTTTCTTCAAAAATTTCCGGAATCCGGGCACGTGGGCCCGGGGACGGATTTTAGGAAACTTGTGTTTAGGGTTGGGAAATTACTTTAATAATTAGAATGCAAACTTTTGAGCTTGTATTGACTAGTTCCTACCTTGTTTAATTAGTTTTGGATCGTTCGGCTCCAAATTGAGGGTTTGAGCACGTTCTTGATATTGGAAGTACGCTTTGGAGCGAGTTGAGTCTCCTTTCTAACCTTGTAAGAGGGAATTGTCCCCTTAGGTGAAATAATTGAATAATTTGCCACTAAATGCGAGGGGCTACGAACGCACTAGGTGACGAGAGTCCGCGCGTAGCCACTATTATGCTTAAGTCCGGGTAGTCTAGGACCAATAGTATGCTTTATGTGCTATTCTTGTAACTTCATGGTAAATTTGGATTGCTTAAATCATGTTGAATGTGGTAAACGAATTTATAAATAGGAACATCGTTTTCTTGACCTTTTAATGAGAAGTTGACATTTCTTTGAGTAAATGCTTCCCTGATATATTTCTGTCTGACTGATTGTTGTGTTTAACTATATTTGATCGTCGCATGTATGATTCGCGAGCGGGGTAATAGATGCATCTATGGTTCGCGCCATTCGACCCTCCGGCAGTGCACACTTTATTTTTATGTTGGATCGGGCCGTACGACCTCGGCACTAATTGCGCAAGCTTCTTGCTCGGTATTTTTCTGTGAATTGAACTTTGTTAAATGCCTTGAATTGTAAATGGCTAACTGCGAGATTATCTAGGAAAGAACCTATCACTTCTTGCTATAAATTGTTATTTATTTGTGACATCCATGCTTAGCATAACACTTTCTTATATTATTTGACCCTAGTTAGTGTCAAGTCGACCTCTCGTCACTACTTCTTCGAGATTAGACGGGATACTTACTGGGTACATATTGTTTATGTACTCATACTACACTTCTGTACTTAATTGTACAGGATCTGAGGCAGGTACATCTGGCTACCAGTCTGGTGCGCATTCTTGATAGTAGGCCGAGATTTCCACGGTGAGCTGCTCCCTTCCTAGGCCGTTCAACAGCATGTGGAGTCTCTCTTTGTTTTTGGACTATCTATTCTATTTCAGACAGTAGGATAGATTTATTATCTTATATATTCTACTAGATACCCATATATTTGTGACACCAGGTCTTGGCACACACATTGGTAGACATTTATTTTGGGTTGTATAATTATTATTTTACGTTGTTAAATATCACTGGTTTCAATTTCAAATTAAGAAAATGCTGGAATTGTTTGGTAAAGTAAAATGATAACTCACTAATATTTCCGCGTTGGCTCACCTGACAACGGTGTTGGGCGCCATCACGACCTGTAGTGAAATTGGGTCGTGACATTCGTCTCCAAAAAAAATAACCTGAAAGACCCAGACTAGGAAGTGCATCTCCTAGGAGTGAAATTTGAATGACTCAGACAAGGAAGTGCATCTCCTAGGGATGAACTTAAACGACCAAAACTAGGAAGTGCATCTCCTAGGGATGGAATCTCAATTTATGAAGTGCGTCTCCTAAAAAGTATAACCTGAAAGACCTAGACTAGGAAGTCCGTCTCCTAGGAGTAAAATCTCAATTTAGGAAGTGCGTCTCCTAAAAAATATAACTTGAAAGACCTATACCAGGAAGTGTGTCTCCTAGGGGTAAAATCTCAATTTAGGAAGTACGTCTCCTAAAAAAATATAACTTGAAAGGCCTAGACTAAGAAGTGCGTCTCCTAGAGGTGAAATCTCAATTTAGGAAGTGCATCTCCTAAGAAAATATAACTTGAAAGACCCAGACTAGGAAGTGCGTCTCCTAGGGGTAAAATCTCAGTGACTCAAACTAGGAAGTTCATCTCCTAGGGATGAACTTAAATGGCCCAAACTAGGAAGTTCGTCTCCTAGGGGTAAAATCTCAATTTAGGAAGTGCATCTCCTAAAAACAATAACCTGAAAGACCTAGACTAGGAAGTGCGTCTCCTAGGGGTGAAATTTGAATGACTCAAACTAGGAAGTGCATCTCCTAGGGATGAACTTAAACGACCAAAACTAGGAAGTGCATCTCCTAGGGGTGGAATCTCAATTTAGGAAGTGCGTCTCCTAAAAAGTATAACCTGAAAGACTCATACTTGGAAGTGCGTCTCCTAGGGGTAAAATCTCAATGACTTACTAGGAAGTGTGTCTCCTAGGGATGAACTTAAATGACCCAAACTAGGAAGTGCGTCTCCTAGGGGTGAAATCTCAATTTAGGAAGTGCTTCTACTAAAGAAATAAAATCTGAAAAATCCAAACTAGGAAGTGCGTCTCCTAGATTTGAGATTGAGCTTGAGGAAAAATATAAACTAAGCTTGACTGACACTATTCTCAAGGCGAGACCCCTGAACTTTAAGAAAACTAAAGAGTAATGACTTAAGGAAACTAAAACTGACCCTATTTTCCAGGCGGGACCCCTGAACTTAAGAAAAACTAAGACTAACAACTTAAGAGAATTAAAAACTAACCCTATTTTCCAGGCGGGACCCCTGGACTTAAGGAAAACTGAAGACTAACAACTTAAGAGAATTAAGAGCCGACCCTGTTTTCCAGGCGGGACCCCTGAACTTAAGGAAAACTGAAGACTAACAACTTAAGAGAATTAAGAGTTGACCCTATATTCCAGGCAGGACCCCTGAAGTTAAGGAAAACTAAAGACTAACGACTTAAGAAAATTAAAAGCTGACCCTATTTTCCAGGCGGGACCCCTGAACTTAAAGAAAACTAAAAATTCCTCTCAACTAGGGATATGCCTAGGAGGTAAAAACATTCTCAAACACCCTTTGTGCTGACAAAATTTGGGCACGACACCTGAAAAATTCAAGCTTCCAAGCTTTGATTCGGACATAGTCTTCGTCCTTGTTTCAAACAAAGAAAACTTGTGAGTTTAAAATATGGTGGTCGGTTTGTGGCCTTGATATTGAGGGCGATTGCTCCTACACTTTCCATGATAACTTTGATTTCAACTTGGAAAACCTTGCTTGTTATCGGCTGACCACTTTTCTTATCAACCCTTATCACAGAAAACACCTCTGATCCGTTCAAGCCCAAATACCTCTATCTGTTGAGTTGTGCTCATGAATTGACATTTACCGAACCTTTGAATTTCACATGAATCCCAAAGCACGTCAATTGCCGCCAACTCAGTGCGCATATTGCTCTTTCCTGACTTATGCCATTTTGATGTGCATGCCAGACTTTGCTTTGTGCAATTGGAAAGCTGGTAGAAAATTTTAAAGTCATTTCTCACTTGTTCTGACCAAACAGACTCAAAAGGAGGACTTGACCAAAGCAAGAGGAACAGAGTAAGGGCACAATAGAAAAAGATGACATCTAACAAGAAAATTACCAAGTAGAAACTTATCAAATGTGGATACCAACTCTAATGACCATGACATGCATTTTGGATTAAGTGACCTAATTTGTCAAGCAAGTCTAATGTTCAACTCTTGTTATACCTCTAAGCCATGAAACTGGGCTTCAATGCTCCGATTATCCTATCTGATTCACGATCCTTATTCGACTTGTAGTGCCCGAAGGGTTTTCACCATCAAGCCTCTCTCATTTTTTCTTTCCCTCAACTCACCGTCGCCTTATGGTGCCTATAAAGGTTTTCACCGATAAGACTCTCTCATCTTGTTCTTTTCTTCTTATTTCCTCTGATTCTGCAGATGACAAGGCATTGACCATAGTAAAAGACATCATATGCTCATGGCATGTTGAGCTCGGCACTCTCAAAGATTATCTAGGATGTCTTTTTTGGATTGCAATGTTGCTTTTGGACAAGTTTATAAAGAAAGAAAAGCATGAAGGCCCAAATTAAAACTAAGACAAAAGGGTTAATTTATTTACAACTTTTGGAATCCATTAAAAATTTGCCCCAGTTTCTAGAACAAGAGAATTTGATTCAGTTTTTTTTGACATGGAATTTCTAAAAAAAACTGCCCCCCTCTTGACTTCGTCGGATTATGAAATATTTTATTTGCTGAGACCGAACCCTGAGGCTGCCTACGTATCTTGTGGTGACAAGAATCAGGTCGAACGTAGTTCAAACATCTGACTTAACTATTTTTTTTGTTTCCTATTTTTTTTCAAAACAAGTTGCTCCAGCTTCTATTTTCTGGGGGCATGGACCTTCCACTGTTCTTTTTGTTTTTTCATTTGAACTTTATAAGAGTTGCCCCAGTTTGTACTCTTGGGGCATGGACTTTCCTTTTTATTTTTTTTATATTTTATTTTTTTGGACTTTTGACTCTAAACTTAATTCCAAAAGAGGGTAGTCAAAGAAAATAACACAGGCTCAAAAGGAGTAACAAAAGGGTATAAAGTATTTGGGTAGCAGAAAAAGGCCTCCTAGCCTTGAGAATGCCAATCATGTTAGCCCTTCACAAACACGACATTGATGGACATGTTGCTTTCTCGGTCCTTTTCAGTGTAAAGTTGTATGAGCAATACTTTCCTCGCAGTGAATGATCCTTGTCAATTTGGGTGACTTTTTTCGGGATTTTGTCTTGATGTAGAAGATGCATTTTGCCACTAACTGATCCATTTCAAGTTGTCTGGATTACACCTTTTGAAAAACACTTTCTATCTCTTAGTTCTAAAAAGACTTCAACCCGTCCGATCATCCTTAAGCCCGATCTTCTCAAATGATTTGAAAGGTAGAGATCCTTAACTTCATGAGCATGACTGCTTTGGTTCCATGTAAATTTGGCTCATGCTTGTTTTTCAAATGTTTCATGTCTTTATTCATCTTTAAAAGCGTCTCTTTCTCACTTATCCAATTCAAGACTAAATCAGTTTGTCTAAGATCTGGCCAAAATTTCCGCAAGCATGTCATGTCGCTAGAACTAGCATGAAGAACTATGCATAAAATGGACACAAATGACTGACTGCTTTTTATTGAATAAAGGATAGTAGGGTCCGGTAACATAAAAAGAAGAATAAAAGACGACAAAATAAGCTACTATGGCTAAAAGGGGAGTGACTTTCCAGTTACTGAGCGAAATCTAAGCCACAAATTTGCACATCAGCACTACTACGACATTCAACCCTTATACTCCTTCTGATTCAACACTCAAATTTTGGCTTTTTGATCAAAATATTCCCAATATCGGCTGCCAGATTTTAGGACCGACAACATGGGAAATTTCAAAGCAACTAATTTACTAAAGAACTTGGAAGAATTCTCACGTCTCCTCATCATCAAATCATCCCGAGCAGGCCATGTCTTATTGCTCAAATATGGTAAAGTCAACCCTACATTTGCCTCAATTTTTGATTTTCACCGTCAACTTGCCTACTTGCCTTTTCGTGACCTCGGATCAACAACAGTGGTGCATGTTCCATTGGTTGAGAAGATGCTTTTATTTCCGAGGGATCTTGGATTGTTTTTGTGACTCGCCATTGCAAACCAACAAACCGACCACCTTTAACTAGCTTTTATTTCAAAACAACAAGCATATTAGAATAAACACTCTCTTTCTTTTTTCCTTTCTTCTTTTTTTTTCTTTTCTCTCATTTTTTTCATTTTTTTACCATTCGATCGAACCTGATGTGGGTTGCCTACGTATCATGTGATAACATGAATCAGATCTTGCGTAGTTCGGGAAGATCAGGAATAAAATAAATAAACTAGCTCATTTTTTGGATTTTGAATTTCTCTTCTTTTTTTTAAAGAAAGGCTTATAAAGAAAAACGAAAATATTTTATGAATTTGATTTGTTTGTTTGTTTTTTTTTGAAATTTCAAAAGAAAAACTTCTAAAGAAGAAAAGAAATATTTTTGATTTTTGGACTTTTGTAAAATTAGGCACAGTTCGATTTGTGAACACATGGATTTTATGAGAACCAGGTGAATTTCACTCTCTTATTCTCCCTCTCTTGGGTTTTTTCCCAATTTTCTTTCCCTATTCTAAAAGCCGGTCAACATACAAACCAGATCAAACAAATGTACAAGTAGCACGTAAGATGCATCAGGATGGTCTTTTTAATTTCGGGTACACCTGTCCTAGACGGACCCAACCCCTGTGTTGAGTCCCCAAAGTTAAATGCACGTGATCCAAACAAGCGTACCTACTAGAGATCCGGCATGAGGCTATGTTATTCTAGGTTTGACTCCTGCGGTGTGTTGTTCTAGACCTGGCTTACCCGAGCGGATAACTCGAGCCAGGGGGGGCAACGTACCGAGAACCATAAGGCAATCTGGCTTTATAACTGATCCGATCCTCGTTCTAAATTAGGGTATGACACTAACAGAAAAGAAGTCACGCCAGCGTGCACTTCCTAGAAGATTTAGAAGACTTAGAGAGAAGAAGAATTTCATAACAATTTATATACAGTTCAAAAGCGGTAAAAAGAGGCATTTAGCACATTAGGCTCAAACACGTAAAATAATCAGATAATAAACAAAAGCCAACTATAAAAATTATTCTAAGCTCGAATTTTGAATCCTGAACCAGAGATTCTGGGTTTAATCCCCAACAGAGTCGCCAGAGCTGTCACACCTCCTTTTCCCCAGGGGATAGGGAGTTTTTCCAATTAAAGTGACATTAATCAAAATAGGATTATTTAATTAATTCAGAGTCGCCACTTGGGATAATTTATGGTATCCCAAGTCACCGGTTTATTTTAAAATTCCAAACCGAGGAAATTGACTTTATTTTTACGGACCGAACACAGAAGACCGGGTAAGGAATTCTGTTAACCTAGGAGAAGGTGCGAGGCACTCCGAGTTTCGTGGTTTTAGTACGGTCACTCAACTATTAATAATTGGCCTAATTATCTGATTAATTACATATTTATGAACTATTGTGCATTTTAACTTTCTAACCGCTTTTAATAGAATTTTAGTTGCTTTTAGGGTTTACGAAATTTATTTAAATAAGTCACGATGTCGTGCACTTATTATTTTTGTACATATTGCGAATTGCGTCACGTAAAACGCACCCGCGATTTACAGCATGTTTATTATTATTATTATTATTATTATTATTATTATTATTATTATTATTATTATTATTATTATTATTATTATTATTATTATTCGAAGTTGTGGTCGAGTCGCGTGAAACGCGCACTCGAATTGGGATTTATGTATCGTGACTATGCCACGGGAACCGTACCCATAGTCACAATTATTTATTTAATTAACGCACCTAAAGCAAGCTACGATGTTCATAATTATTTTTCTAAGTTTCGGATTATCGTGAGGCTTAAGAGTTATACATTCTTCTAACTTAACACCACTCATGGCCTATTCTTATTCCTTGCCAAGAAAGAAACAACTCCAATTTTTTCATCTATCCAATTAAATAACTCACTTAAATCACCACTTCAACATGCTAAAACAAAGACAACGTAACATAACCATATAAGTAAGAAAACTAAATCAAAGTCCATAGCGTATTTAACAGAAATTGTCCAACCAAACTTACATGTATTCGAACGAATTAACCTTTAAAACCAATACATAACCCAAATAATACGCAATCAATACACAATTAATACGAAAGAGATTAAGTATTTTCCATAGAGCTAATGAAATCCGTCACGAGCAAATAGAAATACTAGTATATCAAAGCAAATGTATTCTTAAAATGTAAACAAATACTGAGAAAGATAGATTCGAATGGACCTTTATATTGATGAATAAAGCTGAAAATTTGCAACTCAATCGGAATAACAAAAAAACAATCGTTGGACTAAAACGCCGAAATCGCAAACCGGAACCTCGAATCGGCACCGGAATCAACCTCGGCTCAAAATTCGAATTAAAACGGGATAGTTTGGTGGCTTTGAGCTTCTGAATTTTTGTTGCCCATTTCCCCTTTAATGTGATTGTGCTTTTAAATCCCTTTTTTCATTGTCACGCCTCTCCCTTCCTCTCTATCTATGTGAGCATGTGATTTTTGCCCTAAGCAAATTAATTCCAAAAGTTTCAAATAATTGATTTTCTTTATTATTTTTACAGAATTTGTGAATTTTCCTGTTAATTGGTTGCATTTTTATTCATATGAAAATACAAAAAATGTGCATTTGCATTTAGGGATTTAATTTTCACAAGTTTTGGTGTTAATTAGTTTTTAGAACAAATTTAAAGAAAATTGCAAAAAAAAAAAAAAAAAATAGTTTCTTTGCACTTTCAATTGTTAATTGTTGTATTTTATCTTTAAATAGAGTTTTAAATAGTTTTAGGAGTTTAAATAGTTTAATTAGGTCTTTGTTTTGCTTTAGCATTTTATAAAATCAAAAAGAATAAATAAATACAGAAGTACAAAAATACAAAAATAAAATACAAAAGAAGGGAAATAAAATACAAGAAAAGCAAAGAATGGGTTGCCAAGAATTGGGCCAAAATGGCTGAGCCCAAATAAA
The DNA here is from genome assembly GCF_001879085.1 of Nicotiana attenuata. NCBI lineage: Eukaryota > Viridiplantae > Streptophyta > Magnoliopsida > Solanales > Solanaceae > Nicotiana > Nicotiana attenuata. The sequence continues at coordinate 36,732,281 of NC_031991.1, forward strand.
ATAAAACACCAACCCGTCACACCCAACCCATAGCACCCGTCCAGTTTGGTTTGTAACGAAACGACGCGTTTCATTGGCGTTAGATCAGGACCGTCGAGGTTTGTTGATCGAACGGTCCTGAAGCTTGGGCCAATTAGTATATATATGTCCAAACAAACACCCCCCCTACCCCCTCACCATCCTCTCTCACCCCCCCCTCCTCAGAGACCCCAAATAAACGCCGGCCACCGCCCTCCGCCCTGAGCCACACATACCACGTCCCTCCGCCGTCCGCCGCCGGCCGAAATCGTCGCCGCCGGCGGCGATGCTCCGATCAACCCCAAAATACACCACCAAACTCGTCTTCCTCTCCTCTTTCAACCCCCATAACCACTTCCTCGAATCATAGCCATATGCCTCAAGAATATTAGATCAAATTTCCGGCAAAACACAACTTTGTCCAAAACGGCCCAAATTCACACCCCACAGTCTCCATGACCTCCCCATCATTAATCCCTAACCAAAACCTTTCGAATCTTGCCATAACTTCCTCGAATTTCAAATCTTAAAACCGGCAGAACCCTAGCTCAAAATTTAGGGATTTTTGACCGTAATTTCCCTAATCATGTGGGTTCTTGGTGAAAACACAACGATTAGGGATGTTACGTGTCAAGAATCCTGGAGGATTCAAGCAACAGTGCTAACCGAGTTTCCTAATTCTATTAGGTATTCTGTTTTCCCTTCTTTTAATTCTGATTTTGTCTTGTTTCTTTTGTTTTATGTTTTGCTTATCTTTTTTGATTCAGTATGTGTTCTAGCAATTTTAATAATTAGTGTATATATATTTGACTGTCAACGCATGATTTTAGCCTTTAATTCAATAGTTCGATTCTTGAACGTGTGTTAGCCTGTCTCGATAATTCTTTGCAATTCAATTTTGTTTCATTTTAATCTTAGTTAATTGTTATTTCAACCCTGTTCAGATACTGTTTGGTTTGATTAAATCACTGGTTTGATTAAATCTTAGTTTAATTCAGTAGTTAGGGCTAATTGATTGGTTATAGCTGATATTAGATTAAATATAGGTTAACTTATAGTCAGTACTAACTAAAGTAAGGGGTTTGGGTTGGTTAGTAATTCCAAGAGAGTTTTAAGGGTAGTTCAGGTATAGAAAAGGGTACTTTCAGCAGATTTTGGTAATTTTTGAAAAGGGGTAAGGATAGAATAGGAATTGTAATGGGTGTAGGACTTTCTAGAATAGACTTTAGTATAGTTTTAAATAAAATAGGTGTTGTTACTTGGGTAACAAGTTTAAAAATAAGGGACTAAAAGCTGAGAAGGAGAAGGACTAAAAAGAAATTAAAAAATCTGAAGGAAGCCTTAGGTTTTTGCCTATAAAAGGCACACACATTGCCTTGTTTAAGAAGTTTTTCAGATCTGAAAATTCCCGAAAAAAAATATTCTACAGTTTGTACAATTTGAAATTTGAATTTAAAAATTCCAAAAAAACAAATCTGAATCTGGAATTAGAAAACTCCATTAGATCTACTGTTCCATTGAAGTTTCTTAGAATGCTTTCAAATTCCAGCTGTTCATTCGAATTTCCGCTTAGATAAAGACATAATGACCTGAAAATTCATTGTGTGTTTGGTTGCTGAAGTTTCAGAGGTTTCCTGGGTTTATTTCGAGTCTGCTTTGGTTCAATTAAGTCTATTTTGATTGTTTGTTGGTGCCGTTTCCTCCTTAATTCATTCCTGGGCTGCTGTGATGCTATTTTGGTTGTAAAATCGATCCTATTGCTGCTGTGTTGCTGCTGATTGTTAACTGCTGATTCTGCTTTGTTGATCCTCACTTCTTTCTCTTATTCATTTCTCCAGGTATTCCATGATCCTTTAGGAACTGCTACCCAAGCATACAGGATGTAATTTGTTTGAGATTTTTATGAAAAGAAGAGTTACTTTCCTTCACACTTTTCATGATTAAACACCTATTGAGTAATAGTCTAGTATAATAGTATTTGGCTAGACATAGTTTGTTTTAGCACGGTGATAATGTATTAGCCTTAATGTTCCTGCCTTCAATTTGTTTAAGACTGATGTATGCTAGCCTTGGATAAACAGTAATGGACTGTATATGTGGACTCTTATATAGAAATATCTAGTTTTCGATTTTCATACGATTTTTTGCAATTGAAAGCTTCAACAGCTTCTCTCCCCGTCTCAGTATAGGAATCACCCCTAAAAATATGTTAAATAAAGCTGGATCTTATTTTATCTTAGGAAGTAAAATTTCAGAATGCAAACATGTTGATGCATCAGTGTACATGTGTATGAGCATAAAGTCTGGATTGAATTGAAACATGCCTATTCCTGTCATATGGCCTATTTTTATTTGATTTAGTTCAGCAGTAAGTTCCTTGAATTGAAACCAAGTCTCTAATGTCATGATATTAGTCTTACCGCCCGGATCACTTGGGCTCGTAACCACTGGGCCTAATGTGGCCCAGCTGCATAATACTATGCCAAACACTTTCAGCCTTGAAATTAATTTTACCCAGTTGAGCCCATGGGATTCGATTTTGAGTCTCAGGTCCAGCTGGATGTCTGTTTGGGCCTGCCCCAAGGCCCAGGCTTTAGATAACTGTACAAACAGTTTTAAAATAAAATTAGACTGGTTCCTTTCTTCTTGGGCTGGCTTCGAGGCCCAACAGACTAAAACTCTTAATACACTATTGGAATTGTGGTGGAATTTAAAATATAGGCTTGGGGCTTTCCAAGCTAAGTAGCGAACTTGAATTAAGGGTCTTCAATAATGGAGATTCCCTTGTTAAAGTTCGGACTTGAACTTGAGGCCCGAATTTTGAACGCCCTTAATAGTAGTTTATTAATAATGTTAATTAGTTAGGCCTTTAGGGACAATCCATAATAGAAAAAGTAATAATTCCTTTAGGATGGCTTTAAAAATAAATGAGGCGTGCCACGTCAAATAAAGTTTCAAAACTCGTGGCCCTCTTTAATTATTTTAAAATATTCAGAACTCGGGTTGTGCCACTTAGCGAATTTTCGTGGCTTCCCGCAAAGTTAATAAGACGCTAGCCGTTTAGGCGCGCTTTTAATAATTTACCTTCCTAGACTCGGGTGTGCATTTCATGCAACCCAAATCCAAATCCTAAAATGTTGAATAGGAGGTGTTGAGGATCCGGGTGCATTTCATGTGACGTAATCCAAAAACACGCTCTTAAACGGCGTTCACTTTCGTAAAAATAAAAATAAACTAAAAGCGGTAAATAATCTTAAAAAATTGCACTATAGGTTTGAGTATGTATACAAATCAGATTTTTTAGCCATTTATAATAATTTAAGCGACCGTGCTAGAACCACGGGATCCGGGGGTGCCTAACACCTTCCCTCGGGTCAACAGAATTCCTTATTCAGAATTTCTGGTTCGCAGACTCCAATTGGGAAGTCGACAATTTTCCTCGATTTGGGATTTAAGTTAAACCGGTGACTTGGGACACCAAAAGCCAATCCTTTCCCAAGTGGCGACTCTAAATCAAATAAATAATCCCATTTCGAATAATGTCACTTTAAATGGAAAAACTCCCTTATACACTATCCTTCGGGGTAGGCGTGTAAAAAAGGAGGTGTGACAGCTCTGGCGACTCTGCTGGGGATCGAACCCAGAATCTCTGGTTCAGGGTTCAAGAATTCGAGCTTAGTATAATTGTTATATTTGGCTTTATCTGATTTTTCTACATGTTCCATGCTATATGTGCTAAATGTTTTACCGCTTTGATATTTGTTGAAATTGTATACATAAACTGTCGCGAATCCCTTCCTCTTTCTGAGTCTTCTACATCATGGAGAAGGGTGCACTTCGTGTAGCTTCTCTTCTGTTTAGAGTCTTTTCCCATTTAGAACGAGGTTTGGATAAGTTGCAAAGCCGGCGGAGCTTCTGTATCCCCGGTACGCTGCCTCCCCCTCGGCTCGAGTTGTCCGCTCGGGTAAGCCAGGTCTAGACCAATAAACCTAGGGTTAAACCTAGAAGAACAAAACCTCATGCCGGATCCCTAGTAGGACGTTTGTGTGCATCATGTGCATTTGACTTAGGGGACTCAACACAGGGGTTGGGTCCGTCTAGGACAGGTGACCTGAAATGAATTGACCATCCTGATGCATCTTACGTGCTACTTGCGCATTTATTTGCTCGGCTTTGCATGTTGACCGGCTCGTCTAAATGAGTGAAAATTATGAAAATAAGCAGTGTTAGGACTAAGTAAGGGTGACCATTTGTTGTGAGAAACCAAATGCCCAATAGTACCGAAATGCTGCCGGATTTTTGAAAAAATGAAAAAATATATTTGAAAAATAGAAAGAAAAATTGTTGATCAAAATAGTTTCGGTTTAGGCAAATCTGCCCGAACTACGCCGGTTTTATTCTCACCGGATGTGAGATACGTAGGCAACCCTCATCGGGTCCAACCTCCCTTTTGGCAAAAATAGCCAAAAATACCAAAATTTTAATTTTTGTCAAATAAATTGGGTGATACCATTCTTGATTTAAGATAAGCCGAATGTCCCTAAAAGGACGCCGGAAGGCCGTTTTTGCAAGAATAGCCACCTGAGTCATTTTCAAACGGTTTGCGGGAACAGCCTTAAAATCTTCCTTCCAGAAGTGCTAAAAGGCCGTATTTGCAAATCCAAGTCCTTGTTTTCTAAATAAAGAATTTTTGCACAAATAGCCATTTTTCAAAATAAATCATTAAATTCCCCTAAATAAATGTGCAGGATGAATTCAAGTAACATCGAAACCTTCTCAGTCCTGAGCGAGATCCCTTTGAAACTCCATATGTGGTGGCATGACTTGGGAAAAGGAAGCAGAGATACTGTGATCAAAAGCCTGGGCGGTCTCGTAGATTTATTGAAAATCAGGCCAAGAACGATACCATTGAGGCACTGATACCATTTTGGGACCCGACCCGTAATGTATTCCGGTTTTCAGATTTCGAGCTCACACCTACATTAGAAGAGATCGCCGGATACGCAGGTCTAAATGGGAACCTCCGTGGTAGATACCCTTTGGCTCCACGGCCGGTAACTCTTCACAGGTTTTTAGATTTGTTGAACATCAGTCGGGATATTCAAGACCCCCATTTGGCGGAAGGATGTTGTACACTACATTTCCTATATCACCGGTATGGTAACCCCAAAGGCTTTGAGGAACCCAATACAGGATTGACACATGCTGGAAACAAAGACAAATGGGAAGCCCGACGCGGATTGGCCTTCATGGTAGCCTTTTTGGGAGTGGTAATTTGTCCTAGAAAAGATGGTCACATAGACCTTGGCCTAGTAGGGATGCTAGATGTTGCCATAAAGAAACCTACTAGCACAGTGGCTCCTCTAATTGTAGCAGAAATATACCGAGCTCTGACCAAATGTCGAGAAGGGGAGAAATTCTTTCAAGGTTGCAATTTGCTCTTGCAGTTGTGGATACAGGAACATCTCTGTCACCGCACAGGTTACATGAACTACGGTTTAATCGGGTTGAGTTGTATCGCAGAGTTCGAGACCCGAGTTACAGGTATTGAGTTCCCCGAGGGTACTGAGGCCTGGTCGTCATGTTTAAGATCCCTCACTGCAGATAAAGTTGAATGGGCTTATGGATGGCTTCCTGCTACTGAAGCCGTATACACATCAGCAGAGGTCCCTTATATTCTTTTGATGGGTATTCGAAGCATTCAGCCTTATGCTCCTTACCGAGTTTTGCGACAATTTGGAAGATTTCAGACGGTACACAGTGATGACGACCTGAGTGGGCAAGTCATTGAGTTGGGCCCAAAAGCTGCATTCCCTGAAGGCCGAATCCGAAAGATATGGAATGAGTGCAGGTATCTTGAGCCTAAAACTATAGTACAGGACCGGGCCAGAGGCGAGGTAGATCCCAAATACTTGGTTTGGTTCGGTAAAAGGTTTCAAATCCCCGAGAGACCCGCCAAAAGGCCGCATGTGCAACAATTAACAAACGAGGCTCAGGTACAGTGGGATTGGTTGGCTAAAGAAAAGGAGTACAGAGCTCGGATTGGAGCATTGGAAAAACAGGTTCAGGAGCTTCGGTTCGAAAACAGCTTGCAAGCCGCAGCCGATGAAGGCGATAAAAAGCAATTGGCCCAAGAGAATGAAGCTCTCAAGACCCAAATTCAACAATTGAAATTAGATGCAAGGAATCGAGAAAGAAGTCCATCTGACGAGAGATTGATAAGAGGACTGAGGAAACAAGTCCTAGACTGTCAAGAAGAACTGGAGAAATCCGAGGGAAGTATGGCAAAACTTCGAGCTCAATGGGCAAAGAAGACAGAGGAAAGGGCCCAGTTTGTACAGCAAATGAAGAAAAACTATGAGGGAACCATTGCCAACATGAAAAGAAAAATGAACACTCTTGAAGAAAAGGCAGCCCGTCGGGAGAAAGAGCTACAGGCTGAGAGGGAACAATGCTATGAATTAATCGCCGATATGGAGAAGGAGCTAAAATTGTTACAGGATCTTCACTTCCAGGATTCTCAGGTACTAGAGGCTCGCACTCAACAGATAAGCCGGCTACTCCAAGAGAAAGGTCAAATCCGGGAGAGAATCAGAAACATTGCCAACTACATTGTCATGAAGTGTCAGGCTGGTGAACGGATGGGTCGTACCACATTCTTTGCCTCCGTGATGATATTTGTTCGCCAGGTCATGAACGATCTAGATCAGTTGCAAAAGGGTTTTGCACGCAGGCCCGCGGCGATGCCGAGTGATGCCCCGCGGGCCCCAGGATTTGAAGCTTTGGTGTACTCTTGAGTCTGTAATTTTCGTGTCTGGTTTTGTACTTTCTATTTCCAAGAAAGAAAAACAAATAGTCTAGTAGCTTTGTAATTGCTTTTGTTATTAATGAAAATTTGAAAATTCCCAAAACAAATTGTTTCTTTATTTCTTGCATTTAGGTTTGCATTTATTTGCAAGAACTACGCTTGGTCTGATTCATGCGGGGTCATGATACGTAGGCAATCTCCATAGGATTCGACCGTAACCCTAAAAATACGAGGGAAGGAAATAAAAGAAAAACAAGAGAGGAAAAGAAACGCAAAAGAGAGATAAAGAGAAAGACCATGGCAAAAGAAAAGGAAAAATGAGAGAAAAACAAAGGAGAAAGAAAAGCAAGAAAAACAAGGAGTGGAAATCAAAAGAAGAGAAAAGAAAAGCCGGGATGACACATGCAAACAGTGCGAACATGTAGACATCCGTTTAACTGTATAGGTGCATCACACCCCAATGTGCGATTACCTATCTGTTACTTGTCTCAAACTAACCGTGTGTTGCTCTCTCCAGCCTAGCTTTTAGAAACGGTGGTTGGTTGTGGTAAGCTGGCATCGCATCAATACTTTACCAGATCAAAAGGAAGTGTGGAAATGTCTACAGAAATGACTTTGCCCGCAGTCCCCATTTCTGAAGATAGCCCCATCTCAGGGGTCCCCGCCTCTGAATCTTTTACAGCTGAAGAAAATCGAATCTTGCGCCTGCGATTGATGGAAATGTGGGATGCTTGGAACAATGGAAAGGAACCCCCAAGCAATATTCCCGGATTCCCAGAGTTATTCCCCAGAGCTGGAGGTGCTACCACTGTCCCTATCAGTCACCCTCCTACCCCTTTTGGACAACCTACCATGACCGCCCACTTCGTCGGAACACCTTCTGAGGTCCGCCCCCAGGTATTCCCAACGGGAGCAGCTCCTAACATCTTCACTGCTCCACCGTGTCCCGCTACAACACAACCTTCACTGCTAAGGCCTGCCTTTGATCCCTCAGCATTCACATTCCAAAACCCTGTCTTCCCATCAGATCCCCCTCAATATCCCATATATAATTATTCTCAGCCACCCCCATACGAGCTTACACGAGGGCAGGACAAAACCCCCAAAGACCCAGAGCAGGATGAAATGGCAAAGAGAATGAGAAGCCTCGAGCAGAGTTTGAAGAACATGCAAGGACTGAGCGGGCAAAAGAGTGTCTCATACACAGACCTCTGTATGTTCCCTCATGTACACTTGCCGTCAGGGTTCAAAACACCAAAATTTGAGAAGTATGACGGACACGGTGACCCCATTGCTCACTTAAAGAAGTATTGCAATCAGTTACAGGGAGCCGGTGGCAAAGAAGAGTTGTTGATGGCATATTTTGGAGAAAGCTTGTTAGGTATCGTTTCTGAATGGTATATGGATCAAGATGCCTCGCGTTGGCATATTTGGGATGATCTGGCCCGAGACTTTGTTCGACAATTTCAGTACAACATTGACATCGCACCAGACAGGAACTCCTTGGCAAATCTTAAGAAGAAGCCTTCAGAAAGCTTCCGTGAATATGCAATTAAGTGGCGTGAACAGGCATCGAGAGTGAAACCTCCAATGGACGAGGTAGAGATGGTTACTATTTTTCTCCAAGCCCAGGAAGCAGACTATTTTCAGAATATGATGTCCGCCATGGGTAAACCTTTCGCCGAGGCAATAAATATCGGAGAGATGGTAGAAAATGGGTTGAAAACAGGTAGAATCTTGAGCCAGGCAGCCATAAGAGCCACCTCCCAAGCCATCCAAGGTGGGTCTGGAGGAATGGCCAAAGGCAAAAAGAAAGAAGATACAATGATGGTGGCATCGGGAGAAAGAAGGTATCGGGCTCCTAGACCGGTATTCTCTGAAAGAACCCCTCAACACTACTACCCTCATACTGGTATGGCCTATGCTCCTGCACCTTATGCGGTCATGAATGCACAACCTTTTGGCAGACCACAACCACAAGCTAACCGAAATCCACCCCCATTCCAAAGAAATCAACCTCCTTACCAGAACCAATATAATCCCCGGCCATTGCAAAATAACCTTCGTCCCCGAGAGCCGCCCAGGAGACAAAATTTCACGCCAATCGGTGAATCTTATTCCAGTCTGTTCCCAAAACTCGTCCAGATGAATTTGCTGCAGCCTATTCCCCAAAATAGGCAAAACCCAGAATCTTCATCTTATCAACGAGGAGTCCATTGCGCTTACCATTCAGGAGCCGAAGGGCATAGTACTGATAACTGCTGGACATTGAAGAAGGCTGTGGAAGATTTGATTGAACAAGGAAAAATAGTGTTGAGGGATGAAGAAGCCCCGAATGTGACCAATAACCCGTTGCCTACTCACAACAATGGGCCGGTAATCGGTATGATTTGTGAAGACAGGGAGTTTGATCCAGCTTTGAAAGCCATCATTGCCATTGCCGATGCAGAACAGAAGCCCAAGGTACCCCCGAAGCAAGGAAAAGGGGAGAAAAAGAATAAAACTGTCAAAACTGAGACTGAGAAGAAACCTGAGACAAAAATAGAAACGAACTCTTCCGAGAATGGAATTCTCTACGTTCCACGAGGACGCCAAGAAAAACCATTGGTCGTCACTATTCCAAGGAAAGCTGAGGTAAAAGGGGAAACACCAATATACGTACCGAAAGGAGCCTATGTGGTACGGGGGACAATTAAACCGCCTCGGCTGAGTGAGCCAGTGGTTATTGGACGCGTACCACAGAAGCCAATGACAGACCCCTCTACAGTGCCATGGAACTACCAGCAGACAGTGGTCACATACAAGGGCAAAGAAATCTCGGGAGAACTTCCAGGGAAGAACTTTGTTGAGAAATATTCGAATATACAGGAAGTGAACAATGCTGCTCGAAAGCGTTTCCCATCCAAGAGGCCAGTGAGCGCTGAAGAGGCGGAAGCCTTCTTCCAAAAAATGAAGATGCCTGATTATGAGACAGTGGATCAATTAAGGAAGTACCCTGAACAGGTGTCCCTGCTTTCATTGGTGTCAAAGTCCTCCGAACATCAGAAGATCTTGATGAAAACTTTGAATGAGGCATACGTGCCGATTGGAACCTCAGTAGAGCAGCTTGAAAGGATGGCAGAAAGGTTCTTCGCTATCAACCAACTCTCCTTTAGTAAGAATGATTTGCCTACTGAAGGCGCAGCACACAACAAAGCCTTGCATCTGACCGTCAAGTGTGAAGGTTACTATGTCAAACGAGTCATGGTGGACGGAGGATCAGGGGTTGACATCTGTCCACTCTCCACACTGCGAAGAATGGAAATTGGGACAGAAAAGATTCGTCCGAATAATGTTTGTGTAAGGGCTTTTGATGGTATTAAGAGGGATACCATCGGTGAAATTGACTTGATATTGACCATAGGTCCAGTAGACTTCGAGGTGACTTTCCAAGTGTTGGACATGGATACATCTTACAACTTCCTTCTGGGGAGACCCTGGATCCATGCTGCTGGAGCTGTGCCTTCCACCCTCCACCAAATGGTAAAGTTTGAGTATGAAGATCAGGAAATCGTGGTCCACGGAGAAGACGAGCAATCTATCTACCGTGATCCATCTATCCCATGTTTGGAGGCAAGGGAAGTAAGTGAGCATATCGTTTATCAAGCCTTTGAGATTGTGGTAGCAGATCAGCATGAGGAAGGAAGTCCTTGTCCTCAGCCTTTCCTGTCTAACGCTTCAATCATGGTGGCCAGAGAAATGATTAGACACGGTTTCAGGCCAGGAAAAGGGTTGGGAAAAACCTTACAAGGAATATCTGAGCCAGTAACTCTACCCGCAACAGAAAAGTTCTTCGGAGTAGG
>NC_031991.1:36743721-36761489 GCF_001879085.1 Nicotiana attenuata
AAAGATGTGTTTGCTTGGTCGTATGACGACATGCCAGGACTGAGTATAGATCTAGTGGTGCACAAATTGCCAACCCACCCCGATTGTCCTCCAGTACAGCAGAAGCAAAGGAAGTTCAAAACTGATATCAGTGATAAGATCAAAGAGGAAATCACAAAACAGTTGAAGGCGGGGGTAATCCGAGTGGTCCGATATACCACGTGGTTGGCCAATGTGGTTCCAGTACCAAAGAAAGACGGGAAAACCCGGGTGTGTGTAGATTACCGAGATTTGAACAGGGCAAGTCCCAAAGATAACTTCCCGTTACCTAACATTCACATCCTTGTTGATAACTGCGCCAAACATGAAATACAGTCTTTCGTGGACTGTTACGCAGGATATCACCAAGTGTTGATGGATGAAGAGGATGCCGAAAAGACAGCTTTCACTACACCATGGGGAACCTACTGTTATCGGGTCATGCCGTTTGGGCTGAAGAATGCTGGGGCAACTTATATGAGGGCCATGACCACCATCTTCCACGATATGATGCATCAAGAAATAGAGGTGTATGTGGATGATGTAATCGTTAAGTCACGAACTCAGAGTGATCACGTTCGAGATTTGAGAAAGTTCTTTGAACGGTTGCGCAAGTATGATCTGAAGTTGAATCCAGCTAAATGTGCTTTCGGAGTCCCATCGGGCAAGCTCTTGGGTTTCATAGTCAGCAGGAGAGGTATTGAGTTGGATCCAACAAAGATAAAGGCCATTCGAGATTTACCTCCTCCAAGAACTAAGAAGGAGGTGATGAGTTTACTGGGCAGGTTGAACTATATCAGTCGGTTCATCGCTCAATTGACTACCACCTGTGAGCCTATATTCAAGTTATTGAAGAAAGATGCGGCTATCAAGTGGACGTCCGAATGTCAAGAGGCCTTCGATAAAATCAAGGAATATTTGTCAAATCCTCCAGTATTGGTCCCACCAGAGCAGGGACGACCTCTCTTCTTGTATCTGACAGTGTTGGAAAATTCTTTTGGCTGTGTCCTCGGTCAGCATGACATAACCGGAAGGAAAGAGCAGGCAATTTACTATCTGAGCAAGAAGTTTACTGGCTACGAGGCCAAATACACCTTGTTGGAAAGAACATGCTGCGCTCTGACGTGGGTTGCCCAAAAGCTGAGACATTATCTTCAAGCCCATACCACTTATCTAATAACCAGGTTGGATCCTTTGAAATACATATTCCAGAAACCGATGCCCACTGGGAGGTTGGCAAAATGGCAAATCTTGCTCACTGAATTTGACATAGTCTATGTTACTCGCACGGCAATGAAGGCTCAGGCGTTGGCGGATCATTTGGCTGAAAACCCGGTTGACGAGGAATACCAACCATTAAGCACCTATTTCCCGGATGAAGAGGTAAATTCAGTAGAAGCCATCTCTGAGGCCACTCGTGCTTGGAAAATGTTCTTTGATGGAGCAGTAAATGCGAGAGGTGTAGGTATTGGGGCAATCTTAATATCACCCAATGGTCAACACTACCCAGCTACAGCCAGGCTCCGATTCTTTTGCACAAACAATACGGCTGAATACGAAGCCTGTATCATGGGCATGAATATGGCAATTGACCAAGATGTTGAAGATCTATTAATCATGGGGGACTCTGATTTGATTATCCGGCAAGCCCAAGGAGAATGGGAAACTCGAGATGTTAAGCTCATTCCTTATCGACAGCATGTGGAAGATCTCACCAAACGCTTCAAATCGATAAAATTCAAGTATATCCCTTGGTGTCACAACGAACTAGCCGATGCACTTGCCACCCTAGCTTCAATGCTGCCTTACCCAGGCAATGCCCACATTGACCCTTTAGAGATTCAAATCAAAGAAAAGCACGGGTATTGTAATGCGGTCGAGGCGGAACCTGTTGGTCAGCCTTGGTACCATGATATCAAGAGATTTCTGAAAACACAGGAATACCCTGAGCAAGCCACCGAAGATCAGAAAAGAACTATTAGACGACATGCGAGTGGTTTCTTCTTAAGTGGCGATGTTTTGTATAAAAGAACCCCGGACCTCAACTTGCTAAGATGTGCTGACGCCGAGGAAGCTGGAAGAATTATGCATGAAGTGCACGCAGGAGTATGTGGACCTCATATGAATGGTTATGTGTTGGCAAAGAAAATTTTGCGAGCGGGATATTACTGGATAACCATGGAGAAGGACTGTTTCAGTTTTGTTCGGAAGTGTCATAATGTCAGGTGCACGGCGATTTGATTCATGCACCTCCGACAGAACTCCATCCGATGTCAGCACCTTGGCCGTTTGTTGCCTGGGGCATGGATTTCATTGGGCCGATCGAGCCGAAAGCCTCGAATGGGCATAGGTTCATACTGGTAGCAATTGACTATTTCATAAAATGGGTTGAGGCCATCACTCTCAAGTCAGTCACCAAGAAAGCTGTGGTAGACTTTGTGCACTCCAATCTCATTTGCCGCTTTGGCATTCCTGCAACTATTATTACCGACAATGCAGCTAACTTGAACAGTCGCCTGATGGAGGAGGTATGTGAACAATTCAAGATAACGCATAGAAACTCAACTCCCTATCGGCCAAAAGCCAATGGTGCTGTCGAGGCAGCAAATAAGAACATCAAGAAGATTTTGAGAAAGATGATTCAAAGCTCCCGGCAATGGCATGAAAAGTTACCTTTCGCATTACTTGGATATCGTACCACAGTACGTACATCAATTGGAGCAACACCGTACTTGTTAGTTTACGGCACTGAAGCGGTCATACCTGCCGAAGTGGAAATTCCTTCACTCCGGATAATCGTTGAGGCGGAGATTAAGGACAGTGAATGGGTTAAAACCCGACTAGAGCAATTGTCATTAATTGATGAAAAACGAATGGCCGCGGTTTGTCACGGACAGCTGTACCAACAAAGAATGGCCCGTGCCTATAATAAGAAAGTGCGTCCCAGGAATTTTGAAGTGGGACAGCTGGTACTCAGACGCATTCTCCCTCATCATCAGGAAGCAAAAGGGAAGTTTGCCCCTAATTGGAAAGGTCCATACATCATTCGAAAAATATTGCCAAGAGGAGCACTGTATCTCGGAGACATCGAAGGGAATGATCCTGAGACAGCAGTGAATGCAGATGCAGTAAAAGGTACTACGTCTAATCCTCATGTGGCGATGGCTTTTGTGCAATTGAGATGACGAAGGCTTTCCTTCTCGCTATCCAAACACTATCAACCCTTCGTAAACCCATTCGAGCCGGTTACTCTTCTTTGGCCACCCTCTTTGGAACCCGGAAGTAAAAAAAAAAAAAAGGAAAAAGAAAAAATATATATGAAAAAAAAAGAAAAGAAAAAGAAAATATGATGAAAAGAAAAAGAAAAAGAAAACAAAAACAAAAACAACCAAAAAACAAAAGTTTCCTGAACTACGTTTGACTTGATCCTGAAAGGGTACGTAGGCAGCCTCTCTCTGGGGTTCAGTCACACCAAAACAAAAATCCCAATTTCCCCCAAAAAAAAAATGAAACTGGGGCAGATGATATAATGGTTCGGCCATGAATCCGCCGAAATGGTTCCAAAGTTGTAGTTCCACCCAAAATCCTTTTTACCCCAAAACCTTGTCCAAGTCCTTCCGATCAATTGACAAAGGCATGGAAGCGGCAAACGTCATTGTTGGAATCTGATACAATTCAAATTGAGAGAAATAAAATGAGAGAGTCTTATCGGTGAAAACCTTCGGGCACCATAAGGCGATGGTGAGTAGAGAAACTGAAAATGAGAGAGTTCGCTTAGTGAAAACTCGCAAAGAGCACTATCGGGCGACAGTGAGAAGAGAAATAAGAGAGGTCGATTGGCGAAAACCCGCAAAGGGCACTGTCGGCCGAAAAGAAGACATCTTGCCACTCAAGGAGTCCTGGCAAGGTTCCCTGGTTTTGAAATACTGATTATGGGTTCACGAGAAGCCAGAAAGTTTGTGTGGGTCGGGCATCCAGTCCAAGAGGCATGTCATGATCATTTGAAGCCAGCATGCACACCCCAGATAAGTCCTTCTTTTCCCCGAAAGGGATGCTTCTCTTTAAACTCATCTGATTGCCTTTCTGCATACTTCTCTTTGAATCCCTTTCGGTTTAACTCTGATTCCGTAACTAGTACAAAGAAAAGGTGGCAGGACCGGTTTCACAGGGCTCCGCCTGGTCAGAGTCAAAAGAAATACCCAGCCTCAGCGAGTGCGTCAGGCCAATCTCGACTGACCATGGTGGTTGATGCTTTCAAAGCAAAAACATTGAAAAAGGGAAGTCAAAGGCAAAGGTCCCAAGGGCAGAATAAAGTGAAAAGGCTAAGCCCACACGGGCGAGTCATCATGAAGTCCTAAGGTTGAACCCGGTCAGTTTTGAAAAGAGATTCACCCTCAAGGCAAACGAGCAGCAAAGTTCTCAACGGAAATGGGGCCGGGATCAAGCAATTGAGATGATCAAGGCCACAAACCACCACCGTTTCAAACTACAAATTGTTCTTTGTTGAAAACAGGTTTAATGCAAAGCAACCGTGCAAGAAGCAGGTGCAGTCCAAAAAGAAATGAAATGCGCAAGCGCTGAAACAGCTTTGCGGCAGGAAAACGACCAAAAAGGAAGTTTCTCCCCAAATTCTTTAATGCGTTTTGCTAAATAAAAGGAAAACATAAAAGAGGAAAACAAAAGGAAGAAGAAAGAAGAAAAGAAATAAAAACGAAAATCCCAAAAGAAAAACAAATAATGGTAGCATAGGATCCCATTCCTTAAATATCCCGGAACCAAAAAACGAGGATCTCCCGGAACAAAAACCGACTCCGGAGCTCTTTTCTTTCCAAATCCCGGAACAAAAACCGAGGATCTCCCGAACAAAAACCGTGGAGCTTTTTCTTTCAAATCCCGGAACAAAAACCGAGGATCTCCCGGAACAAAACCGTGAGCTTTTTCTTTTCAAAATCCCGGAAACAAAAACCGAGGATCTCCCGGAACAAAACCGAGGAGCTTTTTCTTTCAAAATCCCGGAACAAAAACCGAGGATCTCCCGGAACAAAACCGAGGAGGCTTTTCTTTCAAAAACCCGGAATAAAAACCGAGGATCTCCCGGAACAAAACCGAGGAGCTTTTTCTTTCAAATCCCGGAACAAAAAACCGAGGATCTCCCGGAACAAAAACCGAGGAGCTTTTTTCTTTCAAATCCCGGAACAAAAACCGAGGATCTCCCGGAACAAAAACCGTGGAGCTTTTTCTTTTCAAATCCCGGAACAAACCGAAGGATCTCCCGGAACAAAAACCGTGGAGCTTTTCTTTTCAATCCCGGAACAAAAACCGAGGATCTCCCGGCCACAAAAAACCGTGGAGCTTTTTCTTTCCAAATTCCGGAACAAAAATCGAGGATCTCCCGGCAAAACAACGTGGAGTATTTTTCTTTCCCAAAATCCCGGAACAAAAACCGAGGATCCTTTGCACATTCCCAATTTGATTAGATAGTGTCACAACTAACTCACGAAATTTTCCTAGTGAAAACTGGGGCAGAAAATTTCGTTCGTTGTGTTTGTTTTGGTACCCTAAGCAGGTCAACTCAAGACCCAAGGTGCGGAGATGACCAATGGAATAAATCTCAATTAAGAATCAAGAAAAGAGAAAAGAACAAAAGATGAACTATAGTGTGAAGCAAGCGAAGGGCGCGGATTGCTCAAAATCTGATTGAGGTCACAACTCTGTTGACCCTGTTTTAATTCAATGCTGCATGAGAAAGTAAAACACCTACAGCTTGAGAGCATCAAGATTCAGATCGATCCACAGCAAAATCAGCTAAGACTCAAGATCAAGTTCCAAGGCAATCATAGATAGGAATCTTGTAACTCACAGTTGATAGGCATAGCTATGTTTAGTTTTTGATTTCCTTTTGGTGTAATAAGGAGGTCAGTAAGCAGTAGCAAGCAGCAACAGCAGTGAGATCAAGCTCCTGGTAGTCCCAGCACCAAGATTTTCCCGAAACTACACTGACCTGATTCCTGTTTACCAAGGATATGTAGGCAACCCAAGAAGCAGGGTGCGGTCAACTCTTGCAAAGATGCGTTCACACGGAATATGCGAACGGGCAAAAATCGCTCGTTTCCGCTCACTTGTCTTTGCACAAAATCTTCTCTGTTTCCGGGCAAAGAGGGGCAGCTGTGAGCACGTGAATTTTTGCCCTAAGCAAAATTAATTCCAAAAGTTTCAAAATAATTGATTTCTTTTATTATTTACAATTTTTGTGAATTTTTGTGTGAATTTTGGGTGTAATTGGTTGCATTTTTATATGAAAATACAGGAAAATACGCACATGCATTTTGGGATTTTTATTTTACAAATTTAGTATTAAATAGGTATTAATTAGATTTAGAATAAAGTTTAAAGAAAACTTGCAAAAAAATAGGCTGTTGCGCTCTTAATTGTTAATTGTTGCGTTTTATTTCTAAATAGAGTTTTTTAAGTAATTTTAGGAAGTTTAAATAGCTTAATTGAGTCTTGTTTGTTCTAGCATTTTTATAAAACCAGAAAAAATAAATAAAATACTAAAATACCAAAATAAATAAATAATATAAATAGAATACAAAAGCAAGAAAACAAAATCAAAAAAAAGGAATTTGGCTAAATTCACCCCAGCCCAAATCAAAGCCGCAAAATTTGCACACTTGAAACCTGTTCCAAACTTAGCCCAACTCGACCGGTCCAAAAGCTCTTAAAACGACGTAGTATAGGGGAGAACTACGCGGTTTTGAAATAATGTTAGACCAATTAATCGTGGCCCTCCGTTCCCCATCATCTAACGGTCCTCATTAGTCCAAGGGGTTTAATAAAAGTGTCCGAAAAATTGTATGAACTCAAGAACACTTATCATCTTCCTCGTACAACTGTAACACCACCACCGTACCCCACCGTACCTCACCGTACCCCGCCGTATCTCCACCCTCTTGCCACCGTCCGCCGCCGGCCGGAAGTCGCCGCCGGCGGCGGCGAAGCTCCAAATCACTCAAAAATTACACCCCTCAATCCTCTCATCCTCCTCTTTCCAACCCCCAACCTAGTTTCCCTCAAATCGTAACCAAAATGCTCGAATATTAGATCGAAATTTCCGGCCAGGATACCACCTTTACCAAACCCCACCAAATTTACACCATAAGACCACCACGACCTCCTCTATCAAACCCCCAAGGCCCTGATCCTCAAAAATGGCCGGAACTTCTCGAATATGGATTCAAAGTTTCCGGCCAAAACCCTAATTGCCCCAAACCTCTCCAAATTAATACTACGCGATCCTTTCGTCTTCCTCATGAGGAATTTAGTGTCAGTGGTGGTCGAATGTCACCGGATTGGTTCAAACGTCAGATCGGAGAGTGGTAGAGTCTCGAGCGTCAGTTAAGTTTGGTTCTCCTTTCTTTATTTTGTTTAGTTTGTTTCTTGTTCTCATACTTGTTAAACCTCTACTCCGATACGCATTTAATTTTCGTTAATGTTTGTTTTGATTTTGTGCCTGGTTATTAGTCTGTTGTGATCTTGGTTAGCTATGTGTTAGTGTGATTTTATCAGAATAAAATTTATTAAGTAAGATTTCCTTTCTTCTAGTTTTCTATTAGGGTTCTCAGTTCTTTCTTGTTTCATGTTATTAATTTAGAAATTTTGATTAGTTCTAGGTCTGTTTCTGATTTGCTCGTTAATCCGGGCTAGTTTAAGTCTTGGTACTGATTTTGTGAGAGTCAATTGACTGGTAGTCCCATTATTTAGTTTGGATCCGGCCTTGAAATTGATTTTTTGGCTATAACTGTTTTAAAATTGCTTGACTGTGGTTCAAAGTAAGAGGGTTTAGTTAGCCAGTAATTCCAAGGGAATTTCAGGGGTAGCTTGGGTATGGAAAAGGGTAGTTTTATTAGGAATGGTAATTGTAAAGGTAAGGGAAGGGTAGTGTGGGAATTGTAATGGGTATAGGACCTTCTAGAACAAGACTTTAGTGTAGTTTTGGTGAAATAAGTGTTGTTACTTGGGTAATAAGTCTTAGAAATGAGGGACTAAGAAACTAAATAAGAAAGGGACTAAAAAGAAAACTAAAATCTGAAGTTAACCTTAGGTTTTGCCTATAAAAAGGCACATACACTGCCTTGTTCAACAAGTTAGAGGGGACCTCTGAAAATTTCAAAGAAAAATCTGAATCCTGAAGTTCAAGTTACTTTTAGATCTCATTTCTGCAAAAAATCAAAAGAAAACATACAAAAAAAAAAGAAGCCCAGTAAAAGAAGACACTGCTATATTGTTTTAAGATTGGTCTTGTTTTCTAATCTAATTTTGCTCAAATTCGAGATCAAATCAGTATGTTCTGAGTTATTTCTAGTTGCTGAAGATCAGAAATCTCCTCCTAAGTTTAGTTTCAATTCGTCTTGGTTCAATCTAGTCTGCTACGTGGTTATTGGAGTCGTGTCCTTCATATCTCGATTCTGGTCTGTTTCTGTTATTGCTGGACTGCGTACGAGCTAGTGCTTGGCTATTAGCTGCTACTGCTTACTACCGCTGACTTCTTCCTCTTCCATTTTTGGTTCAAATTCCAGGTACATGCTCAAATTCGGCTTGATGTAACTATAAATGGAGATGAAATAAAGAGATGCTTGCACATTTGATTCCTAAATTGTACTTACTTTGGTTGTTATGTAGTAATAGCTAAGTAGATATGAAAGTTTAAGATGATTTGATTCTAATTTGTGTACGAATGAACTTTGGACTGTATAACATGGACTGTTCCTAGACTATTTCGGACTGTCGTTAGATTACTTTGGACTGTTTTGATAATAGATTCGAACTAATTTATGTAGGTTTAATATCTTGGATTAAGTGATAATACGTGATCATATCTTGTACAATAAACATTAGACCATTGCGAGATTTATGCTAGTTTAAATCCTTGGATATCCTCTAAAGTTTGTGTCCAGTTTGTAAAAAGCTAAATGTTCAATTTTACTCACTGTGTGAAGATCCAGAATATGTTCGAATTTGATGCTGGGCCCAATATAACATTTGGGTGGTGCAAGCTAGGCCCAGTTATACAAGAATCATCCTAGTATTTGTGGACTGGTATTTACCCATCTACCTATTGCGGGAGTCTCCTGCCAATTGGGCTCACACTGAGGCCCAGTTGCGCTATAACAGTTCATAGAACAAACTATTTATTTCTTATTCCTGGATTCCTTTTAAGGCCCAGTGAATGCTGGAAATCTCACGTTTCAAGGCCCAACAAATGCTTCAAGTTAAAAAATCCTTTTTCAAAGATATACATAGGAATACGGGGAATAATTTGCAAATAAAATTTAGGTTTCGAATTAGGTGGCGGGTTCGAATTAAGAGGGTTTCCCCTTTTGTTTGAATTCGGACTTGAATTCGAGACCCGAATTTATAAATGTGAATTAATTAGGCCCCTTTAAAGACGGAAATGAATAGAAAATCTTAGTCTACTTTAGGTTAGCCATAAAATAATAAAACGAGATGAACCTCGCTAAATAAAATTGCATAGATAGCGAGGCCCTCATTAGTTGCTTATAATAACATGCTTAGAATTCGGGACGTGCCGTTTAGCGAATTTCACGGTTTTCCCTGCAAAGATGATAATCCGCTAGTCGCTATAGGCACGTTTTAATAAGTTTACCTTCTTAAATACGGGTACGCGTTTCGCGCAACCCAAATCCAAATCCTAAAACGTTGAATAAGAGGTGTTGAGGATCCGGGTGCATTTCATGTGACGTGATCCAAAGGCACGCTCTTAAACGGCGTTCACTTTCGTAAAAAATAATTAAAAGCGGCAAATAATCTTGAAAAATTGCACTATAGGTTTAAACGTGTATAAAAATCAGATTTTAGCCATTTATAATAATTTAAGCGACCGTGCTAGAACCACGGGATCCGGGGGTGCCTAACACCTTCCCTCGGGTCAACAGAATTCCTTATTCAGAATTTCTGGTTCGCAGACTCCAATTGGGAAGTCGAATTTTTCCTCGATTTGGGATTTAAATTAAACCGGTGACTTGGGACACCAAAAGCCAATCTTATCCCAAGTGGCGACTCTAAAAATAAATAAATAATCCCATTTCGAATAATGTCACTTTAAATGGAAAAACTCCCTTATACATTTATCCTTCGGGTGGGTGTGTAAAAAAGAGGTGTGACACTCACGGCCACAGGACAGAGGATTGCCGACAGTTGAGGGAGGAGGTAGCCCGGTTATTCAACAACGGGCATCTTAGAGAATTCCTGAGCGACCGAGCCAAGAATAATTTCAGAAATAGGGATTCTAATAAACAGACCGAACAAGAAGAACCTCAACACGTCATTAACATGATCATCAGTGGGGTCGATGTTCCTCAAGGGTCGATGTTAAAACACACAAAGGTATTCATCACAAGGGAAAAATGGACTCGAGATTACATACTAGAAGGAACTTTGTCTTTCAGCGACGAAGACGCAGAAGGGATCGTGCAGCCCCACAACGATGCACTGGTAATATCTGTACTCATAAATAAATCTCGATTTAAGCGTGTGTTAATTGATCCAGGTAGCTCGGCCAACATCATCCGATCGAGGTCGTAGAACAGCTCGGCCTACAAGATCAAGTCGTGCCTGCAGTCCGAATTCTAAACGGATTCAACATGGCATGCGAAACTACTAAGGGAGAGATAACATTACCAGTGAATGCCGCCAAGACAGTCTAGGAAACCAAGTTTTATGTGATCGAAGGAGACATGAGGTACAACGCCCTGTTCGGGAGGCCATGGATCCACAACATGAGGGCAGTGCCTTCGACTCTTTACCAAGTGTTAAAATTCCCAACGCCATGAGGGATTAAAATAATCTACATAAACAACCAGCCGCAATGGAAACGTTTGCAGTCGAAGAGGTGATTCCGATATCCTCACTTATAACGACAAAGGGTCTATGTTCAGCCACAAAGCAAGAAGATAAATAGCAATTACCGACACCAGCTCCGATCCAACCGGAGAAGCCGGGGACTGGCGAAGACGATGACTACGGGGTTCCCAAGTCTTTTATAGCCCCCTATGACTTCGACGCCACTAAATCAACGGTCGAGGAGCTGGAATAGGTCATATAGATCGAGCACCTACCCGATCGAAAGGTATACATGGGCATGGGGTTAAGTCCCGAGCTCATGAAAAATTTTATTCAATTTCTCATAGCTAACATAGATTGCTTCGCTTGGTCCCATCTTGATATGACAGGGATCCCGCAGTAGATAACCACTCACAGGCTAAGCCTGGACCTAAAATTCCACCTGGTCAAGCAGAAGAGGAGACCCTAGTCTGTGGTCAAACGTGATTTTATCAAGGACGATATATCTAAACTCCTTAAAATAGGGTCCATTCGGGAAGTTAAATACCTAGATTGGTTAGAAAATGTAGTGGTAGTCCTTAAAAAGGGTAACAAATTAAGAATATGTGTAGATTATAAGGATTTGAATAAGTCTTGTCCCAAAGACTCCTTCCCTCTGCCAAACATCGATCGCATGATCGATGCCACGGCTAGCAACAAGATCCTTAGTTTTCTCGATGCCTACTCTAGGTACAACAAAATGCGGATGCACCCGGATGATCAGGAAAAACCCTCCTTCATCACTAAGTACGGCACATATTGTTATAACGTGATGCCATTCGGACTAAAAAATGCTAGTGCCAATTATTAACGCCTAGTAAACCGGATATTCGGGGAACAATTAGGAAAATCAATGGAGGTTTACATTGACAATATGTTGGTTAAGTCTTTGCGAGCAGAGGACCATTTAAAACATTTGAAGGAAACCTTCAGCATATTGAAGAAGTATAATATGAAGCTGAACCCAGAGAAATGTGCGTTTGGAGTTGGATCAGCTAAATTCCTCGGACTCATGGTATCAAACCGAGGAATCGAGGTCAACCCCGACAAGATTAAAGCCATCGAAGATATCACAGTTGTTGACAACGTAAAGGCCATGCAGCGACTAGCCGGGCGCATAGCTGCCCTTGGGCGATTCATCTCGATCCTCCAATAAGAGCCACCGATTCTTCTCAATGTTGAAAAAGAAGAATAACTTCTCATGGACCCCGGAGTGCCAACGGGCCTTGGAGGAGCTCAAACGGTATCTATCGAGCCCACCGCTGCTTCACACGTCGAAGACAGACGAACAACTATAACTATACTTGGCAGTATCGGGAAAATAGCGGTAAGTGGAGTCCTGGACCGGGAAGAGAAAGATACGTAATTTCCAATCTACTATGTTAGCAGGACTCTTGGTGAGGCCGAAACTAGGTACCCTCACCTTGAAAAATTGGCAATCGCTTTGCTAAGTGCCTCTAGGAAGCTGAAACCATATTTTCAGTGTCACCTTATATGTGTTGTGACTACTTACCCATTGCGAAATATAATGCATAAACCCGAACTCTCAGTGCGTTTGGCCAAATGGGCCGTGGAAATAGCGGGTACGACATTGAATATCGGCCCCGAACAGCCATTAATTCTCAAATTTCGGCAGATTTCGTGGCCGACTTTACACCAGCCCTAATACCCAAGGTCGAGAAAGAGTTGTTGGTAAACTCGGGGACCTCTTCGGGTATCTGGACCCTATTTATAGACGGCGCCTCGAACGCCGGACTTGGCATCGTATTGAAGCCACCAACAGGCAATGTAGTTAGATAATCTATTAGAACTGTGAAATTGACTAACAACGAGGCCGAATATAAGGCCATGATTGCGGGTCTCGAACTAGCCAAAAGCTTGGGGGCGGAGGTGATCGAAGCTAAGTGCGACTCCCTCCTCGTGGTGAACCAAGTTAATGGGACATTCGAGGTCAGAGAAAAACGAATGCAAAGGTACCTGGATAAGATGCAGGTAACGTTACATCAGTTCAAGGAATGGACTTTGCAGCATATACCTCGGGATCAAAACAGTGAGGCCGATGGCCTTGCTAATTTAAGGTCATCGATCGAGGATGGCGAACTCAACTCGGGGGCAGTCGTACAACTTATGAGATCGGTAGCGCAGGAGGGCCATGACGAGATAAACTCCACAAGCCTGACTTGGGACTGGAGATACAAATATATAGAGTATCTGAAGATCGGAAAACTGCCCTCAGATCCAAAAGAATCGAGGGCCCCGTGTACGAAGGTAGCCCGGTTTAGCTTGTCCAAAGACGGAACCCTGTTTAGAAGAACGTTCCATGGTCCACTAGCAATATATTTGGGACTTGGAGATATCGAGTACGTTCTAAGGCAAGTTCACGAGGGCACCTGCGAAAATCATTTAAGCACTGAATCATTGGTTCGCAAGGTAATCGGAGCCGGTTACTACTGGATCGACCTAGAAAGGACGCGAAGGAGTTCGTGCGAAAATATGATGAATGCCAAATGCATGCTCCGATGATTCACCAACCCGAGGAGCTGCTGCATCGGTTTTGTCACCATGGCCGTTCATGAAATGGGGAATGGACATCATCGGCCCTCTTCCGTGGGCACTCGGTAAGGCTCAATTTATATTGTTTATGACTGACTATTTCTCTAAGTGGGTGGAAGCCCAAGCATACGAGAAGGTCAGGGAGAAGGAAGTCATCGATTTCATTTGGTACTACATCATATGCCGATTCAAAATGCCATCTGAAATCGTGTGCGACAGCGGGAAACAATTTATCGACAGCAAAGTAAGCAAGTTTCTCGAAGATCATAAGATGAAAAGGATCCTGTCAATACCATATCACCATAGCGGGAATGGAAAAGCATAATCAACCAACAAAAACATGCTTCAAAACCTTAAAAAGAAGTTAACCGACACCAAAGGAAAATGAAAGGAAATCCTACCCGAAGTCCTATGGGCATACCGTATGACCTCGAAGTCCAGTACCGGGGCCACCCCGTTCTCATTGGTTTACAGTGCCGAAGCTCTAATACTGGTCGAAGTTGGAGAACCAAGTATCAGATTCAGATATGCAACAAAGGAATCGAATGACGAGGCCATGAGTACGAGCCTGGAGCTGTTAGATGAAAGGCGTAAAACCGCCCTTGTCTGGTTGGCTGCCCAGAAACAGCAGATCGAGAGTTTTTTTAATAGAAGAGCCAACCTTCGACACTTCAATATTGGGGACTTAATACTAATAAAGGTCACACTGAGCACCCGAAACCAGAACAAAGGGAAGTTGGGGCCGAACTAGGAAGACCGTACCAAGTTATCGAGATCACCGGAAAGGGATCCTACAAACTCGAAACAATGAACGGCGAGCAACTACCGAACAACTAGAATATAACTCACTTGAAATGATATTACTGCTAAGGTACGGCCCCTTTCTTTCTTTTATTTATATTTTGAACTAACGCTTGCAGGTAACCAACAAGGAACGGTACAAAATTTTAGGTCTGAAAGCAAGTGTTGCACTCTTTTTCCCTTGAACCGATTTTGTCCCAAATGGGTTTTCCGGCAAGGTTTTTAACGATGCAACAGTGGATCGTGCTAACTTAAAATAGAAGGCCGGTCATGAATTGGTGTCGAAGATTGCATCAACAGTATTCGAGGCCTCTCTCTATGATCAACCTCGAATACTGGGGGCATTATCCTCGGATATCGACTTTAGCAAAGAAAGAAACTTCGTAATTGAAGGGTCTCGATCGATAGGATCTATTGTAAGGGCCAAACGGTCAAATAAATCGTGCCCGCATAGACTACTCGAGCCCTGACACAAAGCATGTACACATGTATATCTATTATGCACAAGAAAATAATGAAGTTTCTTCCTTGCGGATAAATGTCTTGTCCTTTAAAATTTTTCTTGCATTTCTCAAGTAATTTCCTACATCTGATCCCCTAAAGGTATCGAGCCCAAGGGCCACCTTAATCCAAGTTCGAACAATCACTCTCGGTCGGGGACTTCCGTCCAAAAACAAACTCGGGTTGTCCGAGCTATCGGAGCTCGGGGGCACAAGACCTATTAGGCAACGTCCGAATTTTAAAGGCTACGGCCATCCCCACTCGGGGACTGTTATCTTAGGCAAGCCGGGATAACTTGTGATAATGAGCCCACTAGGAAATACTCGAACTAAAAAGGCTACAACCATATTAAAACGGCTAGGAGACGTCCGACACCCATAACAAAAACAACAAGGCCTTAAATTACTCAATCGGTTCTAAAAAGCTACCCTCGGCAAACTATAATCTGAAAAAGTACAAGTACTTTGGGGAAAATTTTCGGTCACACCAAACCCCCACGATGCCTTAAAACAAAACAATGTTGAAAGCAAGGCTTGTTCGAACCTCCGACGTAACCTAACTATTTCATGCTAAGGCATTTTAATCTTTGCAAATATAAATGACAAAGCAAAGGAAAAAACTCAGAAATTGTTGAAGGGGAGAAAGCTATATATATATATATATATATATATATATATATATATATGTCAAAAGATTTTTATAAGGGCCAAAACGGCCTCAATCATAAAGCAGAAAACAGAAATATTTGAAAAGAGCATAAGTGGCCTAGTCTTCGCCGGGGGCCACATCATCACCTTCGGGGTCTCCTCCACCCTCAGACTCGCCCAAATCTTTAGAGTCTTCATCGTCCTTGGGATAGGCCAATTTTTTGTCCTCGGCTTCGAGCTCCCTGGTACTCTCAATCTCAGCCGATAAGTCGAAACCCCGAGCATGAAATTCCTCGAGGGCCTCCCTTCGAGATTGCAGCTTCACATGCTCAATGATATCCTTTGCTCGAACCTGAGCCGCCTCGACATCGGAATTATAACTAGCAACCATTTCATCGGCATCGACTTTAACCTCCTTGGCCTCCAGCTTAGCCGTCTCAAGCTCCTTGGCCAAATTTTCTCGAGCGGAGACGGCCCAGCTCAGCTGAGATTGGAGTTCCTCAATCTTTTTGGCTTGCACCAAGGCCCTTTCCTTTACAGTTTGAAGCTGGCCCTCAGCCGAAACCAATTGTGCCCGGACAGTCTCCTTTTGCGAGGCTAAGCGGTCCATATTGCTTTTCCATTCTTCGGCCTCGGCCTTTACTGCATCCACCTCCGCCCGGAGCTGCTCGGTCTGATCAAGCTTCTGTTGGACCTGCAGGTTCGGACCGTTAGTCACCGCGTCTAACTCTTCATCATTAAGCTCAAATACTCTTCTTACCTGTTCGACCAGATCGGCATGCTCCTTCCGAGCCACCTCTAGCTCAGCTCGGAGGCTCTTTGCCCCACCTTTACTTTGCTCACTGAGAAGTTTGTAAGCATATCTCTTCTCGGTGAGCCCTCGAATCTCGGCCTCGTAGTGGTTCAGCTCTTCCCACTCGTGATGAAGTACCGAGGCCTACAAACACAGAAAAAGAAGTTATGATCATCTACAAATTGACCTAAGTACAAACTAGGAATCAACATGAGGTATCTGAAGTTACCCGGTTCAACGCCTGTTGAGTTTCATTGGACAGGCAGGGCGCTTCCACCTCATTCATCTTAGCTTGTTCCTCCTCGGTAACCAAGCATTGAAGGTAACATGCCACCCCTACGGAGGTAGAAAGGACCCGTACGTCCTTCGAAATCGAGATAACGATCGATCACTTCTGGGCTAGATCCACACTTGGAGCTGGGAACCGGTTGATTAGTTTCAAGCTTGAGGAAGGCCCGCTTGTTCCCGAATATGGAATCTTCCTCGGCACCTCTAAGTCGCCTAACCCGGTGACGTCCTCTATGGCGGTAGAACCCACGCCGTCAAAAAAGCCGCGAAAGAGGTCGTCCGCTCCATGGGCCCCCTTTTTAGGGCGAGGTTTCACTACCTGAGCCTCGTCGACATAGACTCAGTAAACGAAGGCGACTCGGTGATGTCTATCACACCGAGTACATCTTTCAAGGCTCCACCCTCCTCCTGAGAAGCCTCGACCACGGCCCCCACATTGGCCCCGACCATAGCCTCCATATTGGCCTCGTCCACGGCCTCCACATTGGCCCTGACCACGACCTCCTCGTCGACCTCCCTGGCTCGAGGCAGATCAACCTCACCTCTCTCTGACTCGGAGGCCCCTCCTACCTCGAACCCTGACCATACGCGAGCCACCAGTTCAGAGGCTTCTTCTTCTTCCGACTCATCCCACAGCCGGTGGATTGAGTCCGAAGAGGGCGCTCGAGCGCTGGTGCTATCCTTAGATTTGCGCACCAGCCTTCTCTTTCTTTTCTTCTTTTCCGAGTTCGGAGAACTTATAGCCCTTTTTCTCTTCTTCTTCTCACCTTGTCTTGGATTCCTCGTCACCAGATGGAG
Organism: Nicotiana attenuata; assembly: GCF_001879085.1. Taxonomy (NCBI): domain Eukaryota; kingdom Viridiplantae; phylum Streptophyta; class Magnoliopsida; order Solanales; family Solanaceae; genus Nicotiana; species Nicotiana attenuata. Next base: position 36,761,020 of record NC_031991.1, read on the forward strand.
GCCTCATTATGACATCCTTGGAAGGACCTAAACAAATAAGAACTCAAGAAACACAAAAGAAAGCTAAATATTATTCACTCAGGAAAGAAAACTCACCGTGAGAACGGGCCTCCCAGTGGCCCTTCGAGAGTTTGCGCCATGCGCGCTCGGAATATGGATTTTGGGACACGATAATCTCGACCCACTCCTTGAGTCGAGGGACTGTGTTCGGGACCCGAGCAACAGCTGCATCGCCACCAAACATCGATAAGAAAGAAGGAAAAGAGAGTAAAAAATTAAATTTTGGTAAAAATGAAACTTTACTTACATTTTGTGTTCCACTTCTCGGGGAACGACATGTATTCGGCTGGGATCAGGTCCGAGGTCCTCACTCGGATAAAACGGCCTAGCCAACCTCGATCCCGATCTTTATCGATGCTCGAGAATAGGGCTTTACTAGCCCGGCATGCAAGTTTAATCAGTACCCCCCC
>NC_031991.1:36761509-36770270 GCF_001879085.1 Nicotiana attenuata
ACTCAGTAACCCCCCCACCCCCCCCCCGCCTCTCGAAAGAGTCGGGGACTGTATAGGCGCATAAGGTGGTCAACGGTGAACGAGCCCCGTCGATCTTGCTCACAAAGAACTAGATAAGGATGACGATTCTCCAGAATGAAGGGTGAATCTGGCCGAGGCACACCTCGTACCTTTTGCAAAAATGGATGATTATCGGCTCCAATGGGCCCTGCGTAAAAGGATAAGTGGAAACACTTAAGTATCCCTCGACGTGGGTAGTGATATCTTCATCGGGCCCGGGAACCACCACGTCTTTGCCGATCCAGTTGCAATCCTTTTTAACCGTGTGGAGAACTTCTTCAGTGATCGAGCAGATGTACCTCGAGACCTTCTCACCCCGGCCCGGTGCGGATGAAGGATTTTCAACCTTAAAATCGGCGGTTATCGAGCACCCGCCAGGAATGAACGTGCTCAGAGGAGGTTCCACCGCTGGTTCTTCGCCGGCCGGCCGTGATGAAGAAGTAGTTTCTTTTTGGGGAACTATTTTTGAAGTTTTCGCCATTTATTTTAAATGGAGGGAAAGAGATGGAAAAGAGGAAGTTAAAGGGATACACTTAATGATTTGGAATGAAGACAAGCGAAAGTTCTTACAAATATCTCAAGAAAACAAGATACAAACGCTAGAAAATGGAGAAATTTCTAATAAACAAAGATAGAAAGTTTGGAAGTAAAGTTTGAATGGATAAGGAAGGGGGTATTTATAGTTTTCAAACGACGGTTCAAATCCAGAAGTGGCCGACCAGCAACTGACAAGTATTTAATGCCATTAAGACGTGACTGACGAGACGTTTCGTTCATTTTGCCGTTTCTGACACAGAGTATCGAGGTGAGAATCGGAAGCTCATGTCGTTTCTCGTCGTTTACTCTCCGAAAAATGAGGGGATTATCTGTATACGGTCAAAACCGAGCTCGTTTACTACATGACAAATCGAGCTCGGAACGTGAGGGATTAAAGATCGACCCCGAGTCCTATTGAACAAGAACACGAGGTCAGAATGTCCTTCCTCGACCATGATCCCGGAATCGACCTTGACCCCGAACGAGCTCGAGGAAACTTGACCGACAGAAGACCGAAATAACAGAAGGCCGAAATATCCGTAATCGTTCAGGTATTGCGGCGGGAATCTCGGCACACATCAATAAGGAAGCGGCAAATCAACAAATTAGGAGATTTTTACCTTTTATAGAATTGTACCTAAAGTAGGACTCCCCTACTATATAAAGGGGGTCTGATTACTTGTAAAACACATGGTAATAATCATTCAGAAGCATTATACTGTTATTTTCTTTCTAAATTTCTTATTCAACTGTGTCTTGACACTGATAGAAGTGCTTTTTGTCCAAGGGTGGCTCACCTCCTAAGGCTGTAACTATTCAATTCGTGCGATTTGCATTTACTTTATTATACTTTATTTCAATTACAATTTAATTTATCACTTTATAGCAATTCAATCCACGTATCCTTAAAATCACTTACAAATTCAATAGTTATCCGATTTTGAGGGTAAACAATTATATTTTATATTTATATCCAAATTTTATATTTTGTTCAATATCTATATATACATATCCGATTAAAAATTTTGACGAAGCGGTTCCCGTAATATTGCTCGGAGCTATGTATATCCACCCTCCATTACTCATCACTTAGCTTCCTTAATTTCAAAGAAAAAAAAGTTGAGCTAGGTCCTCTCTCCTAAAAGATTGGTGGATTTTTTTTTGGGTCAAGACCTTTTGCTGAATATTTTCCCGTTCAAGTCATAAATGCCCCATAGCTACAACTATCCAAGAGTGTTTTTGAGGGAATATTGTTACTAGCTTTGTTTACTAGAATCCCATTGCTTCAACTCCGAAGTACCAAATCCGATATCCAATTCGAAATCCAAAAATTTTAAAAATTAAATCCAAAATTAAATCCGTAATCCAAAAATTCAAAACAAAAATCCAAAAAAAAATCGGATTTCGAATGGCCAAACTATGCCCACCCCTAGTCCGTTGGTAGAAATTGTTAACTACCACCATCTGAATGTCATGCAATTTGCTCAAGGTAATGTGAAAAACTGTATGGGCTTTTGCTTTCTCAAATTACCTATGTATATTTTAAGAGTTCTCCCAAAGTTATTTGAATATGTTCAAAGAAGTAATGAAAAAGACAGAAGAGTTAAGACAAGAACTAGCTGTGGTTAGATTAACTAATAATACAAGCTTAAAAATATTAGAGCTAAATTAATGATACACTCAAGTCTCCGAATAAGATTTTTACATTTAGAGTCATTGTTTTCTTAATATAAGACAAACAAAAGGATCCTAAAATCAGTGAATAATGGCAGATTTTATCGTCTATTCTTCTTTTTCCTTTTACAATGGCTGAGACGGGTCCCGAGTACAGTTCTTAGAATGCCCCAAAATTCTACAACAAATAATAATAATAATAATAATACCCTAATATATCTATTGATTTGAGGGACATTTTTTTGCTATCTGGAGGGGAGTCTCTGGGCAACAGTTAAGTTGTCTTCGTGTGACCTATACGTCACGGATTCGAGCCTTGGAATCAACTACTGATACTTGTATTAAGGTAGGCTGCCTACATTACACCCTTTGGGATGCGGCCCTTCCTCGGACCCTACGTGAATACGGAATGCTTTGTACACCGGGCTGGAATAGATGTAGATTAATTACGTGGCTAGAATGCAAAAAATTAAGTCAACATGGAATTAAATGTTATTTCACGGAGTATATTTTGGTAATTACAATAGTTTTGTACCAAACTCAGATTTTACTTGGTTGCAAACAGAGCAATTAACGATTGGGGATCAACTAATTGAGCTCCCTTTTATAGGGGGAAGTGTGCGGTTAGCCACTAATAACACATGTATTTACTTTTAAGTTACAGTTTAAAATGTCTTTAGTCTTTAGCCACTGCTTTAATAAACTTTAACTTCCCGGACGAAAATACCCTTCTGCTCATGTCCTTAACTTTTGAACTTAACTTCAGGACTACATGTCCTTAACTTTTGAACTTGTAAATCTAAGTTCAGGACTTCAGGACTACATGTCCTTAACTTTTGAACTTGGAACTCTAAGTTCAGGACTTCAGGACTACATGTCCTTAACTTTTGAACTTAACTTCAGGACTACATGTCTGTGACGACCCAAAGGGTCATCACCAGACTTCTTCCTATTTCCGTGCTTCCGAGGCCTTGAAAACCTCGCTTTTAGTTGCCTCGATTTGCGTGCGCATTCCGGACGCGAAGCTAGAAAGCTTTTATGTTGAAATATGTGAACTTTGTGAAAAATTTGAAGAATTTTGATATTAATATTGCTAAAGTTGACTTTGGTTAATATTTTTGGTAAACGGACCCGGACCCGTGATTTGGCGGTCCCGGAGGGTCCGTAGAAAAATATGAGACTCGGGCATATGCCCGGAGTCAAATTTCGAGGTCGAGAGCCCGAGAAATGAATTTTTCTGTGAAATTGTTTTTCTGAAATTCTTAAGGAAAATGGAAATAAAAATTGATTAAAAGACCATGGTATCGGGCTCGTATTTTGGTTCCGACGCCCAGTACAAGTCTTAAATAGGTGTTAAGCGCTTTCTGTAAAGTTTGGTCGAAATCGGATGTCATTTGACGTGTTTTGGACCTAAATATCTAAAGTTAGAAGTTTAAGAAGTTTGAAATGAAAATGATGATTTTGAGGCTTGATTCATGGATTTTGATGTTATTTTGGCGATTTGATCGCTCGAGTAAGTTCGTAGGGTGTTATTGAGTTAGTGTGTGTGATTGGTTAGGAGCCCCGAGGGCTCGGGAGTGAATTGGAGGTGGTTCGGGGTGATTTTACACTTAGAAATATAGCAGGTTTTCCTTCAGCTGTTGCAGGCCAGGTTTGTTCTTCGCGTTCGCGGTCGCCCTTATGCGATCGCGATGCTGGCCGGGTCCCCTTCTTCGCATTCGCGAACCTATTCCCGCGTTCGCGTAGCTTTAGTTCCACCTTCTTCGCGTTCGCGAACTAATTCACGCGTTCGCGTAGTTAATTTCCCTGGACCCCCCAGTCTTTCTCTTCGCGTTCGCAGCCTCCTCATCGCGAACGCGATGGCCTGTTGAATTAACCCTTCGCGAACGCGGCTCCTTTCCCGCGAACGCGAAGGGCATTTTTGCCCAGTTAATTTTAAAAGCTCAAAATAGACCCATTACGGGATTTTTTCCATTTCTTCATAAAACTTGTCTTCTCCAAGCTCTAGGGGCGATTTTTGAAGCTCTTCTTCACCAAAGCCTTTGGGTAAGTAATTTCCCACCTAATTCCTTCACTCTTCTTCATTAATTACTGAATTCCTAGACCTAAATTATGAAATCAAAGTAGAAATTAAGGGTTTTGGGTAGAGCTAGGGTTTTGGGGATTTTGGGTGATTCAACCTCAATTTGGGGTCGAATCTTGAAATAAATTATATATTTGAACTCGTGGGGTTATGGGTGATTGGGTTTTGGTCCGAGCCTCGTGTTTGGACCATGTGGGACCGGTGTCGAATTTTGGTGTTTTTGGAAGAATGATGGGAATTTCATTTCTAGGCTATGAGATTATGTTTTTGAGCCCTTATTGATATTATTGAACTAATTATGACTAGATACCATTGTTTCAGAGTCGGATTGTAGAGGAAAGGCGGTATTTGAGGGTTGATTGCTATTCTTTGGACCGAGGTAAGTGTTTGTTCTAACTTTGGCTTGAGGGAATAGGATTAGGATGTTATTTGCTACTTGCTAAATGTGGAGTATGGTGTATAGGCATGGTGACGGTTGTCTATGCACCGGAGTCTAGCATGACCGTGAGTCTTAATTGCTTGTAATTCGAATGATGTGACACAATTTCCCTGTTTACTCGATAAATTTCATATAATGTGAACGGTTGAGGAAGAATTGTGATTGGTATATTTTGGAGCGTTGGCTCGAACAAGAATGTGATAGTGGAGAAAGAAGTGATTTAAAAGAGGATGTGTTGTGATTATTCCCTTGCCGGGACGTGTAGACTATTATTATGTACTCTCCCTAGCCGGGATATTTGGGCTGTTAGCTGTACCCTTGCCGGGTTAAAGTGTTATGATGTCGAATTTCCCTAATGGGGCCTTCTTTACAAAGTCAGATATTTTGAACTATAGTATGGGATCGTGTGGCACGCCGTCCACTTATATACTATGATATGGGATCGTGTGGCACGCCGTCCACTTATATACTATAATATGGGATCGTGTGGCACGCCGTCAACTTATATATTATGAAATGGGATCGTGTTGCGCGCTGACCACTTATGATTATAATATGGGATCGTGTGGCACGCCGTCCACTATATATATCATGGAAACCCGGAGTAGTTCTGTTGTTATTTCTAATAATTCGTCTTCATTTGTTATCCCCGAGCATGCCCCCTTCCCAGCTTTACTTCATATCTTCTGTTATTATTTCCGTTGCTCTTGTATATGTATATATATCTGTACAGGTTGTTTTTGGTAGGTCCTGTCTAGCCTTGTCACTACTTCGCCGGGGTTAGGCCAGGCACTTACCAGCACATGGGGTCGGTTGTGCTGATGTTACACTCTGTGCATTTTTGTGCACAGATCAAGGAGCAGCTTTTGGACCGCAGCAGTAGGATTTCCGGGAGCTATCTTCAGTCCAGGGACTCACGAGGTAGCCTAGCGGGCGTTCGCAGGCCGAAGTCCCTTCTATGTCTTAGTTTGTTTACCTTGTATCGAACAAACACTATGTATTTCCTTTCAGACTTGTTTTTAGCATTCTATAGTAGTCTGTGAGCCAGTGACACCAGACTCTGGGTAGAACTATGTTTCAAACTTCCGCATTTTTGGTTTTCAGTTGTATTAATCTAAAATCTTCCGCTTATTTATTGTTCTCGTTTATTGTATTGTTTGAATGAAATCAGTAAAAATATTTTAAATGTTTGGCTTGCCTAGCTCCGATAGTAGGCGCCATCACGACTCCCGATGGTGGGAAATCCGGGTCGTGACAATGTCCTTAACTTTTGAACTTGTAACTCTAAGTTCAGGACTTCACGACCTATTGTCCTTAACTTTTGAGCTTGTTAGTCTAAGTTCATGACCTATTGTCCTTAACTTTTGGGCTTCTTATCCTAAGTTCAGGACCTATTGTCCTTGACTTTTGAGCTTGTTAGTCTAAGTCACGACTTCAGGACCTATTGTCCTTAACTTTTGAGCTTAAAGCTAATTGATTCTCGATTACGTCCAAAGTCTGATCAATTGAGCTAGGGTTAGGGTTAGCTTTAGGATTTTGATCATCATCGGAGGAGTCAGACTTCGGAGGCATCGGAGAAGACTGTGAAATGGAGATGAAAATAGTTACTACAGAGTTGTGATGATTCAGTGGAAAGAGCAAAATTAGGATGATAAACACAAATGATTGAGCTGCGATGGAGAATAAAAGAGAAATGGAAATCGAAATTTTGTGTACATTGCTGCTCTACCAGTTGCTATTGTTCGACTGAAAGCACGTTTAGACGATCCTCTTCCAGCTTCTGACCGGTTGGTGAAGCGAGGGTTTGGGAAGAGAAGCAATGGAAGAAAGGGTAAAAGTGTCTTTTCATATTAATTTTAATAGAGTAGTGGCTATTTTTGCTCAACATTAAAATTGCTGGATAAAAAATAAATACCACCTTAAATAGTGGCTACCCCACGCCATTTCTACCCCTTTTATATATGCAAATTTTGAATCATTTGTAGGCTATATGATATATAGTCCTTAGCCGGCCATTTGCAAAAATGACCTCTTAGAGGTCACAATTTAAATTTTCTCTCCTGTTTAGCCACCAGACTATATTTGTCTAACTACTTTTAATCGTGAAATTTAGCCCAAATAGGAAGATGATCTAAGGAGTAACATCAAAAAAGGTAATACTGTACAAATAATTTGCAATTTATTGTAGGAGATTAACCTCTATTTCCTCTTTAACGGAAGGTGCATGAATTGCAGGCTAAAATGTAAATCCAGAGGCATCTGAAGTTATGGGCCTTTCAAGGTTACTCCTAGTCCAGATGACAAGCCCATAGTTAGTATATGTATAGTTGTACGTTCAATTGGTTAAACTAAAAATAACCAATGAGCAATATATATGTATAATTTATATAGAATATTTGTATAACCGTGTATAATTAGTATATAATCTATATATACTGGATAAAAAAGTAAACAATGAATTTGATTGACTATATGTGTAAACATCCCTTTTGTTATTAATAAAGACGTAGAAATGATACCGGTAGCCATTCTAAAGGGCTGCTATTTAGGAATTAGCCAGTGTGTCATGCGTCTAGTTTTTCAGATAATTTTTTAGGATAAAAATATCTTAAATTGTCCTAATATTGAGATTTTTAATTTAAAATTTCAAGACAAAAATAATATTGATTACTCTCTAAATAACCTCCTAAAGGCTCTGTGCACTTGCCCCTAATAAGAGTGACTACACTGAAGGCCGACTTTTTGCCAACAAACTTCCCATTTGATAAAAATTGGGCCTACGTGGGCCAAGTCAGTGATATGACTGACAGCAACAAAGGCCCACTTGTTCCCAATTATCCTTTGTCAAATCCTTGGATTCTTCCACGTATACTCTTTCCTTTGATTGACTTCAATCAGTTCGACACTTTGGAACATATCTATAAGGCAACTTACAAAATAATGCTGTTCCCTAATTACATGGAAGATCGATTAAATTGTTTAGATTAAAGAGGCACAATTTAGGTTTTAAATTAGAGCTAAACTCCAGTTGTGCTCGCGGAGCACAAAGGTGGACCCAAGATTTAGCGTGCACGGGACACCATAATATTCAATATAAAATATATATATATATATATATATATATATTAAAGCAAAAAAGTTATCATATATAATTGCATTGTGGTTAAGACAAGTGGCAATCTAATAAATACAAATAGTATATAATAACTTTATTCTATATTTGACTATATATATATATATATATATATATATATATNACTAGATTATGTGAAAAGTTATTTTTCTCGAATTCAACAATAGGGACATTGGTTTCTAATTAATAGTTTCTATAGCAATTTTCAAGTGTAACAAAAAGTATATCTTAAAAAAAACTGCTATGACAAAAAATATTTTTTTTAAAATGTAAAAAAATTATTTCAAAATGGGGTTATTTTTTAAAATAATATAATTTTAAAATAAAAGGATAAGAAATTTTTGAATTTTAGTAGAGTATTTAAATTATTATAATAGAAGTCATATCATGGATAAAATCAAGAAACCGAAATCTTATGGAATATTTACATAAATATCTGGCCAGATTTATTGTTTACTTTTTATAGCTAATATCCATAAATGATATACTTGCCACATACGATTATACACATATTATATATGGATTATATATGAATTACACATTCTTCAATTTTAAATTTAAGTGGTAAGGCGATCATTTATTTAGGTTGATTAGATAAAGCTAAAAGAAAAATATGGAAGAATTTCATGTGATGACCCAAAAGGTCATCACTCGTTTTGAAAGTAAATTCTGTGTTCCGAGGCCTTAAAAACCTCCTATTGTCTCACCTCGATTTGTGTGCGCAGTCAGGGCGCATTTCCGGAAAGCTTTTATGTGAAATCTAAGTAAAATAATAAAATTGGCCTTTAAAATTGATTAAAGTTGACTTTGGTCAATATTCTTGGTAAACGGACCC